>NW_020455988.1:1112789-1470259 GCF_003342845.1 Nothoprocta perdicaria
TCTTTCTCTCTTTCTCTCTTTCTCTCTTTCTCTTTCCCCTCCCACAGAACATAGCCTGTATTTCCAGGGAATCACTCAATTTGGTGAATCCCTTGCTGATACTGGAATAATTTCTAGAAACTTCCATTCCCCAAGGAGTTTAACAGCAAGTGCAGTTAAGTGTTGAGAGTGGAATCACTGGGAGGGAGACCTCAAAGGCGGTGCTCTCCATGCTATACCTGTGAGACTGACTGGTGTTGCCAGCGCATACATAGACATTCGTATAGTTACCGTTCTCAAAGAGGAAGAAGATTTGCCTGGAGCTCATAGGTGCTGATTCAGCTGTGACACAACCAATGAAAAAGAGGGCAGGRGATTTTTCCTGTGTGAATAAGGAGGCTGCTGTTATCCATTCACCACCTGCCAGTTTCTTATGTTTAATGTGAAGACAGTTTTGCACTGGTACTCCCAGTATTTTGTGGATATGCTGTTGTTCACTGAGTAAGCTGATGCTTTTTGCATATTTCACATAATGTATTTCTAGAACCTATCAAACATGTCTGTATAAAAAAGCTGCAGTTATAGAAAGGTATTTAGACTCAGTTTTCTGGGTTAAGATGCTTGTTTATCCGTTCAAACAGTYCTTCAAGAAGCTTCATCCCAAGTGTCTCTCATGAGCCTGTGAAATTGTATTATTTTGTCTTCTTGCAGTCACTCAGTACTCCACACTGGACGCAAAATAGTTATTTCACTAACTGTAAGAGTGCAATTATTTGTACAAGCTCAAATGATGTTGGTTGAGAAAATAAACTTTAAAGTTTTTCAAGTGTAACTTCAATCTAGAATATTTTTCTGGACATTTAAGCTAAAGTGTTTGTATTTGAAATTGAAGTGGCAAGGGAAGTATTTCTTCATAACACTTAAGAATAACTTACCAGTAGAGTTAACGCTTGCAGCAAAATGGAGATAAAGGAAAGCGTTCTTTTACATTTCAGTACTTGAAAGGCCTGTGTCTTAGTAGTTGCCTCATATAACAGAAATGGTACCTTTTAMTTCAGTTTAAGTAAACAACGTGAATGTTTTTTTCCTACTAGTTGTCATTAATTTGTGATAAGTGTAGCTATGTTTTAGATGATGGACAGGTTCCTTGCTGGGCTAATCAATAAAGAAAACTACTTGCTAAACTAAAAAGTAATTATGTGGAAGCAGAATATGGAAGGGAAATAAAGCAAATCTGTTAGCGAGGAAACTGTTTGAAGATTAAGCCTTAAGATTAAACATTCATGAATAAGTTATCAAAGGCTTTATCGAATGGCTAAACCTTGGAAAAGCTTGACAACACCTCTCTGTCTCTTTCCTTGTCTGTCTAGAGCGCATACCTTATACAAGTGCAAAAAGACTTTCTTGTTTAAAAGAAATCACTTAGTTTAAGAAATATTTTGACTTTGTCCGGAAATTATTKCTGTCATTTACTGGTACTTTTCATTTTTCAGACCAAACGCCTGGAACATTTTCAGATATGAGGCATGAGGTTTTTGGTTTTCTTCTAACATTTGTTTTTCACACAGCTTTCCAAAACAGAAGGTGACTTTTGTGGCTTATGTTGCAAGCTTTGTTCATTTAGTTTTTATGGGGTCTTTTTTTTTTTTTTTTTTCGCTTTCCAAAACAGAAGGTGACTTTTGTGGCTTATGTTGCAAGCTTTGTTCATTTAGTTTTTATGGGGTCTTTTTTTTTTTTTTTTTCCCCCTCTGGCGTCTTAATTTTTCTAAGATTTTTTTTATAAGTCAGTTATAAGTCTTCATGTTACTGAGTAATTAAAAATGCACTGGATTTCACTAAAGATTTCATGAGCCACCTGAAGAGAGCTGTACCACTTAGTGACACATAATTAAAATATATTTGTTTGGCAAAATAAATATTATGGGTCGACAGTGATTCCTATTCTACAAGTGTGTAAGCATGTACATACACACAAGGGCTGCAGCCCTGCAGTCTGGTGTAGACCTGTGCCCTGCTAGGGGCCAGAGCACTTGCCCCAAGCGGTCAGCATAGCAGAGCTGTGGGTGACGGCCCGCCTCCTGTGAGCAGCTTCTCTGCTTCTCAGGCTGCAGTGTCTACAAGGTATCAGACATCCATGCGCATCAGTGCCCTGTGCCCCGGAGCTATTGTTGTAGCTATTTATTGCTTTCTACGTGATACAGTTGGCAGAGCTGCAAAGCCTAAGGCCATCTCTTTGACTACAACCCTCCTTGAGGCTAACTCGTCGTTGCTGCTGCAATTTCTCTCACTTTCTAGCCTCCTGCCTAGGAATTTTAGAGGAAACGTTACCTTTGCTATCTAGCACACATTAGATTCATATAGTCCGTTTAAACYGGCTGCATTTAGTCAGCTCTCATTTGTCTAGGCTGTTGCGGTCTAGGTTACACTTTGTGATGATAGATATGTGTTATGGAAATGAAAGGTCTGGGTGGAATATTAGGCAGATAGACTACTAGCTACCCCCAGGAAGGTGGTGGCTGTGTGGTCACCTATTTGGTGATCTGTTTGGTCATAATCTGACCAAATTTGGTCATAATCTGACTTTATGCCTGCATATTCTTTCCTTACATAATATAAACATTTGTACATAGTCCTACCAAAACTCAGCCTTTTCTTTGAGACCTGTGATGATTTAGGAAAAGAAATATAGAGTTATTTGGCCTTTATGCAGCATATACTTCTGCAGTAGGTAACAGAAATCCTGCTGTTCATATGCAGGAAAAAATACAGTTGTATTTATGGAAGATTTCCTAGAATAACAATGAGTTCAGAAGGACCACATTCAGATATAGAAGGAAGCTCTCAAAGTCTTGCAGCAAAAGACTTATGTCTGCAGATTTGTTTTTCTGTACGGTGATGTGTTAAGGGAAGAATGAAAATAAAACCCTATTGATTTTAGTGGAGCTCAGAGATCTGGGTCCAACTTTTGTAATCCCTGTGTCTGTAAGCATGCATGAATGTCTCCTGCAACTTCCTTCAAGATACCAAGGAGGCAAAGTGCAGAAGAGCACCTCTGGGTCGTCCTAACTACACATCCTGTGCATGACAAACGAGCAGTATCTGACATTTCCATTTAGTGTGCAGCCTGTCCTGCAGCTGTGCTCATGATAGCCTGGGAGCTGGATCTGGAGTAATGCAGTGGTTTAAGAGTGGTGGTGGATCAGGGCAGCATTAGTGAGGCAGTATGTCTGGATGATGTGCGGCACTTCCGTTTGCCCTTATCTTTCAGTTTAAAGATACCCATTCAAGTTCTTTTCAGTGTTGAAAAGTATTAAAAAGGAGGAAGGTTTTGTATGATCTCCAGGAGCCATGTTGACTCCGTGCATGTGGCTCTCATGCGGTGAAAGGTTTCATAGAATTGAAGCATAATAACCCCAGCATGACTCGCTGATGCCATTGGTGAGTGGCTGGGGTCCAACCATGATTCTTGCATTTTTTGAATGTTGCTACATCAGTTTCGCAGGACGTTTCATCCAAACACTGGGTGGTTGACAGACAGGTCCATGTTTGGCCTGCAGCATTGCTCACGCACTGATGCTGTCAGTGGTGAAACTGTATAGCACAGATTCAAAACAGACTATAGGTGACAGCAGGTGTTCCATTACTCACTGTCTGATAACCCTTTTCTTGCCTCAACCCCTGCTGCCCAATACAATGTGGCATACCAGGCTGCTAAACCTGTTATTGAATCTGTCTGAGACACTCAGAAAATGCACTATACGTACATGAGAAATTCTGATGGGGCTTGTTACTAGGTCTTTAAAAGGTTTGTGAAGATACTGTGACTTGCAGACTGTTATAATCTGGTTTGCTAAAGCTGGATTTGAACCATGGAGCAGCAGATGAAGAACTAATGGCAGTTTATTTTTTTATTTTTTAACAGTAATTTGGTTGAAGCCCTCAAGTTGTTTACATGCGTTACACTTGAAAGCATCATCCAGACTTCAGAGTTGCCACATCTATCTCATTCAGGGAGACCCTGGAGATGTTTTGCAAGCAACCCAAAATCACCTGATGGAGATGGATGATGAATCCATAAACGTTTCCCTCCCAGGACACTGTGGGCTCAGTATATGCTGACAGCTATATTTCAYGAGTAGTCTGCAAAGATTTCTTGTAACCACTCATACGTGTATCTGTGGCCATGTACCCTTTCCAAAATAGAGGCACTGTCTTCTTCACTCACCTTCTGCATAGCTACTTCAAAGCTATATTTGTGGAAATCTGTGTATTTATTTCTACCAAATAATTGGTATACCATTATTTTAGTTCCTTTRCCTTTTAGATGATTGCRTCCATTTATTTCCTACAAGAAATTGTGYCTTCTTTTCCTTTGCATACATGTAGTTAATGTTCAATGTAGGTATGGTATGATGTCAATATTTGCGAAGTATCCGTAGTCAATAAYACCCTAGATGTTTTTTGGTTGTAGGGTACAGGAACAGAGAGGACTTTCTTTCTTGCTCTTCATTCACACTGATTTATGAGAAAATCCAGCATTGGTTGGTTTTCCCATTTTGTGAGCCAGGCAAGATGATATACGTTTCAAACAGATACTTAGTATTTGCAGTTTTATCACTGTATGGAGTATTTAAAAACTTTATTCAAAGATTGTAAGTTCAAACCTGGAAAATGGTCTCTTAGATTTTATTTGTGGTATCAAAAGTCTAAGATCTTTTTAGTGTTGAGCTAAGTAGTGTGAGACTTGGGAAAACCCCATGAGAAGCCCAAAAGGCTTCTCATCAGATGTGAATGCTGTTGAAAACTGCTGCTGAAGATAGCCAGTCTGTTGTTTCAAAAATTTACTGTCATTGTCAATAAAAGAGCAATTTTGGATATGGGATGGGATCCCATCAAGAGATACATTAAATTTATGTGCTCTACCAGTCTACTGGCATGCTAATATTGGTRTCTTATAGGGAAGACTTGCTTTTATTCCATCCACTACACTGTACTAGTCTGGAAGCTTGGTGAGCACCTGTTCACAATAAAATGCTGGCAGGGTACACAATGCTAATTGCTATATCATGTTACCAGGGGAGGAGGCTCTGGAAGCATGTTACGGTGCTTTGAAACTGGCAGTGTCTCCTCCCATCCCAGCTTGCTTCCAAGAAAAAAAAATACCTTTGATTCCTTTGACTCCAGAGAGAGAGTGTGCCTGGATATGAAATCCATCACTCCAGGCAGTGTGAAGCTGAAATAGCATTGTAGTTGTACCATCTTGCAATCTATGCCGACTGCTGATGGCTTTAGATCTCATTTCTTAAGAAACAAATTGCAGTGTACAGGCTGCTGTAGTGCTGGCATAAGCCCCTGAAGAAGATGGCTWACTGTAGGAATCCCTTACAGTAGGCCTTTTGCAGGGATAGTGTTAAAGGCACTAGGTGAGAACAAGCAAACCCTGGCTGGCTGAGTTGATATAGAACACTGCTCTGGTCTGTGATCTTTATATATGACTTTCTAAAGATTTTTTCAGTCCTTGATAAAAGATGCTGCTTACTAGCAGCAGTGAATCAGCTCTTGACCTTAAAATAATAGAAAAATACTTCTAAAGAGATAATTGTACTGCAAAAAGACTGATAAAAAAGTGATGATACTGCATAGACTGCTTTTCTTTTGATAACTTTTGAGGTTTTTGTTTAAATCCATTAAAATAGAAATATTTATTTTGCTTTAATCCTGTGATTGTGGGATTTGATTCAGGATGCAGATAGGATGCCACATTGGCTACTCTAAAATAGTTTATAAATTTTACCTTATAATTTATGGAAGTACTCAGAATATAAGCAAGAGACAGATATGTGCAGATTTGAAACCTAGAATAGTACGTTAGTACAGTGATAATAGTGGTAGAGGTTCAAGGTAGACTTTGCACAGCCAGAAACAAGTGTTCTTGTGCATTGTGATCATGCTGATGTTTGCTGTGGAGTGGAATGTTTATGATCTGTGAGTACCCTATTCTTAATGTAATAGGTCAGATATTAGAGGAAGTAGATTCAATCTTCACTGGAAAATGTGAAATGATTAAATTCTTTTTAATGTTACTTGACCAAAATTTTACATTAGGCTGCTACTGTAAGAACTGRTGGTAAGCCAAGTTTCTTCTGCAAGATATAGTAACTGTAAATACTGAGTGCCTATTTTGGGGCTRTGCTGTAAATTCCTTTAGGAGGGAAATTTAAGAGTAGATCCAGTGTTAAGAGTTTATTTGTATTTTTTTGATGATGGTGTAACTGCRGATAGGCAAGTATAGGCAATTAGTTCAAAGATATTAGAGTTACTGAAATACTTTAAAATGTTTGCCTATACAGTAGAGTTCAGAGTTAAGTTCCTTTTTGATTCACAGTCTAGTCACAAACYGAAACTTAGTTCCTCTGTTATGTGACAAAACAGAGCTCTTGTGAAAGTTTTGTTGTAGCCTTGAGAATGGTCTGGGTCTCACTGTGGTAGTGCAAAGAAAACAAGTGTTTGTGTTTGGCTTACATATATAATGTATTGAGTAGTGAAAGTTGTAATATGTTTACCCTGGAATATTAAYTTAGTATTATTTAACATGGACAGCATAATAATGACTGTAATAATAACACTTCTACAAAGAATGACTGGTTGAAGCCCCCAAGCTCTGATCTAGAAGCTCTGATCTAGATTTTTTTTCATCCATATATCTCCACTACTTTACAGAGGAAATAATAGACTGTGTACTGAATATATGTGTGTTTTATAGTGTTAGGAATTTTATGGCTTGCACTGGAGGAAGAAATGGGAGGAGAGGGAAAGTGTGTCTTTTATTCTGTGCATCTCAGTGGAAAAAACTTTTACTGAATAGGGGATTAAATATTACTCAGTAGCCCATATATAGCCTTGTATTTTCATTTCCTTATTCTTATTTCAAGTTTGGGAAAGGTGAGTCTCAATTGAAGAACATGTAGATTGTTTCAGAGAAGTATAAGGCAAAGTCAAGGAGAGTACCAGGTTTATCAGTCCTGGAGAGAGACTTTCTGGAGCAAACACCATCACCTGTTTCTGGCTTTTGTCTTTGTAACTTTTTTTTTTTTTTTTTTAATTAAAGGAAAGTTTTATTTTGATCTGTTGAAACCTTGGAAGAAGCAAAACAATAGCATTTTTATGAATGTATGAATAATAAAAATAACTCTTTGGGTTATAGGATGCTAGTTGTATTTACTGATTGCTCCATATACAAATGAAGAGTTTTTGACTATTRCAGTAATGAGAATAGAGAAATCTGCTGAACAAATTAACAGAAATGGCATTAAAGTCTATGAAAAGAAAGCAGSTGAAGAAGAAATGTGGGCTTTTTCTGTTTGGGATGACATTTCTGCAGGCAATCTAGAGCCAAAAGGGAAAAAACTTTTCTCCTTCCATCCCTTCCCTGCCAGATGATTTTTAATAGGTAATAGCTACATTACTCAAGACCTACATTACTCAAGACTCAAGACCAAAGTACTCTTTCAGCAGAGAATTGAGAAGARTTGCAAGAGCGTTAAGGTGAATGGACTCCTCTTGCTGAGCCTCTAAGTAAGCCTGTTGCAGATTCTTTATCTTTCCCTCTCATCTRATAATCTTTGATGCTCATACACTATTGATTTTGACATACCTTTAAACACTTGAAGTTTTTACTTTCTGTCTGATTCTATTGTGAAGCAATTCTAATGAGACACATCTGACACTACAGCAGTACCTAAGTGAATGGGCTTTTCCACRGGATCAATGCCATCTTCCACAGCCACTTAGTGTGGAGCTGCTGTTGTTAAGGAAATGTGTGCTGCCCAAATGTCACATGACTGAAATACATTGCTTTTCAGTTTTATCACAACATTGGCTGCATCCAGTATGCCATTTGATTCAGTTACACTTGCTTACATGGCAGAGACTTGAGAGACTACATCAGTGTACTTTGCTTTTTTTTCTGAGTATTTTTGAGTGTTAATTTGGGTAGCTTCAGTTGTTTGCTCTCATCAACAGGTCACGTAAGTACATCAGTGAGGTGTTGCAAACAACAGCATCAACAATTCCTTTTTTTTTCCAAAATTCCTAATATGCAATCATGAAATTGCTCAGTTTTATAGTAGTTGCTCCACTTTCTGTCCTGTGTGTGTTTGTGACATCTGAGGAGCTGARAGACTGTCAGATTTTGTGTTATGTGATCTGTTTGTGTGTTTATATAAATGCACGTGCGCTCTGGCATTGTCTGCTTTTTGGTTGTAGCTAAAAGGCCGGAGTAARCAGGTGATTTTGCAGTGCCTCCTTACCTTGGATAGGGTTTTGYTGCTTGAATGAATGTCCATTTAATTAGGGCTGGTATTCTTGTCTTAATTCAGAAGTGACGTTTATTCTTTGGTGTTTAGCAAATGTTTCTGACCTTGTGTTATCATCTGTAGAGTACTGGCAGGCTTTAGCATGCTTGTTGCTTATTGATGTTGAGGAGCTGGTCTATGCCTTTATTACATCCAAGAGAAATTATTCCAGGACCCTGATGTCTAGCCTGCCAAGTAGGTTTATGTGCAAACTCTTAACTTGTTCCAAACACTGTTGCCAAGTTAGTATTTTGTTCAGGAACATATGAGTTCATATCTCTGAATTTGGTACCTATTGATTTGCAGCCCATCCCAAGAGCTCTGCCTGCACACAGCTTTCTTCATGAAGAGACCTAAAGAGCACTGGCCAGGATCGACAGGTCTGCGGCACTTACTGGGGCAATGTTGTAATATTGGTAGGAGCATGATCAGCTTTCTTAGTCCCTAACTTCAGAATATCACAATCCTTGAAGTTTAAATTAAACTTTAAAAAGAAGACGTTTTTGTTAAAGCTTAATCTCGATGGAGTTTATGAATATAGCTTCCCATTATATTACAAATACAACATTTTTTCCTGCCTCTGGTAAAATAAATCACATAAATTCATAACTAAGTGCTAGTGCTTTACTGCCTGTAAAATCTGAAATCTGTTTTGAGTTCTTTTTTTAGCGCAGCATCATGTAGCCTAGAGCTTTTTGACATTCATGTCAACATTCTGTTGAGACAATGTGAAGTTATACTGTTTCACAAAGTGAAAARTGTTTGTAAAATGTGGATTATTCCATAACACTGTAACTCTTGTTCAAGTACCTGTATAAAGAACAGTGTTTCAGCTCCTGATGGCAATACTCAGGGCTGGATTTTCAGGAACTTAGCAGTTACTTTGCTTCAGTACTCCTTTGATACTGCCAGCTTCCTGGCCATGTTAGTGGCCAGGACTTTATCCAGACTTTATCCATAAAGTCTGAATATTGGTGGTGCTTTTAAGTATGATTAAGCTATAGTTTTGCAGCTTAATCATAACGCTTTGCAGATGGGAATCCAAAGCAGGTTATTCTGTTCAGAGGAGTTTTTGCATGACTAGCATACATCCATGTGCACTCCTGTGCATGGACACAATTGGAAAGCTAGGCTGCTATCTTAGGGAATCTGATTAATTGGTGTAACTTGGCRTACCAGCCTTAGCTTTGACTCTGCTTCTGGCTGAGTAAGTAGGTATGTAAAAACATTGCTGTTATCTTTAGTTCTCTCTCTGAAAATACTATGAATAAAGTTTGTAGCTAAAGCCTCAATCGTAAGCAATATCAGGTTTTAAATAACTGATGACACCTTTGTAGTGTAGTGTGCTTGTCTTCACACTCTAGGAAAAATGTATTTATCTCATGTTTGCATATATTTTGGTGTGTGAGGATCTTAAAATCTTACACACTAGCGTGTGTAATTATTATATCGTAGAGGACAGAAAACATTGTAKATTATTAGAAAGAATGTCTATTAGTTTGTTACCAAGACTGTGCCAAATCTCATGGTTGTTTGAGTTTTATTCAGCGCCTGCCCAAGTATAAGTGCCATAGCTTCAGGGAAGATTAGCCTCAGTCAGCTGATAAGGCCCTCTGGATCTGTCTTTCACCAGAAAGCTCTTCGGTGTGTGTACTTGACTCAGTGTATATTTGTGGGTCTGACTGTCTAAGACAATTGATCAACTCCATGTGCTTTGCTGGAGATGGATTTTTGTTACTTATTTGTACTGCTAGTCCATTGTGTTTGTAAGGGTAAAGAATAATCTATATAAAACAATATGGGCAGCCATTAGATTTGTGGAGTCTTCATTATGTCACAAGAAAGACCTTGATAAAAGAAAAGGGCACAGGTTCCACCTGCGAAAGGCAATAATAGAGTGGATTAACTTCTTTTAAGTTCAGCATGGGGTTACAGTTGGCTGACAGTGTTACAGCACTGGATGTTTTCCAACCCACTGAAGGTACAGTTGGTCGCAGAGAAGCAGCTGAGACCTTCTATTCTCCTAAGCTGCTTTTTGCAAGCTCCCTAAGCATGGGCCATGTAGTAAGCCTTACATTTTTATTAGAATATTTTAAACACTTTAAAAAGAATTGGAAACATATCAAGTAAATGATGCAGGTCACTGTAATAATATGATAAACTGGCATTGTTTGATTCTTTAATTTTATTTTGAGCTTGGTCTATTACAACTTTATTCAGATGTTGTCTTAATTTATGAAAGAGGCATTTATAGTAAGACTAATCCAAGTCCTAATTGCCTTGGCATGTATTTTTGCTGGAAAAGCCAACAATTTGGCTTATTGTTATTTTYATTATACATATGCAGTGCACTTGCATCTTGGCCTAGAATCATATGTGGTGAGTCAAAATCATCTTGCTAGATTTTATGGGGGAAGACTCACAAGATTATTTAGAAAATGGGATGTGCTGGATACGTGTAGGACTTTGAATACTAGATTTTATGGTATTTTTTCAGAGAAATTTGGTGTTGGAGTAGATGAGAGTAAGGAACAGAACATGTAATGAAATATTWTACTGCTGTCTCCCAGATTGGATATATATCTGCTTATGAGTCTACAGCTACCATCACTGCAAAGTTCTTGGGCAGCTGTAAGATATAAACCAAAAAGAGGAAATAACTTCCTCTTGATGTTTTTGTGCTTTTGAAGTTGTGTCCCTCTGGTATGAATCCAGACAATGTATTTTAAAGCATAAATATCTAGTTTGCTTGATTTCCCCATTTGTATATGAATCGGACGTTACTAGAGAATATATTGTTACAGATTATCCAGAAAGCAGACATTTAATTTTTAAAGGCGGCAGTTCTGAAACTACTTTTATGTATTGTGCTTGTAACTAGCCATTTTCTTGTAGTTTTGGTAACGTTATGCAATAGAAATGTGCTGAACGTTTTAAAGCTACTGATTATTTTTTGTAATTAGAATTAAGTTCTGCAGCTGTCACTGAGCTCCTCATCAAATGACATATTTATTATGTTAGAAATGAGAGGAGGCACATGAGTAAGACTTTGAAAGGAATACGTTCTGCTCAGGGTAGGGTTTTATGTTTAAATGGATGATCAGCATGTGTGGATTAGGCTGAGACTATTGCAGTACTCATGTGCCTGACTAGTTATGTGCTGGCTTTAATCCTATAGTATTGTGTTTCTTTGTCTCCCAGTGTACCACTGTCACAACTGAAACAAAACCTCTCTAAATTCAATGAACACTTTAATCTGTCRTCATAATCACGAAAGTTGTGTCAATCACAGCTGAGAAGTTAAGCACACAGATCAAATCTGTAGTAAGAGGAGACACGTGGGCTCCACAATGTAAATGGAGATAATTTCGGATATTACATATTTGCTTCACTTGCATTTCATCACCTTAACTGAATATATGTTGATGTTGTTGTTTGATATCTTTTAAAATCTTGAGATTATTGTTTGGGGCTTTTTCAGTTGTGACCTTCTTGTATTAATCCAGACAAAACATTATTTAAAGTATATGTGTTTGGTTTGCTAGTTTTCCCTGTTTGTATGTGAATTTAAAATTAGCAAATGAGATGCTTTTATAGAGTATCCATAAAAAACTGGCATTTGATTTTGGGGAGTATCAACTTCACTGACATCACAGGAGAAAATGTTTAGACTGAAACAAAGTTGATGTGAAAAATTTTACAGTGAAAATTTTACTGTTTGGGTACGTGTTTTGGATTTTGGCTTGCTTTTGAAATGACGAGACTAGAAAACGTAGAAAAAAATAYTAGCTGGTAAGTTAGACCTCTGCAGATTTAAGAGATAAAGAAATGGAAAGTGTATCATAGTCACTTAAATGTGTATTAAGCTCAACTGCAGCTTGTAAAGAAGTATTTTTGGTGAATCCTTTCCTTTTATGCTATTCATTTCAAATGCAAGATAAAATACATCTAGCACTTAGGACTTACAGTCCACAATACACAGAATGATACATTTTACATCCTCTCAATGAAATGTGGGTCTATATTGCTAGTACTCTGAGATAAGAAAGGTGGATTAAACTTATTTTAAAAGATGCTATACTTTTCTAGATATTACTCTTTTTGTATTTACAATCACTGAACCATGGGAAAATGGAGCATCAGACTTCAGAGTGCCTTGTGATGTTTTAATGACAGATCTTTTAAAGATAACTTTGAAATTTTCAGAAACACTTMTATTAGTCTAAATCCATATTATTTGAAGATTGTAGAAAGACTCCCAAGCTTTAATGAGTACTTAGGGTAATGTAACCCCATACTGTCACTAATGCTTAGATACTTTTACTACTACCAGGGAAAGCAAGATTACTGACTAGGATAGCTGTTAGGAGTAGGTGAGATGCCAAGTAGGTGAAATGCACTTGCTAGCAGGACATCTCTTGCCATTGTGAGACTCTGTTTCCAGTTGCTTATTTTTTCTGTCACAACAGTAGGCTTTTGGTGATTCTTTAAGAAGGCCAGCTGTTAAGAACTGAAAACTAAAGGAAATATATACTAGGTTTGCCTGTTTATTGTTGATAAATCCTCGTGTAACCATGATTTGGAATGGAAGTTTGTGACTTAACTTTGCCTGCTCTTTTTACCGAGGTTATGACCTTTTGCTATTGCTATGCAGAAGGAAGAAAACCACTCCAATTTCACAAATTGATAAGCCTTTGAAAAAAACATGTTTTTCTTATACTCAGTACAGCACATGCTCACAGTAAAATGAGCCATAYTGACATACTGACTGTTGCAATGCAAAACCAGCAGTCTGTGTAATAGCTTCCCAGATAACATAAGAGGAGATGTTCAAGCACCTACATAGCTCTGTAATAGGCATGTGATGCTTGAACAGGACTTTTCTGCACTGGTTGCTATTATCTTGTGCGTGGGAGCTCAGCGCCACATAGTCAGCAAGTAGAAAGGATAAAGAAATGAAAAATCGGACAGATGAAATGCAGGGAACCCTCAGAGAAAGTAATGACCARTCTCCTCTGCATGTGAAAGACCGTGTGCTTACAAGAAAAGTCACTAAAATTGGATACTAGTGATATTAAAAAAATAAAAAAAGCTTTTTCAGGATGGTGATGGTGGTGTTACATGTATTGCGCATTCTTCAAAGAAYAGAACCTACCATCTACTCGATATGGGGATGCTGTGACCAACACTCAATTCCTCACGTCTCAGCAGCATTACTGGAAAGGCTGCAGTCCTGCTCTGTCCTGGTCTGCAAACTGAGCTACTGTGTACACATGAGAGAAAGGCCAACTCTTTCATGACAACCAATGTGGACCCTTCTGTTTTAAGGTTTTGATTGTCTAAATCCCTGCATTTGAGAAAAATCCTGTATTTACCACTCTTAACAAGTTGTTGCTACTTGCTGTTTTTCTGATGGTAAAACTTGGTACTGAAGTATGAAGTGACTTTCTAAAGACTGATGGAATAATTAGTTTTTAAGAGCTCTTAGTTTGGGAGCCTTTGCTTCTATACAACTGCAATTTTACTATATTGTTTCTCAACCATCCAGTGTGGATGAATGTCCTTGGGAAGAGGACATAAAAATCTGATTGAGGCCAAAAACGAAGAATGTAATTCTAATATCTTATTTCATCAATGTTAATATTTGAAAATGGTAAATGAAAATTGTGAGTTTTTCATCTAGATAGCAGAGACTTTTTGTATCAGAACAGCAGCTATTGGTATGGCGTGATGATAATACAATGGAATGGCAAGTTGAAATGATAAGACCTTAATGCCTTGCTAGTATAGAATAGCTATCCCTGCATACTTCAGCTGTCCCTCAGCAATATTTGTCAGCCAGGTGATAGCAGCTATTTCTGTGTTTGCAGAGATGACCATCTGTGCATGCAGTGTTATATGTTCATTAAATAGCTTGGTGGCGTCACCGCTAAAGTTTAGTTTGCAAAACCCAACTAACTGCTGCAGCCAAGAGTACTGTTGGGAGCTACTGCTCATACAAGACAGATTGTGATTCTAGCCAATGCTACCTGGACATAAAGCTGTGATGTGAATCATTTCTGTGATTGTCTTCTAAATACAAATCCTGATCTTGGCCAGTATTTTAAATAATCATCAATTACAAATATTCTACTGCAGCACTTCACTGGTAGTCTGGTAAGCTATGAAAAATGCCAGATTCAAGAACCTATTTGTTCTGCATTTTCCATTTCACACCTTCATGAAATAAGATCAGTGTCCCCAATCTCAGTCTTCCTCCTTCCAAAGGGAGGAAAGAAAGAAAATGTCAGTATGATTAAGTATGGGACTGTAGTGCATGCACAGTGCTCTTGTAATTCAGTAAATTCAGTAAAATTTTGTTTCATGTATGAATAGGTCAATGAAGACRCACCTAAAATTGTAGATATGGTGAAGGACATGAGCAAGATACTAGTATAGGTAGAAAGCAGATAGTGCATCTTAGTATGTTGTGAAGGTATGTGTAATTGATGCTTTATGTAATATTTAATGAGCTCAGTTCTCCAGTATGAGCTGGGAGCTGATAACAGAGCAACTAGAAGGGGAGATATCCTTAAGTACTCAAGCATTTAGCTCCAAGGAACACCACCAGTAGCATAACTAATGTTAGGCAGCTTCATTAGCTGCCTAAGTAGCTGCTTAAGTAGCTGTGAACTCAAGAAGGGAAGTCTGATTTTAAATATCCAGAGTGCCTRGTCTGAATAAAGCCAACTAGGTGATCTACATTTTAACAGAAATCTGTATTTGTGAGAAGCGTAGGTGGAGGGGGATGGAAATGGAAGTTGCAAAATATATATGGAAATGCTCAAAAGACGAAGGTTGCTGTGAACCCTTGCTTCCCACCAGGTCTTGTGGGGGGAAAGCATCTTTGGACTTCCAGTTTAGACAGGCAACTAGAAAGAGGTGCAGTAGTTTAGTGAATAATTGAATTTTGGGTGCACTTTACCTGTCAAGTCTTATCTTGTACTTCATAGCTGAACACAAGAAGTCTTGTTTAAGAAATTTTTGCATCTGATTTYGAGGCTGTGTTAGAAGGCAAGATGAATCAGAATGAAATTTGCAGGTTTAAAGTGAGTTGTCTGTAGAGAAGTTATGAAACAAAGTTTCATAAACTCAGATTATAAAATGAAGTTTTATAATTCACTGCCTATGCAAAAAGGCAGTTCTTGGAATGAAGACATGTTTTTGGGAAAGTGCTTGGGAACCCATGGGCTGAGAGATGCTTCCTGCCAGGCTGTGCAGGAAAGGCAATGTCAGGCTCTTCATCATGCCTGGAGCAGGGTTTCTGTGCTGGAGCTGGATTAGTTATCCCTCTGAAAGGAGCTGTGCTGCAGGGACACTTCAGCATTTTGGGCAAAGCATGAGATGTTTCTGCCCTGTCATGCTAAAAGAATTACTGCAGTGCAGAATTGGAGAAAGCTCAAAAAAAAAAAAAAAAAAAAAAAGGTAATGCTAATGATTGATGATGTGGGGAAAATGAAGAGATTGACAGAATGGGATGTGTTCACGTTTGAAGGAGGACAAATAGGAGAACATAATAAAAGCATATTGAATGCCAAAATAGATTCAAGAAAGTGGGTAGGCAGTATGATTCCTTATCTCATAAGCAGAAAGAAGGGTTAGACATTGATATGGCTGTAAAATTAATTCAGAATGATAATATCTCATGATAACATAATTTTTGGAGGGGATGTTACCTTTTCAAGCATATTTAAGCATAAGAGTAAATTAAGAAGAGTGCATGTGCACAGTTCTGGCCATCTTGCAGGTCATAATCACCGGATGCATTCAGCTCCCTCAGGAGTGTCTGGTTCTAGCCACATGACGCTGGACTAGGTGTCTTTAATCAGATGGCATTTAGTATTTACAGAAGCAGTAAAATAAATAAATAAGTCTGACCTAGACAGGTCAGATTTCTCTACTGTGAATCAGATAGACTGATTTTGCCGTTTCCTCACTGGGTTGTGTAATGACCTCTGACGTTTATCCAAGCCCCGCAATGCAATGATGTTTCATGGTGAGCCAAAAAAAAAGAGAGATGTAATGTAACTATGAATGTTATTTATCCAGCTGAGGCTTGAAGGGAGACAGATAATTTTATGAGGTAGGAAATTTAGACTGTCCCAGACGGACTGAGGTACAAAGCAGGAGACTGACATGCCAGGTGGGATGAGTGTGCAGAGTGGGAGGCAAGAGTCCAAATGTTACATGAACTAAAAAAGCTGAGAAATGAGGAAAGAGGAAAAAGGCCAGTGAAACAGGTAGATCCATGCAGMATTTGCAAATAAGAACATACTTGACTTTGGAGACAAATAAATCTGCCCCATTCTTCCTTACTTGGGGTAGAATTGATTGCAGTCTTATAAGAAGGGGCTGTGAATGTGTCTGTCAGATTTCATGGCAGCCAGAAATCCCTCTGATGTCGAGCTTTCTGGATGTTTCAGTACAGTCTGCAGCACTTGGTGAGCATTTCAGTAGGAGGCGGGTAGCACAAGAGAGTAGTTAATCATGCGGTATTAATTAGTTGCTGTGGTGCTTATGGCATGTGCATATCCCAGGAACAGATTTTACACTCAGCAGCTGTTGTTCTGCCCTGCTGCCTACGCATGTCTCTGGCCTGCAGTATCACTTGATGCTCATGCTCCTGTGGCTGCAAAACAACAAGGTGTTGGTGTGCTGCAGAAGCTGCTCATTTCCCGTGAGCCATGCTGCACTGGCTGTGCTCCGTGCAGATCTCTAAGTTGATTTTATGTTAGTCTAGTAGGGAAAACTATGAAATGGACTGAGATGATGGCAGCTGAGTTGCAGTAGCACATAGGTAGAGCTGCAAATGGTAGAGCTGCGAATGCAAAAGCAGCATTTATTTTGCCACTATGATTGTCTGGTCAGAAAGAAATGGTCTGCTTTGGTTGGCTGATTTCATCTGTTTTCTAGATAGTTTAATCACATTATTTCAGCACATTTGTCATAGTTTTATGCCTTACACTTCTGAAGTAAGCATATTGGCTTCAGACTTGCTCAGGACTCAGGTACAGGAGAAATGCAATGATAGATTTTAAAAGTGCCTTTTTTTTTTTCCCCGTCTGTGATATCTGATCTAAAAAACATGCACAGATTTCAAATCAATATTTATGGCTGGATATGTAGTAAACATAAACAAATGAAGCTCAATGCTTTCATCTGTTAAAGTTACTTTGTACTGTTCTAGAAGTTTGAGGAAGCCTTACAGCGAGCTTATGTGCATAGCTGATTCATTCTCTAGTGTTAAGTTGGCCTATTGGCTCCTGCTCCTTAAAAATATGTGACTATTTTGATAGATGGCAAGGCATATAATGGAGCAACTAGAATAATGCTCTGCATCCTTCCAGTAAAAAAAATGCACATAGAAGAAAAAATTTTGCAGTTTTGGAGTTTCATTTGRTTAATTCTGAGTGGATCATATCAGGTCTAAAGCTATTACCTGGATGAAGTTCAGTTTTCTTTTTGTCTGGTACCAGTTCAGCATCAGTAGGTAGGATAGTCAAAACTTTTTCATCATCTAACTAATTCAGTGACTGAGGAAATGGATTTAACTATGGAAATAAAATTAATTGTGTGTTTCTGAATTCTTAAAATCCTTTATTCCCTTTCTTTTTCAAAAGTCAGTTTATAGATATAGAAGAGCAGTGGCATTAAATTCTTGATGTTTAAATGAAAAAAAACTTTCTAGACTTTATATTCATAAATTGTATCCATCAATCTTTTCAGATGAGTAAGACTGTTTCAAATATGTTGAAGATAAAACCAGTTAAAAATGAAGAACAGTTGAATCTCAGTATTTTACATTTAGTCTTTACTTACAGGTAAATCTAGTGAGTTTAAGGGAAGAAGTGGGCTTGAGAATGATGTATTGGCAAACTCAACTTCTATGAACTAGTTTTTTGTTGTTGCTCAGTATAGTCTGTATAAATACAATTGAGGATGGTTATGTCTAGTAATGGCCTAAAGAGCTTTTTATCCAGCGCAAGAAACTTGAAAGTATTTATTTTAGATGCTGTATGTCTTATGCAAGGGAAAATTAATATTTATAGAAAAAACATAGAAGCTCTTAATAACTGGAGACCTTTGGAACAACAAGTAATGTTGGCAGTTAAGGTTTGGAGAAAGCAGTGTATTCAGGAAAACATAAAAGCTCATGCTTCCTGAACTAGTGATGCAGGTAAATATGCAGGTTAGTGTTTCTATGACCTTGGAGGATCTGGATCTGTGACCTTGGAGGAATAAAAGCTTAAAAATGCATTGTGTCTTCTTGATGAAATGTTTTAGATAAGTATGCACAAATGTATCTCCTTTCAYGGTTTCAAAAAAGTTTGTAAAGGTCACTGCCTAAACAGAGTTTGGAGTGTACTGACTTCAGAAAAGCTTGTAATGAGAGGTAGAAGTGCTTCATGTCACTCAATAACCACTAAATATGGCTGATCTGAAGACCCAAAGGTTAGGGCTTGTGTTATGATTACATTTATGCTGGCATAAATCCAGAACAATTCTGCTAATTCTAGTGGTATGGTTACTTTGGAAATACAAAAATAATAAGTTATCAGGTCATTAACACTTAAACGCATATACATTTCATAATGTCAGAATAGCAGCTTAGGAAGCATCCGTGGGTGATATCAGAAGACAGAAGTGAGCTAGAGCCCCTTTGCCTTCACTGTACCCAAATACTAAACTGCCAATTTAATGCTATGTAGAAGTCTGCCTTGCTACATTAAATTCCTTCTGCCCAAAATTCACAGCTTGCCAGTATGCCAGTATAGTTCTGCAATAGTGGCTAAAATGCTTTTTAGTCAGGAGGAATCTCAGCAGAAAACTTTGTGGTAGATACGTATCTTAATGTATACACACACCTGTAATACTGTTAAAGTTTAGGAAAAAATATTCTGTAAAACAGGATGAGAATATTTTCTTGTTGCATGTTGGAAAATGGGAGAAAAAGGTTTCTTCTACTCTTCTTTTTCCTGTTATCCTATCGTGAGTGATGTAGCTGTCCATTTYACCTTAAACACCGAGTCTTATTCCAGTAACTCTTCTCCATATTCAGGCAGTTTCTGAACCCTCTTCTTACAGTGTCATATCCCTGTTCAGCCATGAGTATCACTCATTAATTTGTCTATTTAATGCCCTTWTATCTATATACAAATGCAATTCTAAATCTAATCTACAGGAAAAAAAAAATTACAAGTCACCCTACTATTCTTTTTTAGGTCCTCCAGGGAAACGAGGTAAGCGAGGCAGAAGAGGAGAGACTGGTAAGTTTTCAGTTTTGTAAGATTCATTTCTATTTGATATCTATGTGTGTGTGTGTGGTTTTTTTTTTTTTTTTTTTTTTTTTTTTTTGTGAGGGTGCATATCCAGTAGGCCTTAATTTGTATTTTTTTACTTATGTGCTGTGGAAAGAGACTTCTGAAACTTTCCTGCTAGAAGTCTGTGTTCCTTGGCGTATACCTGGTGGCCTTTAGGACAGTTGCTGGTCTTGTATATCATTAATTGGCAAATGAGCTTCCTAATGTTTATATCTGTAGAATACTCAGTGTGAGAATAATTCTTGTTTGCTAGAAAGTAATTTTTCTTTTTTTYTTTTTTTTTTTTTTTTGGAATTAAGAAAAATATTAGTGGTTGATTATCTTGTAGCAAGTTTACTGTTAAGAGAAAGTAGCTATGAGTATGGAGCTTGAAATTTCATTTGAGACATTATGAGATGCTGAGCTCTGTTTCCTGTTGATGTTGACAAGAATCAGAACTATGGGTTTGATTCTTTTATAAGGGTCAACTTTCTAGAAGCAACGCAGGAGAAAATCAGCATTTTTAATATCCTTGCTTATCTCTTCTTTAATTTGCCAGCTAAGAGAAGCTCCTAATCAACTTGGGACTTGAAAATCTACTGTTTAGCATTTCTTATCTATGTAAATCATCATCTTATTTTGCCTTTAAAAACTAAATGCTGATTTTCCTGCATCATAAAGCTGAAGCCAAGCCTTGCCAAAGGTTTATATTAATCACCTAAATGTTTCCATTCAATGTTGGCTAGTATTTGTTGCAGAAAAATGTGCCATGGTATTAAAGGAAACTTTAAGACTGAAGATTGCCTTAGAAATGAGCCTGGTAGTTACTTTGGAGTAAGCTTGTTGATTCATTCTTAGTCTCAAATAAACACATATTAAACTATTAATAAAGGAAATTGATCTCTTTAATGTAAAAATAGACCTGCACCTTAAAATAGGATTTAAGAATGTTTACCACTATAAAAAAAATTGCCTTTGTTACTGGACGATAAAGTTAAGCTGCTAAAAACAAAAGGCTGTCAATATTAAAAGCACGCTTGATGTACAGCTGCTGCTGTTTTATACCTCCTTTGCCCTTTAGTTTATTCAGAAACTAGAGGCCTGAAAACTAATGAAAAGTCATTGATTTGGGAGCTGCAGCTGCTCAATTTAATAAGACTGAAATAGTAGTTTTGATTTGTGACCCTTTGATAATGTTTCCAAGAACTGCTATACGAAAGTCTTTTGAGTTAAATAATTGAAAAAATGTGCAAATGTGTGACATTTTAATAGGGAGCACTTTATAAATATGCCTTGACAAAGGAAGGTGATAAAAAGAAAATTTTGCAGAGTTAGGTTGCCATTGAAGCCTCCCTCAGGAGCAGAGTTGGAAGGCTGGAAGATATGGGTTCAAGTACGTCTTGATTAGATGTCAAGGATAAATGCCAAGGGTACTTTCTGCAGTTTTTCAGAAAGCTGTGATGTAATGCCCAAATTAGGTGACTAATTGAACCTGGAGGATATTTTTACATGTTCTTTGTGGAKAATATAACAAAATGAATTGTACGCCCCGTGGATAGTGTTTTTGGCCTGGCAGAAACTTTCATGGAAATAGATGGAGAAGCACCTTTTAATAAGATTGCATGATCATAGTTAAAGAATTGACTTCCTTGGTAAGGTAAGGGTATGCAGTTAAGCAGTAGCCATATTTACAAGTTGAAAGCAGTCAAAACAAAGGTACTTAAATGAGAAAATACCTACAGTGTATTGTAAGTGTTGCTTACCTATAATCCTGAAGCCTCATGCTTGGCTTCCTACAGATTTATCTCCTGTAATTACTTTGTAAACTTACGTATTCTTTTTTTTTTTTTCTCTTTCTCTCTCTCTCTCTCGCTCTCTCTTTTTTTTTTTTCCTCTCTCTCTGTCTTTGTCACTTCCTTCCCCATCCCTCACCACAGGACCTCCTGTAAGTACAATGATATGTTGTTGAGTTTTCCAGAATCAGGTGGAATCTGTTATATCCTGTTAAATGATCACTGTGATAAACTGATTGTGTATTATTATCAAGAGGGAATTTTTATATTTGTACTTAAACAGCACAAATCCTTTTAAGTTATTTTGGAGCTGAATGATTTAATTAGAATATTCCTTAAGGAGGGATGGACAAAAAAAATCTTAAAACTGCAAAGCTTTACATTTTGCACTCCAGCTAGCAGGTTGGACTGGAATTTCCATGTAAGTATTACTTCGTGATTACTTAGTGATTACTTTGTGATTACTTAGTGATTACTTCATTACTTAGTGATGGAAACTATTCATTACTTAGTGATGGAAATTTTGCTACTATGTAAAAATGTGAAAGTATGCTATTTTAGGTTCAGCTTCACTTACATTTTACTGGGCAGAGAATTTGCAGTTTCTGCAGTCCTGGGCAGAGACTCCTTAGAAATTACAGTAGGGTATGTTGTCCAATTCATTCTAGTACAGTTATCACAATAAATGCTTGTGTAAAAAAATTACTGAAAAAAAAAAACTGCTTAGGTAGTTGAATCTTGTGCTCATCATGCAGTGCGTGTGCAATTGGGATGGTTTTGTTATGGTAATAGATTTCCAAGGCAGGTCAAAAGTCTGACTTGAAGTATATGAWTAAGTGCATCTATTTCAAGTATTTGTGTTTGTCAGGCGATCTGTACCATATAGTAAAACAGTGTAATCATAAAAATAAGACATACATTATTTGAAGGCATTTCACTTTTTTTTAAATATATGCAATATTTCCACAATGTGTTCAAGACCAGATTATTCATCAATTCTATGCTACATTCACATTTGAGTAGTGAAAAAAATTTTTTTTGAATTTCTGCTGTGTGACTTACTGATGTCAGTGTAATCCGTTCAAACTGAACAGACTACTCATCCTTGGAAAGTTTTTGACTGAATACTTAGAAGTTCATAGCATCAAACTTATTTAACAAGCCCTCAGTGAAAAGTGAGCCTGAATACATAATGGTGCTGKTTTTTTGAAAGGAACCCTGTCTTCCTCTTTTTGCAGTCGTCTCATGAAATGCAAAGARAAAGAATATGTCATTGTGCCAGTGGTTTTCCCGTGGCAAGACCTGCATAGCACCCTGTTCCCTATAAGCCTTATTATGGATGTCTACTTTTTGGCTTTAGCTCTCTACTATTTTAGCATAGGTCCATTTTTAGAAAATAGTCTGGATCCTCACAGTATTAATATAACCCTAAAGTAGATCYCAAGACTGAGTAGTTTTAAGTTTTAATTTGAAGCTTTCATGTGGAATTTTCAAAGGCTCCTGAAGTACTCTAATTTTTTTCTTTTTGCATGTTTACTGAGTGTCATGTGTAGTAGGTCAGGGTCTTGAGGTTTTCATTTTTTTAAGGTATTCTCAAATTTCTTCTTTGATACCTATATTGTAGGAGTAGCCCAGCTATATATTATTTTGCCACCTGAACACCAAAACTTTGTTTTGTTAGCCACATACTGCCCTTGAATCTACATGCATAATGCTTTGGGTAACAAAAGGAATTTTAGAATTAGAGACAAATTTTTAATTAGAATGTTGATTCAACTTAAAACAATATATATACAATTTCAGTCACCAAAGCCCTTTTTATTCACTGTGCAGTAGTACCTGTTCCTTATTTGTTCATCCATAGTACTGATACGTACCAAAAATTGATGATTATGTGAATTTTAACTTGTCAACAATGTACATTGCATGTTTGTTATGTCATATGTCATGACTGTTGTTAATGTGTGTCATACCATTTCATCTCATTCCACCAGGGTCTACCAGGGCGAAATGGCTATCCGGTAACTCGTCACGTCTTTATGATAGCTTATATTATTCTAAAATTATGTTGATTATTTTGTTTGTGCTTCATTTTTTTTTTTTWWAAAAAAAGCTATTTTCCGTTTCTTAGATGTCTGCAAAATGCAAGCCTTTCCTTAAAAATTTTTACAAAAAATGAGATTCTTTGAGACATTTTTATAAAGAGTCTGAGTCACGAACATCTACAATGTGTAAATAATGCACTAATTGTTTGGCATTGTGCATAGTTTGTGTTGAGTCTCTTTGTTCTTACATACAGCATTAATCTTTTACTATAATTTAAAAAAAGTCCTTAGCAGAATAATGTAATTCAATTTTCCATATTAGAAAGCTGTTCAACTGGCATGTGGAACATCCACATTTTGATGTTATTCAGATCTTTTGACTGCCTCATTCAATGCATTTTGAGCAAAGAAAATGCTATTACAACAGTCCTAGGTAGGCTGTGTGCCTATCATAGAGCAAGTTTGTGATAATGTAGGTAATGCTTTTGTGTGTCTGTTTCACGTCCTTAAGAYTCATTGTCTGAAAACTATAATATATGAAATAATGCATCTTCAAGTGTATTCAAATGTATATGTATACATAAATATTTTTTCAAATAGGCAAGCTGATTTGACGTTATTTGAGAAAAGAAGTGTATGCCTATGTCACTTATGTATTAGAAACCAAGTTTTAGTTTCTAATACAAAAAATGTGTTAGTGAGTGCATTTCAGAGACAATACATACATAGTACACAGTCTCTATTAAAGTATGATGAATAAATCTTTAGGCCCTTCCACTCTATTTGCATATGTATTTCAGATAGATAACTGCCTAATTTTTCAATGTGCATGTAAACTATAGACGTTCACTTAGAAAGCAGATGGAGACCAATTTAAATATTTTTCTCTGTCACCTTTTGTATTTGCATTTACTGAGAAATGTTACAAATGACACAACATTCAATGCATATCTTGACTTTCAACTACTGTTAACAGTAAACTTACGAGGAGTTCATTATCAGTAGCAAGAGTTCTGCTTAGATGCACTGAAGACATTACTGGATTTTAGAACATGTGTTCCAATTCCACTTGGGTACTTAATCTGGGTGTCTAGGTGTGAGTGTGTGTATACATAGGAAAAGTAGGGAGAAGCTTCAGAAAAACCCYTTATTGCTTATCATCCAGCTGTGAGCTGTATACACAGAGGCTGTGATCTGTAAGAACAGTGAAAAAAGAAAGAAAAGGGAAAAAAGAGGTGGCAACATCCTTCAGATACTTGGGACCTGGCTTTTATGGAAATTAAATATCTGGAGTTTCTTAATCCATTTAACAACCTTAAAACACAAAATAAAGGTTGTGCTGTGCAAAGCACAAAAGCCCTCAAGATTTAATTTCTTGGACTAACGTGGAAGTTGAAGAAATGAATAGAGATATTCAAGTGATGGACTTGGRCATATTTCAAAGGCTCCTTAGGGATGGTTTAAAAACAATTTTCTTCAGAGCTTGAAGGCCTGGTCCTGGTCCGAGAGGTTTGCTGTGGGTTCTCAAAAGCTGTGTGATTAAAATGGGTGGATCTAACAGCACTATTATGTTCAAACTCGAAGCTCAGTGCCTTGCTGCATATGAGTGCAGCCAAGCATACATGCATGACATGTATGCACTTGCATATATGTGTCTTCAGTGGCATGTACCACTGGATTTGGTAAGTTCTCCCTTTCCTGACCCTGTAGACCTTCTCAATCACAGTCATGTACTCTTGCTTTGAATAGGAAATGGGTAATAGCAAGTGAGATGCACTTTAAAAGTACTTACACAGTCCTGTAGAACTCTATGAAAAGAGTGTTATTARTGTTCAAAGTTATTTCTCTAGAGTCCATTTAGCTTTTGTAGAAACCTTATTACTTTAATCTTTATTGAACTTTATGGGATATTCTGTGAGGATAATGAGGTATAACCACCACATATAGCTTTCTAGAAAACTTTCTTCTTGGTAGACCAAAATGATGCAATACAGACGCATGGAAGCTAGCAAAATTTTCTCCAAGCAAAGACSAARTTTTTATTGTCAATCTTTGTTCTGATTTTTTTAGGTACTTTAAGATGCAGTAGTAATGGTAGTAAAAGGAAATATAGTGAGAAATCTGAGTTTCCAGAAACAGCTGTTGTCAAAAGTTAAGAAAATAAGGTAGATTTACTATTGATCAATATTGCAGTTATTAAGAGGTTTTTAAATGTATGTTTAACTGGTTATTGATATGTTCAGGCACCATGAGGACTATAATAAGCACCCCTTGGTGCAGCTCATTTTCTCTCATTAAGAGCTTTGTATAGCAAATGGAGAGAATAAACTGAGAATTGTAACTTACAACTTTTTGTAATTGAAATAGGATATCACATCTTTTTACATAGAAAAAAAGCAAGACAATAGKCATTACAGGAAAAAAAAGAAAGATACTTCTTGCAGGATTTTAATTCTAACAATGTGTCACTTGAAAAATAATGCTGGAACTTGGCTAAAAAACCTCAACAACTTGGAGTTCACAGAATCACAGAATGTTTAGGTTTGGAAAGGACCTCTACTCTACTCCAACCTTCCTGCTCAAGCAGGCACACCYASAGCAYGKGGCACAGGGCGGCATCCAGGCGGRTTTTGAAGACCTCCAGAGAAGGAGACTCCACAGCCTCCCTGGGCAGCCTGTTCCACTGCTCTGTCACCCTAGAAGTTCCTCCTCACATGGAGATGGAACTGTGATATACAGAAAATGCAGTGCTCTAAGGGGAAAAAGAGAATCTTATGAGCAGGTGGTTAAATAAGCAAGTTATTCACAATTTTCTATGAGAAAGTATCAAACTTGGCATGAATAAAACATCCTGGAAATTGTTTTGTWTTTATGGTAAAGAGATTATCTTTGGATTTCAGGATAAAGTGTCAGAGTATGAAGATGCCCATATAGCATTCTTCAGAAAAGGAAAGAGGATCAGTTGATTTTTCTCTTACATTCTTACATGATGTCAGTCTGCAGTGCAGCAGATGCATTTACAAGGTTTTTGGAGACACTGTGCTCTGATTTGGTGTTTTATTTGCTCTATGTAATTTATCCTTCTTTTTACTCTTGACAGAGGTTAATGTGTTGGGAGAGATGAAGTTGCCAGTTAACCTGGAATCTTAATCTTCCTGCTTTTTCTCAAAAAGTGGAGAGAATATTCTTTCTCTTCAGAAAGATGCAGTTGATCACCTGTCCAAGTCAAAAGGTTATTGATTTGCTGATTTCTTTATTCCTAACCAACTACTCCTTGCCCATTGTTCGGAAGGGTTGCCAGTGCTCTAGTTTCATTACAAAAGCAATGACAGCTCAAGATGAGTTTAAATGAAATCTACTGGGCATTCATTAGAGTGAATATTCCAGAAACATATTTTGAGCCAGCTGGAATGTAATCCTAATACTTCGTGTCCTCCCTAGACCTTTGTACRATGCACACAAGTGCCTCATTGCTGCAAGAGAAACCTAGTGCAAGAAATGGATTTTTATATTATAATCAGACTGGCAATTGTAGGAATAAAGGTAGGGAAAATAYGACATTCAGCTCTCTCCTAATAGAGCATAGAGGAAAAACATGTTTCTACAACTGTAGAAGGGTGCTTTCAGCCTTTTGCATGGCTTTTGCATAGATGGGTCAAGTTCAGCACCAAGCAGTATCTGCAGCTATTGGAATTGATGTCTTTAGTTGCCTTTGGGGTACCATTATAATATTTTTCAAGCCAGGCTTGTGTTATATGATGCAAGCATTGAACTGTGGTCAGGCAGAGGCAGATAACTTGCTTATTAAAGTTTTGCCTTGATACAGAACCATAGATGCTGTCTGAATTGCAGTTTTAAAGCTGCAATCTCAAAATTATATTCTTGGATAGTTAATATTCAGGCAAGTAAGTGATAAAGCCTACTTTGGAAAAAAAGTGGATTACACCATTCTTCCTTGTTGCTGGCATCCCATAGTATAGGTTGAGAATCCTTTTGTTGCAAGTTGTGCTGGTATGTGTATTAAGAGAAAGCTTTAACACCTTCAAACTCTTCCTAACAATTATAACCCAGTGATTTGGGAATTTTCAGGAGCAGCAACGTTTACAGTGTTCCCAAATATATTCTTTGATTTAAGCAGGCATAAAAGCTTGCAGTGAGAATCAGGAAGACTGTAAAAATCTGGTAGTAGTAAAATAAATAAAATGCTGCATGGTAAGAATTAATAAACTTCTAAATCTTCTTATGAACTGTGGAAGAATCTTTAAATTTATGCAGCTGTGTGAGTAGTAACTGTAGCTTTGGTAATGAAGTAGGACACATTAATGTTGGTAATGTGTATATAACCTTCAAATGTGTGAATAATGCATAATATAATCAGCTTAATTTCTTCATATGCTGTTCTTGCAGTGATTTCAGATACCATATAAAAATTGACTTAAAAAAAGTGGAGACCTCATTAGATTTCAGGTTGTTATAAATATTGTGTTATAGATAGTAATTGCAGCAACACATCCAAGCATGTTTATTAAACGCTTGTTATGTTTGCTGTTATGAATGAACTATGGGATGAATCCTTTCATCCATTATATCTAGGTAATGCTGAATGCATAAATAACAGTATTGATTCCTCCAACTCCCATGAGGATGCTCAAAGTGTCCCAAGCTATTCCATACATGTGATGTGACAGTGAAGGAACAAATGCCTCACCTCCAAAAGCCAGCAGCAGTCTAAAAGCAAGAAGAAATTTCTACCCTTTTCCTCATTTGCCACTACAGGAAAAAAAAAAAGAAAAAAAAGAGTGGAAGCTTCACATGGTAACTTTATAAAAATGATTTGTGCAGCAGAAAATGCCTGCCAGCATAGTGTGTTCTCATTTAGGCTCTTTAATTTCTCTAGGTTATTTCGTTTCATTTTTCTACATGCCAGTGCAAATAAAGCTGTGAAAAATTAGTAGGATAATAAAACAAAATGATTACCTCAAYGTATTGTTACTAGTACAGACAATTGCTTCCACGTATGGTATTCCCAAGCCCTTTCTTTAACCGTTTTCATCTCAGATGCGTGGAGTGTGAACTCATGTCTTACAAAATCAACATCTCTGTGTAGCACTTTTCACAATAGCTGACTTAGGGAATTAAATGTCAGTGTGTACTGAGAACTGAGCATGCTAGAAGCTAGTATATATCAATGTAATTGAGGCTAGATTCACAGATGCTTGTTGTCTCGGAATAATATAGCACCATACACGAACAGGTAAGTGCAGTGTTGTATTTAATGGCAGAGAGATAGTACCAAATAGTTATTTTTTAGTAACCTTAAAGAATTAGCCTTTCCTCTTCTATAATCAAGTATTCATAGATGAGGCAGGGAAATAAACAAACTGCTTTATCATTTATTTGACAGAGTAGACTGATTTGATTTTGGTTTGGCAGACAGAGAAGGTGGTGTGGAGAAGACTGTGGTCAAGCAGCTGCACATAAGATCATTCATGCTCACCTTTTTTCTGGGCAACCCACTTAAAGCAAACTTCCTAGTCATTGCCTTAAAACACAAAATGCAATTCAACAGCGTAATGGAAAATAGCTTTCTTCTGATATGAAATGAACAACCCTTGAGCAAAATTTAGTGTCCAAATATTTTGGCCAACATAATGATAATTCTCGGCCTTGTTTCTCAAAACATATTTGTGACAATTTCATGCAGATAGGTGGGTAACCTATCATAGTGGGTAACCTTGTACAATTTTCTTGAACTGCCCTGTCTCTCAGAAGTTGTCTTGAGAGAATCAAAGACAAAAAAAATAAATAAAAAAATAAAAAAAAATCATTTGCAACAAATGTCTTTGACTTCTGTCACAAATGGGGAGGGAAATCCAAACCCTCCAATCCAAAGCCAAACTCGGGTAAGAGATCATAAATCATTAATCTGTTCATCATGAAGGAGAATGGCAAATGTGAGATATAATTTTCTTTTTTTTAGTGCTGGCTCTGTAATRGAGCTGAAGGTTAAGTTTAAAATTGCTACCCACACAGCTCCCAGATGTGTATGCTTATGTGTGTTCTTAATTGTAGTGTAAGTTCAAGGGGTGTAAAAATTTGCTGAAGAAAATTTTACAGAGGTGCTTGACTTAATTTCTTGTGCTCTGTGGTTTCCAAACAGCTGCTTCCCTCTGCACTTAGGGCTTAGTTCCCATTTGTTACATAGACAGTATACAGAAAGGGCTATCTGAGTAGGCAAGCATCTGAACTAGTGATCCTCACAAAGCAGAACGAGGAATTTTCTCCATACTGAGACCTAGAAGGCTGTGATCCAGTAATGGCATCTTGAGCTCACCTCATTGCCAMAATACTGCAACTGTGCAGTTATTTCAAATACTGTGATGGGCCACATACCATTTAGCATTATCCAGTAAGAACACTGAAGAGAATTAGGGCTTGCATTTATCCTGCTAGTGAGATTTTCTGTCCTGTGATTTTTCTCTTTTTCTCTGAATGTAGAAGTTTAGTTGATAGGACAAAACCTTGAGTTCCTTTTTATCAGCTTTTGGAGGTCTTTTGGCAGGATGCAGTAAATCTGCCTTTTGCTTCCTTCCTTACAAGGACAGTACTGGGGTACAGTGAGAACTGCTGTTAGTTTCCGTTATGGAGGGATGAGTTATGAGTTCTCAGCTACAGTGTGCATACCAAAATTGAGATTACTTAAAGCAGTTTTGTTTCTGAAAGCAGGCATGCTTTTCTGGAAGGAAGGATTTATAAGAGCTGTGCAAAATGTCGTTCAGAGATTTTTCCATGATTGTATAGGATACAGGTCATAAATCATTCTCTCAAGATTTATTTTTTTCTCCTTTGGCTTTGGAAAATAATTAACATTTAGTCTTACTTAMTGATTTTGAAAGCTGTATGGTATTGTAGTGGTAGTCTGACAGAAAATCAGTGAGCTAAGAGCTTTTGGTTCATTTGGTACAACTTTACAGTAGCTATTCCCAGTGTAATTGAGCAGAATTTAGCCTCTTTACCTCACAAAAGGAGCATGATGAAAAACAATCATGTGCATGAGCACTCATCAATTGAATGAAATATTAAGTTTTAAGATAAAAATCAATTTCTTGCTGTTACATGATATTCTTACCAAGACAAATGGCTGYGTGCTCATGTTTGATAAATCCAGGAAATATTTGGAAATTTATGAATGTCATGCTACTGCTGTGTAACTGTTCCTCATTTTACCAAGTCAATTGTACCTAAGGTATGGTAATGGTAGATTTGTCAATTTTTGTGCTAACTCGGACAAATAGTCCCCAAATAAGTACTGCTTGTTGTGGGTGGGTAAAGTAGAAGTGGGACCTTTTCAGAGAAAAAAAAAAAAGTGCAAATGCTGAGGAAGTGTTTTATTTATCAGTACTTGTATTTTTATGAAGCAGTAATTCTATCCCTAGACTGGAATTCATGTTTTACTTTTAAATTACTTATTTTTTTTAATTCATGGTTTTAGATGCTCATGCTATCTTCTGTCTTCTGGCAATTTGAGTGATTTTAGACTGCTGCTTGCAGTCTGCTTCAGTGAACCTTATTAACTGTGGTGCAGATTTCCATAGGTGATGGCAGAGGTTGAGAGAAGGGATTATAGAGAGCTTTTGGAAAAGCACCAAGAGTAATTYATAGCAGTTCAGTAACTTCAATCATGCACGACCTAGTGTTTACATTCCCCATCAGTGTGCAAGTATGAAATTTTGGATTTTTTTTGTTTGTTTTTCCTTTTTAAATTATTTTTAATAGGAAAACTCATTGTGAGTGAGGCTTTCTTATAGGTAGTGAGTGGTTTTCYTATAGGTAGTCTGACTGATTAGCCATTCTTCACTATATCCCTCAATAGGAAATGACCTCAACATTCCCACTTCTAGCTGCATGGATCAATTATCCTGATTTTTTTCCCATTCTCCATATGATAGAAGATCTTTCATTTTGAGTCTGTGCCTTCAAGGTATGTGAATTGTAATCTGGTATTGCCATCAYGTGGAAATTGTTTTTCCTTAGATAGGAATCGAAAGAAACCCATTTTATTCTTCATGCTGTCATCAGTTTCTGCAAGAATCTTTTTATAAACTTGAAATCCAGTTACGTCTGAAAAAGTTCTGAATTTTTTTTTGGTTTTTTTTTGAGATTTTGTGTGTGTTTTCATACAGTTTATAATTTAGAGATTATAAATTTGAATTGATTATTGAGACTGGGAAATGTAGTATTTTAAAAACCTTTTCACTAAAATGTATACCTTTGGGATACACCTATTCACGTGTGGACTTGAACTCAAGTTGCATAATTTGTCTGAAATTAGAAAAGAGGGGAGAGGAGTGTGTGAGAACTGGAGATATTTGAAAAAGTATTGCTGCTGATTCCCTAGGTCAAAATGGGTAGGTCCTTCCAGGATCCTTGCTCTAGCCTCTTCCAGATGGTTGTGAATAAACCAAGTTTCTTGGAAATAAATCAGTTTCTTGCTGATGACCATTTGACTCCAGGTTTTTCCCCTTCATTGACTGACTGCTCCATACCTCATTCTTGGGTGGATTTCTTCTTCTTTTCTTCCTTCTCCTCTGTCTTTAGTTTGATTTTCTTTCCAACAGTGTGATTTCTTAGTGCCTCAAATGTTTTAGCTGCCAATATAGTATTGCATCTATAGTCTTTCAAACTTCTGCTTCTGATACCACCTCTTTTTTTTTATTATAATGACAAGCATTATATTTAATCCTTTTCATATATGCCCTTGCATGACATAATAAAAGATAGAAAGTTCTTAAGTGTTTCTAATAATCTCTTTTTAAAATTCTGGTTATCAGTAGAAGGATTGTTCCGTCTCAGATATTGCCTCCTTTCCAGATAGTCTTAATTGTCAACTTTGAGGCATGCATTGTGTTTGAGCTTGTTCTAAAGAACACAGAGTTCACTTTTGCTCCTCTGCCTTATCTGCCACACTCTTTTGAATGGGTCAACCTATGCCAAATATCTGCTACTTTCAACCTAGTCATAAACCCCCAAGCATTACACTTCGAGTTTAAATTGTTCACTGTCTGGCAGGAAAGGCTGCTAGGACTCTCTGAGGTTAGTGGGATAATAAGGCAAGAAATGAAGCAGAATTTAGCTCCCTAGTTAAACTAATTGAACTAGTAAAAGCACAGCYTTGCCAAAAAAGATGTTTTCTGCTTGTCTGAGCACATTATGTGGTTTATAATCCTGGCCATTACAAGCCCAGTTATTTTGTTTTCATACTCACATTAATATTCTTCCTGGAAACTATTTTTCAGTAAACTTCATTGTAAGATTTTAATGAAAACTTGACTTTAAGAACTGGAAATGATCCTTCTTCAGGTTTAYGTTGTTTGCTTGCTACATTCCACTTTTGTTAAATGGGGGAATAGAACAGATGATGCATCGTTAAAACCTATATGAGGAAACACTTCAGGAGGACAGAATGAGAAATGGTTTAGTGTATCCCTGATTCAGTTTTATTTCCTGAAACTAAGTGAATTTTTACATATGTTGTATGTGTTTTTTCTTAATRTTTTATCCTTTGCAACAGTGTGCTGATTTTACATTCATTTTGGAGGTATAGGCAGCGTGGCCACGTTTTAAGGGATGATGAAGGCTATGGTATGTTTAAAGGAGCATTAGTTCATTTAGATGAGCTACGTATATACTTTTGTCTTTTAAGTCTGGTACGTAMATTGCAGCAGCATCCGAATGGGCTTGCGTGTGTGGAATTTGATATTCCCATATCTGAATGCATATGGCAGTGCATAGCTGAAGCACCTGCTTTGGATTGTAGCACAGTGTRTCTTCACACTTCTTCCTTTATTGTACACCAAGCAGAAGTGCTGCATTTGTGTAGAGAGATAGAGAAAAGAGTTTCATTTTTTTTCTGCATGCTTGTTCATAAATAAACTTGTGCCTTGAGCTTTTGTTTTAATTTCTTTTAAAACCTTTAGCTATAGTTCTCTTTGTATGGATTTGTATCCGCTCTGGTAGATAAGTTTTGCTGGAAGCCAGCAAGGAAATACCTGCATGGCAGCTCTACCTATTTCTTAATTCTTTGCAAACACACCATTCAAAATTTGTCTCTGTAGGCAGGAAGGAGCATGATGGTCAGATTCCTTGTATCCTGATGGAACAAAAATCAATTTATGTACTTGCTCTTGTTGCTTACTTTTCAAGGCTGATCTTTCCACTGGGAAGATTGGAAATTGTCATCTAAAAGTTATTTCTTGATGGTATTGTGTTACCAGAAGAACGGATTTTTTTTCCTCTTCATTCTTAATAGACCTTGATACATTCTCATAAAGGAATGTTTTGTAGAGAACCTTAAAAAAAAGAGATGAACTGATAAATAATTTTTACATATTCTGTAATACCCTCAAAACGTAGTTAATAACACAAAATTGTTTTTTACTATGATATGTGTGAGCAAATGGATTCATTTCCATGATGGTGTGGGGAAACAGAAGAGTTCCTCATAATTATTCCTGGAGARCAAAAATGTAATTTATCAAAGTTGTCATGCCGCAGCTGTTAGAACAATCTATCTCTTCCTGAACTGTGGCCAGCTAGTTTTTGAGAAGTGACATTTTTCACAGTTTATTGTTTTATCATCAACATGGCACCAACTGCATCAAATATATTCACAGAGTGACATTAACATGTATGAATTAGCCGTATGCTTTCTATTTATGGATACAGGAGTTCCAGTTTCTTCAAGAGAAACGAGAACTTCTAGGTACAGGGTAGGAGACTTCATTCTGTTCTGTACATTTCTTAATAGTATTCAAGTACTTGTCAAGTTACACTGGAATTCAGTAGCATAATGAAGTATTTTCATGGGAAAAAAAGTAGTTTTGCAGTCCTTCACAATAATGTTTTTATGAATGAAGCATATGGGAGTAAGCAATTTCAATGCAGTTKATTATTTAACAGCAGGCTGCCGCAATGTGCTGTTTTTCAACTCACTGTTCCTTGAATGATTTACCAATATAAGGCATGATGGTTTTATAATTTTCTTTTTGCCCTGTAGAAGTTTTTGAATATTATTTCAGTATTTCATGTATGAAACTTTAGTCCATAGTAGACAATGTTAGTGATAAGTAATCAATTTAAAAAAAAACAAAACAAAACAGCCTACAAGACTGTTCTTTACTGCAGGAGGGAGTTACTGTGCTGGTTTGGATCTAACAGGAATCTGCAGTAGTTTCCATTTGTGGTAATTTTTGTCATACAGCCATGACCATACAAATCTTGCTGACACTGTTGAGATCTATAGGCCGTGAAGAAAAAGACAGTGTCTCTCTGCAGATAATCCTCTTTCCAGTCCAGATCTGAAGACAGAAATGGTGCTTGATGATTTTGGGTTCACATTCATACTTGGACATTTCCTCCTATGCATTTGTGGTGTATATGGTCTTGGCCATGATGAATTAAAGGATGTCTGCCTTAGTCCTTTAGAAGAGTTTGTTCCAACTTAGTGTGCTCTGTTCTTTTATCACGTATTTTTACAAATGTATTCCTGAAGGGAGAAAAGTAATACTGCTCAGATACTCTAAAAAGTATCTGCCTCACAAACTGTTAGATTTCCTGGAAAAAAAAAWTATTAAAAAAGGTATCTTGGTGATTAATTTTCAGCTGCAAGCTATGTTTTTGAAAAACTGCAACTATAATTTTTCTTATATAGAACTGTTTGTACTCCCTTATTGCTACCATATGCAGTGCTTTTAGTGTATTTTAGCCACTGTGTGAATAGCTGAGTTCTGAGCACTGTTTTCTCTCCACATTGCTTGCTTTTACATATAAGCAACCTGATTTATAATTGTGAAGGAGCTATTAGACTATTCAGGCTATATGTAGGTCTCCTGAACAGGAGTCTAGTAATCTAGAGTAATGATTCTCCAAGGAAGAGTTTTGGAGTTCTGCTRCGTTTATTCTGGAGTCTTTAAAATTATCCTTCATATTCCACTTATTCCCCATTACTGATGGTTTCTAATTTCTAATTTATCCAATTCTGTTTGTTAGAACTACTTCATGAAATTCATACCTCCAGAGCACTTTTGTTTATTGAAATTAAAGAAGAAACTACTCACACAGATATTAACAAGTATGAAAAAAACGCCATTATTTGTTGTGACAAGAACAGCAGAATATGCATAAAATACTTGCCAGTTATGCTTGGCAGCTTAYTATTAGCATAGGCTTATTGTTTTACATGGGCCAGTTTGGTTACACTGAAGGCACTACATTTGTCAGATGTCTGGAAATAAAAATTGGAATAACATTAAGATTCATGATCTTTGTACTCATGAATTGGAATCTCAGTTTTTAGAGCCTCATATTGTATTGTTTGGCTTTTTTGAGTGTTGGAGATGTAGTCTGAGTATGGCGCTTTGATTTCTGTTAGAGCTGTTCCTGGCCTTGTTTCTGAGTCTCTTTTATGCTTCCAGGTGAATGTTTTGTCCCCTGTTGGTTTGACAAAGACAATAGTAAAGGAATTTCTGATGGACACATTGATGGGAGTCTCATGACCAAATGAGAGATGACTGGAAGAACAGGACTAGGTTGTTAAGGACCTAAGAATGTATTTCTTCATTTTTTGTTCTATTGAAATAAAAAGTGTGTGTGCCTTATTGGGAGCACATAATTCAAATCTTGAATGTTTAGCTTTGTTGTCAGTGTTTGGGGTAGGTACAGGAGGAGCCAGATGCCATTTTGAAACTTGAATGAGTTGGAGGGTCACTTAGTTAAAATGGGACCTGTAAGTAAGTGGTAACACAACTGGGAAGCATTAAAAGTGCTGCTGTTCTGTTTTTCTTAATGTTTATTTATTTTTTAAATCTCCATTTAAAACTCTAAATAATTCCTAAATGCTTCTAAATAATGCCTTGAAATATATTTATACATACTTTACTGTCAGTCCAACTGACCTTTATGTCTCAATAGCTAATACATAGTGCTTTAGAGAAGAATTTGAGAAATTTTGTAATGAACTTCCATTGGATGGTACTGCAGTACTTTCATTCATCCTGGTCAGTGCTTTTCTTTTTGGAGTAGAGGGGTATTTTTTTTTCAGGCTTATTTCAAAATAGTTTTAGACTTGCATAGAAAACGCATGTATTGCTCCCTTGTTCATCCTTTTCACGGTGAGATTTCCTCCATCCMAAATAATCTGGACTGTTTGGGTTTGTCAGTGATGTCCTGACTTGGCTAGAGAGACTTGGTGAAGGTTGATTTAAAACATTCCCTTTCTCCAAGACCTGGAGCAAGTGACTCTTTCTCTTAGCTGTTCACTTTCACTATGCTTAACTTCTCTTAAAGTCATTGGAAAAGAACTAATAATATTTCATCAGTAGGTGAAATTCAGCTAGTTGAGGAACTCATCTTACTGCCCAAATAAACGAGGAAAAAAATCTCACTAAAGAGAAATCTACTTAGACTTSCTAAGAAATGACATTACAATACATAATTAAAGTCAGCCTTACTAAACTAAATGGGGGTGGGGGGTGTTTGGAAAGACAAGTGGATATCTATCTTTTGAAATGTTATCATGATGAGGGAATATGACTATATATATACATTTTTTAACTTCTATCAATCTTGATTAACGTAGGTGATGGAAAAGGAAACATGTCATTTTACACCTTTGATTTGCAAAGCTACTATTGCGTTCTATTGTTTTTTTGTTTGTTTTGCATACGTATTTTGAAGTTGCTCTGACAGTAACTGTCATGAAGCATGCACACCTGCTGTAAAGCTAAATTCCTACTTTGAGGTTTTGATACGTCCTATTATGTACGTGTTTGCGCAGGAGTTTTCAAACAGTTGAATGTAATAGTTTAGCAGTCTAGCTTACTGAAGATTATTTAGGAAAATAGAATAATTAGTCACATAATGTATTCAGGATAGAAGCAGAGTTCCAAAATGGTACTGTGATAATCTTTCGTGTAGTTTAAAATTGTGCTGAATATATCATCTAAAAGATTTTCAAGAATTTCCTGGAAGATACCTTAAAGTGTAGTTTTTTTGGACAGCTGAATGCTAAATCATGGTCTTACCAAAGTCTCTTATTGAAGTGTTACTTGGTTACTGGTTTTTGTTCACAGAATACTTCAGGCAGGCACAATCCTTAGGATTGAAAAAGGAAAAGGAATGAGTTTGTAATTTATACAGAAAACTAGAAGTTAAATAGTTTGCGATGTCCCTATTTTATCTCTCAGTCTTTCCATAGAAAATGTATTTAAAACAAGTATATTAATATAAATACTTCCATTAAGTATAAACATACTGAAATTATGAAGTGCTAAATGTGCCTATCCATTTTATTAAAACAACTTTTGAGATGTATAGAAAATAAGAACTACTGTTTATAAAGAAGAAATAACGTGTACCTTCTGGTTTCAGAATGCAGCCTTCTCATGAGCGTTCCTGACATTAAAAGGATCACTGACAGATTAGTAGGGAAATTAAAGGAAAAAGACAATGTAAATTTTCCTCTTTTTCCTTCCATTAGAAGACACTTTTCATCACATAATGTATTTGCATGTGTGATGTCATGTCTAAAACTTCACTTTTCACTCAGAATTTCCTGAAACAAATCTATTATAATAMAGCTGCTTAAAGTAATAGAACTAATTTTCTTTTGATAGAAACTCTCTTTTCTTACTTGTTCGCCTCCTTTTTTAATCTCAGCAAGAGATTGAATCTCAGTAAGATTTTTAAATATTTACCTATAGGACAACCCATATATAGAAAAAAACTATTTAAATGGAGAACAACTATTGTGTTCAAAGCAACTAGTGCTCAAAATTTGACTAAAATATATTTCTTGGAGATGTATTGCATTTTAAAATATTTCTGAAGAGTGAAATTTAAACAAAAACAAAGGTGAATAATATTTGCTCGCCTTTCCTCCCACATGATGTCTCTGTACATTTTAGGATTTTAATTAAGTATTTAGTGCTAAGTAAATACTTGTTTCTGCATTAGATATTTTTCCAAAAAATACACAGTTTTGCTTCTGAATGTCTTGGAGAATAGTCTAAATAATAACAGTGCATATCTACTGATAGCATACATTTTTACAATAAGATCATTCCATAAATAGACTCCATATTATGTTTTCCTGGTCATTTAAAAGAAATATATGAGCCAGATGCATTATTTCATATATTTGGTATATATATAGTATGGCTGCGATGTGCCAAATTTAAAATTCCTTCATTGCATATTGAACCTTTTGCTGAATACCTGCTACAGCCTCTTTACTGTGATATTGTTTTGTCTTATTACTCACCAAAGTCTGCTGCTTCTGTTGTTCCTTCTTTGTGCCTTCAAGAGAATATCTTTATTGTATTTAATTGCTCACATAGAGTAAATCTTCTCCTAAACATGTGCAGCCTTCCACACATCTGTCTGTTTTCCTCAGCATCAGCGTTCCTCTGATTTAACTGTTTCGTTTTGTTTGGCTTTTGATTATCCTAGGGCCCGATTGGTATGGATGGAAAGCTGGTAGGTGATCTGTTCAAAACCAGTATTATTTAGGTCTTGCAAATATTCCCTCTTTCTCTTTTGAATTGCTCATGCTAGAACGTGCATTAATGACATGTTGGCTTACTTTGCATAACTTGTTTCAACCACAATACTATGGACTTAAGAAAAAGCACCAAACAGCCTCTTCAGTCTTATGTGCCATCCAAAGAAATGGAGATGAGCTATAGACAACTGCTAAGTAACCTTCCTGCTTTAAATCAATAGTTTTCTTCGGTTTTGGTTTTTTATCTAGCAGAGTAATAATTTACCTGTTTTTTTTTTTTTAGCAGAGTAATAATTTACCTGTTTTTTTTTTTTACCTGTTTTTTTACCTGCCTTTATCCTCTCCTTTCAGTGTCACTTGCATATCAGCAACTAACATCAGGTTAAATTGCAAGAATGAGATTATTTACCAACCGTGTAAAATCTTTGATTAAAATAATCACAATAGGCTGCCAAATTGAACACCTATTTTTTCCTGCAAAATAATGTATTAAGTCAGAATAGGAAAATAGAAAGGAAAAGATTCTGTTGAAACCATGAAATATTAAGGAGATAAACCTACAGTAGTGATGCTTTTTTTTTTTTTTTTAGCAAGTGAATCATCAAGTATGTGAGCAATGATACATGCATTAAATGCGGCAATTGGGATGCAGCTAATTGATTACTGGTGTTGGGAGTGGGTTGTAAATGCTTGGAGGGGACAGCAGTCTGTTGATAAGTACAAGTTAGTAAATGAAACGGACTGAAAAAAAAAAGTGCTTTTYTTTCCTATTTCCTATCCAAAATAAGTAATATGAAATGCAGACCATCCAGAGAGTTGTCTGTGTTCATTTCAGAGTTTCATACGGGGATGGCAAATTGTTTTCTGATGCCTTCTTGCCTGTAACTTAGTTCATTCTTTTACTTTCAAACATAAACTCAGACAAAAAAAAGCACCACTGAGATTCTTAGGTTAAAAATATTAAAGACTTTTTTTAAAATCTAAAATTAAGAGAATTATTTCCAAGTAAAACCCTTAATATATGAGTAACAAGCATTAAGTATAATTTAATATTGAAGCGTATCGATTTTGGCAGTCCTGAAACCATAGGGGTTGAGACTGAGCTTCCTCAAAACAGTTACAGTACTAGATCGTATTTGACATGGATTTTCTCAAAATTTATTTTATTGAAAGCAAGAATACGTTACATAGAGCTATTTATTTCTCTTGTTCTTTTATGGTGTTGTTCTTAAACAACACACACCATGGGAGAAGATGAAATGAACTGCCACTGTCTCCCTCACTGTGAGTTGTGCCCACTGCAACACAAATGCTAACAATCCCTTACAAAGAGAAAGGTCAGCATTGTGATGACTCCTTCTGCTGGTACCTTTGTAAGCAGAACTGACCAGTTGCAGAATATACTGCTTGATGCATCCTCTCCTAAGTACCTCTTCTGATTAGCAGAACATCACTGTGAAGGGAAACTTTAACTGCAGTTGCTAGGTGGTAGCGCAAGAAGTATGTAAGGGTGTACAGAAATACTGAAGGACTAAGCCATCAAAAAACAGAAAATAATTATGTTTACTACCGGAAAGTTCCTTCAGGGTTTAAGGAGCTCATAGCCATCAGGATCAAAAAAATCTGCTGTGGGTACTTTTCAATTTGTCGTGTATTTACATTTAACTGATGGATAACTACATGTTCAGCAATCTATATACATATGAAAACTAATTCAGCTCTTATATTCCCCATGTCTCAGAGTTCTATGTCACAATGAAAAATAGTAGTCCTGTAAAAATTTGCTTTCTGGCTTTCTTGTGTCCTTATCGTAGAAATGGTAAGAGTAATTTACATGTACAGCAACAGACAGACAGACTGGAGGTGCCATTGAGATCATGAACAGAAGATAGTTTCATGGGAAGATTATTATATTCTTGATCTATAATTTGGGATATATTTCCATTGTCTTATACACAGCATGGACCTTGTGCACACACTAACCTGTACATCTAAGTTAGAGTTTGAAGTGTCAACATTCAGATCTCTTTGTTCAGACTCTTTTTTTCTATTAACATGTTTTGTTGCTTTAAGCCAACTTGCTTAAGCATTTTGTATCTACAGAATTGTATCAGAATAGTGTCTACATTTTTATGTATCTTGCAGAAGTCTTGAGTTGGTTAAAATGTATTGGTTTTAGATTTGTGAGACAAACGTATTGTGAGTTTGTTTCTAAAAGTTTGCATGTATAGGTCTCAGTCTGTTCATACAGATATTTATTTATTGTACAGATTTCCCAATACTGTATCAATAAACATTTCCCAATGATTTTAGGAGCAGACGTTAACATATAATGACTTAAAACCTGCTATGATTGGTAGATTGAAGTAAAGACCAAATGCTGGGTTATTTGAATCACTGTTTTTAATTCGATGTTGTGTATAAACTCATTGAACTGACCAATTCAGGAAGCGTTAGTTCATACTGAAACCAGGAGATTGATTTATTTATTTATTGCCCGAAAAACTGTATAGTGCAATTTTATTTAAGCAATTATTGCAAAATTTTAGCCCTAATAACAAATGTTTGGGGCTTCTCTCAATCTAAAAACTGGTTAGCCATAATAATTCTGAGGTTATATTGAAATTCCTCTGTAATGTTATTTCTGTTTCCCAAATATTTTCTGAAATGTTGCTGATGTACCATGAAACACCAGTAGTGAAGCCAGCCAAGAGTATAAATATTTTTTCTTTATAAAGAAAAACATAAATATTTTAAAATAATTATTTCTACCTTACAGGTGATTGTGAGGTTGTAGTGCATAATCACACCTATGCTGCTGTTTTGTAACCTATTTCTGCTTCATGCAAATAATTTACAACAAAAGGGGCAGAATTACGGATGGCTTTCAGTGCCTTCCCTAGGCTAGGGGCCATAGTAGCAGGAAGTCTGCTCTGGAAGGCCTTGGAACATTGTAATGTCGGGCCTGAGTGGGCCCAGGGGAGCTGTGGATAAGTCTTTCTTATCAACAGAAAAGAAGAAATGGATCAGTATGTTCCCAAGATACCTCTGGCACTAGCCAGGCTTTGGGCCTCACTGCTTTACAGGTTTAAAAGCATATTAGTTTATGCTAGTTTAAGCGTATTGGTTTATGCTAGTTTAAAACTGTACTAGTTTAAAACTGTGCTCATTGCAACAATGAGAGAAAGACTGTATAGTTTCCCCAGGAGTGTGTTCCTCTGATTCCCAGGCTTTGTTCCTTTAGTAGTCAGGAATTAGCATCTCCTTGAAACGTGAAGGTGAACCACAATAGAGGGAAAATACCTAATATCTACTTCTAAGTCGCTTTAATGTCTGTAAATTCTTTCAGACTTGAGAATGGTTAAATCAGACTTTTCCTTCAATTATATATTGCCTTGCTTTGTCTATTAAACATATCAAATTTCTCAAATACAACTTCAACAATGTGTTACCATATTTTTTTTTAGAGTTGATTACARTGAAATTAGTATGTTTTTAATTCAAATTGGTTATAGAGTTAGGAGTCCAGGATCTGGCTTCATTAGAATTAGTGGATTTTGTTATCCTCTTATTAGGAATTGCTATAACTATTTCCTACTGTTTAAGTAATATAATCCTTTCCATAACTTTCTGTAACCTTATCTTTTTCTTATTTTTCAGGGTCAACCTGGTCCTCAAGTAAGTGACAACTCATCTTATTTTTACTACAAAAGTTGGGACAAAATACGTGGTCCATGCAACCCAGATTATTTACAAAGTATTTTGATGTTTTGGGGTTTTTTTGGATCACACTATGAAAAGTTAGAAACTGGTAACCATTGCATAATTCAGTAAGCCAAGTATTTCCCAAGAAAGAAACATGGGATTCCCATAAGGTGGTCTGAGTTCCCTCAGCTGTTTGACCAGATGGTGAGGTTAACGACATAATACTGAATAGAGCAAATCTCTTAACTGTGACTTGAAACTTTGCCACCTAACTTTAAAGCAAGATAAAATAACTTAGCAAATGTGTAGCAAATATAACACTTCAACTGCTTATTAATCACGTACTAGTAATGTCACTAGAATCCATGCAGCCCTCAGTTATTTTAAATATTGTGCTACTAGCTATTTTGATTAATTGTGTGCACTCCTTGAATTAGTTCTACTTTAAGAACAGCAGAACTCTTTGTTGTGCAAGCTGTAATTAAAGATGTGGAAGACCAGGCATCTGTCTTCTTTTCTAATCTAATAATGCACTAGGAAAGAGGAAAATACATGATATAACAAAAAAAAGTATGTAAAGCATCTGAGTTGCAAAGCAGTAGAAATATCAAAGAGCAATGGAAGAGAAAGAAAAGCAGCTAATAACCAATAGAAACTTAGTGAAAATTGGTTGGAAAATTGTAGCAGTTGTTAACCAAGGCTGCATTATGGGAGGTAAACTCTGGTTTGGGGGCCTGTTTTAACCAAGAGAGTTACCCAAACCAGCTGTGAAGGCTTTCTGTCAGGATGTCTGTTTATATTTCAGATTCATAATTATAAATCAGAGCTTTACTGCCCATAATTGACCCTTTTTTTTTGACAGCTATTTTTTGTTCTCTGCAGAAATGAAATAGTTTCTTCAGACTTTTTTGTTCCAAAGCATTATTTTTTGTTCAATGCCAGTTCTAGTATTTTGAAGGATTTTGGCCCACTCAGTTTAAATGCTTAATATCCCTGCTGTAACGTTTCTTGACACCCTCCCTGCAGGATACCAGAATCCATTAAACTGTATTAGATAAGTAGTCTAAATGATACTTGAAATAACCACCCTGCCATAGTACTCATGTTTCTCAGTAGGCTGCTGTGTGGCCTGCACCAACAAAATTATCCATGGGTGCCAGTGAAGAGACTGAACTTTTGTGAGGCACTCTTGCTCTGAATGGCCTCTTCAGAGGAGCTGAGGTTGTGATGTGAGCCTGTGATCTGTAGAGTTGATGTGGACTTGTGCTGCCACCCATGTCCTCTCTCTCTGGATTTGGAAGTCCACCTCACTCATTTCAGTCCCTTGAGACAGTGTCTCTTGCTTAGTTTGTGTAAACAGTGTCTCTGGAGCTTGTATCTCTGGAGCTTGTATTCCCTACATGCTATAAACTTATGTAGCTGTAATAGCTGTAGGCAAAATTATGGAATCATAGAATTGCTAAAGTTGGAAGGGACCTTTAGAGATCATCCTAGCTCACGCAGGATTACGTAGAGTATGTGAGGCTGGCTGCGTCCAAACGATTTTGAAGATCTCCAGAGAAGGAGACTCCACAACCTCTCTTGGCGGCCTGTTCCAGTGCTCTGTCACCCTTACTGTCAAGAAAATTTTTCTCAAGTTTTGTGGAACTTTCGATGCTTCGGTTTATGGCCATTTCCTCTTGTCCTATCACTGGCCACCACTGAAAAGAGGCTGGCCCCATCCTCCTCACTCCCTCTCTTAAGATTCACTGATCAGATCCCCYCTCAGCTTTCTCTTCGGATGAACAGGCCCAGCTCTCTCAGCCCTTGCTCATAGGGCAGATGTCCCAGGCCCCTGATCATCCCTGTAGCCCTGTGCTGGACTTTCTCCCGTAGCTCCACATCTCTCTTGTACCGGAGAGCCCAGAACTGGACACAGTACTCCAGACGTAGCCTCAGCAGGGCTGAGTAGAGCAGGACGATCACCTCCCTCGATCTCTTCTTAATAGACCCAGGGATCCCGTTGGCCTTCTTGGCCACCAGGGCACCTTGCTGCCTCATGGTTGACTTGAACCCAGGTCCTTCTCTGCAGAGCTGCCTTCCAGAACATCAGTCCCCAGCTTGTACTGGTGACTGAGGTTATTCCTCCCCAGGTGCAGGACCTTGCACTTGCCCTTGTTGAAGTCCTTCTCTGTTTGTTGGTATGAGGTCCAGCAGCCCACCTCTCCTCATTGGCTCCCCCACAATCTGTGTCAAAAAGTTATCATCAGTGCTTTGCAGGAAGCTCCAGGACAGYTTCTGCCTCACTGTGTTGTCTTTCCAGCTGATATCAGGGTAGTTGAAGTCCCACATGAGAACCAGGGCCTGTGACCATGAAGCTACTTGCAGCTTTCTGTAGAAGGCCTCATGAACTTCCTCATCCTGATCAGGTGGCCTGTAGCAAACACCAAAACAACATAAATAACAAAAACAAACAAGATGGTAGTCCCTAGTGCTGAGTTTTAAGATCAGAAGGGCAGAGGAATCTTGTCACTGTTATAAGAGGAGCACAAAGCATAAGAAAACCTAAAAAACCCTAGGAAACTCTGTCATGGTCTCTGTGCCCTGGATTATCAAGTTAATAATTACAGGGTAGTAGGACTATGTACCCTCAAGATTTAGGATGAGTATTCCTAGATCATAAATTTTGTAGTAGCTCCTAGTGCAAATCTTAATCTCTTTGCCATTGTTSTTTTATTGTTATTCTTTCTAAGCAATGATTGCCATTATTTTTAATACTGCCTTTTCCTCATTTTTTTAATTCAGAATGCTCTTTTTGTGGTAGCAGGATATGTACTTAATTACRTGTCCTGACTGCCTGATGGAGTTCAGAAATAACTTCTGGAAAGATGCAGAGGAGGAAGTCATAATGGCATGAGCCATTCAGAGAGGAGTTCAGCTCTCGACTACAATGCCTCAGCCTGGATGTTTGAGTGTGGATGTTGATACGTGAGGGAGGTGTCTAACCACTGCTCACAGTCAGCAAGGGCCAGCTCAATACATAGTGCACCTAGAGAGGTTTTCATCTCGTAGGCTGACTTTCATTGCCCGTACAGAAGCATCTGTTGTTGTATGAGATGATCCAGGACCAAGCCTCTGGCTCCTACTTGTACAAGGGTTCGAGTCTCCCGTTGGTCAATTGTTGTATCTGTCAGTCATGTGCAGCTGTCCTGGATACCCTGCAAACTTCTCAAATGACACTAATTGTATGCATTCACACCACCAAGAATTGCAGATCCTGATTATAGGAGGCTACTAAACCTAATAAATAACCAGTCTACTGAATCGCTCCCTAGGTTATATTAATGTCTGAATATCCTATGAATCAGTATGTAGGCTGTACTTTTTTGAACTGAAACCCAGATGCAGATAGGATAGCATTTTAGAATATTTTCTTTAAAGCTTTAGCTGAAAATACTCAAAATTCTCTTTTTGTTCTTTGAAGAATTTTAAATTATTAACAATAAACAGAAACTGTTCACATACAGGTAGAATAAGTAAAACTTCTCAGTTTCCCGTTAAAAAACAAAGGTGGAAATTTCTACTAGCCATGATAGTAAGTAGTCTTTCTAATCTTGATTATACCCGTGAAAAATCCAAAATGAAAAATATTGCAAGTTTTGGCTGAAGTAATGGCTTCCTGGTTTCAAAGAACAAAATTTCCATGCAGACAAAAGAAACACTTAGAAAGCTTCTGATGTCATGTATCTTCTGCTGGCCATATAAGTCCATGCTAAGATCAAAGCACAATTGTAATCCTTTTTGCACTTAGTGTTTCATTAACACCTGTTCTTTTTTGCAGTGATATTTACAAAGTACCCTCCATCTTTACTCAACATGTATATCATTACTGCATACAAATATATTTGTAACAGATCAATAACCCTTCCTATCTCTTTATCTTTGAATTTACTGAGCATTTTCTTCAAAAACAAATTATGAAAGATAATTTCATTTTATATTATTTAAAGTAAAAAAAATCTTTATATTGCTGATCATATTACTGGAATTCATGGTATTTGATATTCATTTGATATTTCAATTCTGATATTTGTTGTTCTACTATATGTGTGACAGTGGAGAACATGATCAAAAACTGTGTAATTCCTAGCATAACCTTTAAAGACCGAGTTCCTTTTCATGATTCTGTTTTTCTACTTAAAGCAGTATCAAATATCACGTGAGCTAAGTTTCTTTATAAAACAGCAGGTGCTCCAATATTAAATATTTTTATGAAATTTAGATTCTTGTTCCTGGGTCACGCCAAAATTCCTGGTGTACCTATGTTTTCTTATTTAAAATGTTTATATGTATTTAAATTGATCTGCATCAGAAGAGTTTATTTTCCTTACAGTAGTTCTGTACAAACAAATTCTGACCATACATCTCCTATTGAATGTAGTGAAATTATTGATGTTTTTCAAAGAACAGAAGTTAGTTCCTACTCTAAAGTTAATGCCGTGGGGAATTTTAGAAAACTGGATTTAGTATTACCGGGAAGGAAGACAATGCTCTTTTAGAAAATCCTGCTTCAGTAAAACCACTAACAACATGCAAGATTGTTTTTTAGTAGGGATTCAGTGCAACTGTGTCTCAGTCTAGCAGCTGCCTTCTTCCTGTGGTTGAGTTCGCTCGCTAGCCTTTCTCTGTCACACCATGGTTTCTCCCTCATGTCAGCATACTCCGCATGCAGGGCTTTGACATATAGCAGTCCCTTTTCTTGGCAGCCGTTCAAATCTGCATTAGAAGTGGATGATATATGATAGATACTTATTTTCATGAGTTCCTAATTTTCCTGTATGTGAAATGTCTGTGAAAGTAATGCTATTTTAATGTGAAATTTTCTAGTGTTGTGTACGTGAGAAATGGTTACTATAGCAATTTTGGTGACAAATATTTGCATGTGTCATTTTAAACTTCAGGCTTCAAGGTATGTGATGATGTGATTTCTAAACTTCATGGCAAAGATTCTGATTCTCATGTGATTGGACTTCTACTGGCCTGTACCATCAAGGAAGTTGGTGGGAACCATTTTAACTTTTTTTTTTCTATCCATACCCCGGTAAATCACTATTCTTTGTAAAGACAAGAGAGAAATGGTCATCATGACATAAACTACAGTTTTGCACTGACAGCAACTTACATAAAAGATGTGTTTATTACTTCTTAAAGAACACTGTGATGGAGGGAGAATCCTTTACCCTGGAGAAGACTTGAATATCTGAGACCAGGCAGTTGTTAAAAAATTTGCTTGAAGTCTTGTCACGTTTCCCTCAGTTTTAGCAGTTTGAATAGCTGTCTGAACCTCGACTTCTAAACTACTCCTCTCAGTAAGTATATATCATTCAATTATAGGGAGGTTCGTACAGTCATGATGTGATGTGATGAACTTAAACATTCTGATGATCTTTTAAGCTGTGGTCAGAGTACCTGATACACACTATTGCCTAGTGCTATGTTTACGTGAGGGTAAGAAGTGGCCTGGCTTSTCCAAAACAACAGGGAACTCATGCCTTGACAAAATCTGAAGCTATGAAGACAGCACGTTTACGAAGTTCAAGTCAAAATGTTTTTTGACCGTTAGTCCCTTAGTCTTGGACTTGCTTCTACTGTTTGGRTCACCATAAATAGAAGTTTTAAGTTGCATGTCTTTGTTCCTGACRATTTCTCTTTAGATATGCCTAAAGACTCTCTAATGTGTGTAGAGAGAGGAGGAAAGAGGCAAACTTACCAGGGGCAGTAAGAGTAGAAGGCTAAAGAGATAGTCCAGAAGAGATGACCTTATTATGGCCTTTTTGTGTGTGGGTATCTTGCTTAGGCAGCACGCTAGTCTTGAAGAGCTTAGTAGATTTCATCTGTGCATCACCTTGAGATMCTCTGTGCTCTACAGCTGCTGCTTCTGAGAGAAGCCCAGGCCATCAGCTGTTGTCACCCCAAAGAATGATCTCATGGGGTGTTTTTTTCTTGTAGCAGCTGGTGCCCTAAGCTTCTTTGTAAAATCCTGTTCCCGCTAAAGGGCAGAATAGTTTAGATATGAAAAGGCCTGTCTGCTCTTTGTGTGTTGTACATTCAGCTATCACACTCTGAAGATTTGATAGTTAGCAAAGAATATGTACAGTCACTGAGATTYTGGTCTTGTAGGCAGATATGGAACAAGATTGTGTTTATAACATACATATATATGTATATATATGTTTTTAGGATGATACTACACCATTATTTCATTAGAGTTTATGAAATTGCGCCAACACATTTTGTTCATCTTAATTTCTTTGTAATTTGCTATGTAAAGTTTCACTTATGAGGGAATCCAAATTTGAATGAGAAAGCAGTGTAAGCTTGGGAGGCACCATATTAAGCTTTTCTTTCATTTAAAGAGAGACGGCTCTCATTTTACATATAAAGACTTAAATTCTTTTTTTCATTTCTCACAAAGTGACTTTACTAACATATAAACAGTAGTGTCTCTAACCAGACTGGCACAGAAGGATAAACTAATATATTACGTAAAAGTTTGTTTCTTATTTGTGTCAGTAACAAGGTTATGTACTTGCTCCCAGTGCAGTTAATAACATTTTGCTATCAATTTGAAGATCAGAAATCAGTCTTAACTGAGGCCATCTCATAACTAAGTTTGCACCAAGTCTCRTATGTATTTAACAAGCAGAGCTTTACTATTAATTTGCCGTTGATTATTCAACTTCCTTTTCTTTCTAAGCTACAGTATAATCGCTAAACAAATTGAAATTCAGTGTGATACTTCTTTTTTTTTTTTTTTTTCCAAGAAACATCAAACCCACATCCTCTTGTATACCTGAGGAAGAAGGTGATACTGTAATGGCCTTTTGTTTTGCTTTAGTTCCATATAAAAGCAAGGGTCTAACCCTCTTCTCTCATCATTTTTATAGCTGTATAGCTCTGAGTCATTTTGAACCACCTCAGAGAATGTTTGAGGGGGAATCATGCTCAGGACTCCCTGTTTGCTGAGTTTGATGTATACAGAAATACATACAATCCAAAAATACAAGAAATGTGTCTTCGTAGCAGGAATGAATGGGCTTAACTGACTTATGTGTCACTTTCTCTGCTTTCTGTATCAAAAAGCAGAAGTTAGTTTTTCTGAAAGGAATTGACAACAACTATAAGCACTTTGAAAGCATAAAGCACTTCAGTTTGCCCTGGTAGGCTTACATTCACCTGCTGTAACCTAGGATAGCTGTGAATGCCTGATGCTAAACGCCTGTTCAGCTAAGCAGGTGGTAGTGATGCAAATGCTTTGTGGAGAAGGGAGAGCACAGAAATGGCAGATCAGGGGCGAATGTGACTGCACTATCAGTTGTGTCAAGGCTAGGGAAGCACCACACATGCCTTCAGAAGTCTGAGAGGAATAAATTAGACATTGACAAGCCAAATCACTGCATCATGGGATGTTGTGGCTCTGCTTCCAGCATRTTGTTTTACTTATCTTTCCCCCTCCACTTTGCCAGGATGTACAAAGGAGCCTCTAATGAGAAATTAATGACTTCCCTGGAGTACCCTACTAAGAGAACCTAGTTGGAGACAAATGAAGCCTTGTAAAAGCCTGGTTGATGTAATGTCAAATGGCTGAAGCAGAGGCCAGGCTCCCAGCTGTTCTTGTGYGATGTTACCTATTCTGGGTAGACACCATTTGGCATTACAGTTTGAGTAGTTCTCTCTAAAAGGCTGAAAAAATAGAATTCTACAGCATTTCTAGGAACTGGTAGTTTCTTATTTATTTACCTTACTCAGAAAAAAATATGTGATTTGAGATTGATTAATTTAACAATTATTTATTCAAATTAGTTTTGGATTTTCCACAAACAAAAATATAAGAATATGCAACAAGAAAAGGTCGTTTGTTGTTCACAATTCTGTGGAGACGGCTCTTCATACAACTCTCAGCTCTAGGTGTCTTTCTAAAATAGACTGTGTTGCTAGGGATGATTCTTCTTTTTCTAAACCTGATGAGCTCTACCCAGACTATCCATTTAATAGATTGGAGAGCAATTCTTGGAGCAGTCTCAGTTGCTTGGCCCAGTACTTTTAGGTGTTGATTCTCTCATCTCATAGTTCACGTAATGACCATTTATGGTACTGTTATGCTGAAAAGCCGAATCCTAGGAAAAAAAAATAGAAAAGCCTTGCTTTTGCTTAGTCTTATCTGTTTATAAGGGATTACCATCTTTTATGTATGGTAGCATCATTCATTCCTGAAATTAGTTGTGTTTGGTTTTTTTAATGAAATGAAAATGAAGGTCTAATTTACTTACATACATTAGCATAAACAGTAAGGTGAATCACACATTAACATTACACCTGTTCATCTAGCAATTCCATCTGTCATCAGGACATAYGAAGTCTGATTTTCACAGCGAAGAACAGAGAAGGAAAAATGACTTGTAATCCTYAATTTAGTGTAGCATTTCTTAGTTTAACAGAGTACATAAGAGTACAACAAAGCAATTGGAAGCCTCGCAAGCAATCAGAAGTATTGCGGTTTCAATATGACATGTATAAATACTTGTCAAAGTATAATTAAGAACGCTGAAATAGTTCTTACATTTCTGAATCATCTCCTTAACAAATGAACTTTTTGTTTTCTTCATCATGTTTTACAGATGGCAAAAGTATGTCTTCTGTATTTCATTAGGAATTATCTCAGTGTTGCACTGTATTCAAGAATAATATTTTACTATCCTGCTGCACATGTTTTTAATKCAATATTAAACTGTTACTAGCTAGTAAGTAGTTATTCTTCTTGATCCTCCTTCTGTATTTCAGCTTTGAATTTCAGTTGTTTGTTGCAGATTCCTATAGTGTCACTAGTGTTAAATAAATGATAAATTCATGCATTCATAAAGCTTACAATGACGATGCTATCTCAGTCATATAAGGACATCAAGGACCTTATTCTGYATGCACTAGAAAACTCTGTCAGACATTCCCTGATCACCTGTTGTCAGGTCAGAGCCCTGTTGAATTTCTGTTCTGGGAGTATTGGGATCTTGAAAGCTAGCTGCAAGGCTACCAGCTGTAATCCTGTTTTGAAATGTTAAAAGTAAAATATTTCTATCAATTTGGAAATACACAAGTGTTTTTTTTAAATCAGTCTTTTCTGATTGAAGCTTCAAAATTTTGTTTTCCATTTTAAAGTGCAGTGACATTTTGTCAATAAAATTAGACTTTAAGCAGCCGTAAGCGCACCCTGAGTTTAGATGTTTTGAGAAATGCTTTGTGTTTGTTGTGTTAAATTACCACTGACATGAACAACTGTGGTGATGTACTCTTTTTTTGTGAGTATGGGTTAAGCTTGTAGGAGTATAACTTGAGAGACAGAAAAATAGAAAATATTGCCATTCCTTTCAGCAGTGTCCCATATATTGCTAGTAATTTCATTAATGAGCATGGCATGGCATGTTCTGTTTGTGAGCTGTAATCCAAAATACTGCATTTGAGAAATGCTTTGGATGATCCTGCAATATCACATAAGCTCATAATAATCTTTATTGMCAAGATCTGTCAGTAACATTAAGAGTTATAAACTGCTGAGAAACATTTAAAAGAATAATGTATTTTTAGAAATATGGTACAGTCATATTACACAGTATCTGTTAGTGATCATTTGCCAAAAATAATGAATATCCAATTATATATACATATGTGTGTAATTTCCCCAACAAGTCTGAACTTTGTAGATTTAACTATTAGTCTTGATGAAAAAATGGTTGTTTTTAATAAACTTCRCCTCTTAAATTGCTTGTTTTTTTTAAGAATGATGATGCCAATTGTAAAAATTACAAAAATATCCTTATTCATCTCAGTTTTATAGATGCCTTTGTATAAGTTGATATAAAACTTCACAAATCTGAGCAGTTCTCAGAATATCTCTGTGAAGTATTAACATAGAGCAGCTAACATCTGTCTTAAGGAATAGAGGAAGAGGAATTAAAGGCTTGCTTTTTCTACTAGCCTTCGTTAGTCTTATATTAATACCGATTTTTTTTATGTGTTAATGCTTATATCTGTTTATATACTTATTGACCTCAAATAAATTAGATAATAGTAAGGGTTGACCCCTTCCCCCCGAGATTACAGTTATGGTTTAGAATGCCTTTGCCTCCTGTATCAGTGGCTTGTAACTGGGGTAGACACAATTACTTCACATCCAGTTCTTGTAGAAAAGGTTTGTTTGGGCAGCAATTCAGGTTGTGGTGTAGCTGTAGAGTAGTTATTTAGGGGACTACTGGATGTGCAAGAGAGAGTGGGGGAAGGGAGGAAAGGTAAGATTGTCAAGGGAATATGTTCTTCACGAAAATATGTTCACTAAAATATGTTTATCTCATTCTTCAGCATACCCGGCAATTAAAAAAGTTATCTAGGTTGTGAAATATTTGTCCTGCTAGCCACTTGTTATTTATGCAATCTAACACACTTCTCCCTTTACAATTGCCTTTTATAGTAGATGAGTAGACAACATTAAAAGAATGCAAAAATCTTTCTTTGTCATTCTGTTAATTTGAAGGAACATATGTGTCTTGTAGTGAGTGAGTAGTAAAGTTTAGAAAAAAGAAAACATATATTGTTCGGAAAAGGAAGCACAGGTTGAAATGCCTTTGACATACGGAAAAAAATCCAGAGCATCACTACTGAAGTACATATGATTACTGTGCATTTGTTCACCGATGGATAAAAATATACCAAAGGAAGCATTTAAAAAAAAAAATAAAGTGGGTTTTGTTGTTGTTTTTAATCTCAAAAACATGGAAAAAGAACTTAACATGTTTGATTGGCAAGAGGGGTAATTTTTCTTTATTTAATTTCTGCTGTGTTGGAAAAGAAAGCCAGAACGTGCTTCATGATCCCTGCAGTTTTATAAGCCCTAAATTCCACTGGACTCTAGTGGTCTTCCTTTTAAGTCTTTTTTATTATTGTGTTTTTCCGAACTTTTCTTTTGGCTTGGAACATATTATTTTCTTCCATAAAGAAGACTGTTTTGATCACTTTCAAGTCATCAGTACAGCTGCTTCGAGCTGCTTTGAGCAGGGTTCAGGGGATATAATACCTTTGAGCAAAATAGCTCTGCATTAAAATGGGTACTTATTGGTACAATCCTTCTGGGAGAATGCAGAAAACTACCCTGGAGTTGCATAGTGCTGCTGCTGTTCTAATAAATGGGGATAATTGGGAGGCTAACCAGTCCTAGTTATTTTCCCTGCTTTGTTTCATAGCCCTTTTAATGTTCAGTGCAAAATAAAAGGTGTGAAGTCTGTGGCAATAAAAGCTGTTTATAGCTGTAACTCCTTTCTCAGTTTAGTAGTTTGACACTACGATAAATGCAGTTCTGAGAAAAAAGGTAAAACAGTCTGATAACTCTGTGCACTCTGCTACTTTTTATTGTACGATTTGTAAGCAACCTTTCATTCCTCTTTGTCTTCCTCTCCCCTAGACATGCAGCTTTACAGTTGTTTAATTCTTTAGTCTGTTTCTTGTATTTCAGTGGGATTTCTGTTGACTGCAATTAATATTTATTACTGAAGGTATAAGATCCTGTTGAACTTTCTCTTATTGTTGGATCTTATGAATTGCCTGTGACTTTTAATTAACTATTTTCATCTGTTGATAACAGACACCTTTTTGCCTATTTCATAGTTACTATGTTATATAGATTTTTTTCTGTCAGTTGTGAAATAAGCATTGAAATACTGAGTGAATAGTGATATAGAAGTACAAATTTACACTTAAACTCTGCCACCAGCACACACACATTCCTGTTGTAGAAAATATAGCAGGGACAAAAAATTATCTGGAATAGGATGGAATGGGGCTCCAACTATCCTCTTATCAGAGAAGGTAGGGAGCGTCTGTGAAAGTAAAGGAGTGCATAACAACCTACCTGATTTACTGGAGGACACCAAATAACTCTACAGTACTATGCAAGAGAGCATGTGATACTGTATCATGTCCCAGGTGGACATGGGGGCTAATGCAGGATGTTTTAGGCAGCCAGTGCGTGCTGGTAGTTTTTGTGAGCAATGCCATAAAGCTGAAAAAACAGCCAGTCATAATCTCAACAAGAGCCTTGCTAGAGAAATGAAGACATAAATCTAAACTATAGCTCTTGTATGCCTCTGCTTTCCTGACCCCTTACAGGTAGATCCTGCCTGCAAGTTAGAAACCTAATATATGTATTGGCATAAATTCCTGAGTTCTGAGTGCAGTTCTGAGGATTTATGGCAAGCACCATTTACGTTCACATAAACATTGAAATTTTAAGTGAGCAATTTATCTAGATTGTTGTGTTTACCAATTTTATATCTGTCTGATCACATCAATTTGCAGAGTGTTTATTAAAGCAGGCAAAAATTATTGTGCTAAAATATTCAAATTTCCTCTTCTGTGTATTAGAATTTCTGTGTAAGAAATAGAAACTGCAGAACATAAGGAGAGCAAAGATGATTTTGGTGGTGGAATTTCTTGTTGTGGTTTTTTTTATTATTTTCCAAAGTTTTACCATAAGACAGTCGTATCCTGGGGAAGATTGAAGAATGTGAAAGAGGAGAGAATAGAATTTAACATGTAGAAGCTGTGCAGTTTCACTGGAAATTCTTGGAAGCATTTGTAAATTTGTTGCAAGTGACACAGTGAACTAGCAACTGTAGACCCTCATGACAAGCATGCACGATTTTAGCAAAGGCCAAAACCACCTAGCTCAGTAATTCAAGGCATGCAGAGTGGGGACATAAGACTAAAATGAATGTAGGAAGTTTGAAGTTATGTTGTAATTCTTAATACTCTTGTAACTTCATATCTTATGATTCAATTTATTTGATCCTTGTATTTTGCTATGACTAAAGGCTAGGCTGGGAACTAGGTAAAGGTAATTCCAGAGTTGGAACTTATAATTTGATAGAGGTGAAAGCTGTGAGCCAAACTGCAATGAAAGAAAAGTTTGACTCATAACTGAACAGTTTGTTGTTAAATGCTGAAACCACAAAATAAGCCCCAGGGGTTGAATAAATGTTGGCAGTGTATTAGATGTCATTTGCTTGTGAAAATATGATTGAGTGTTGTTGGTAAATTGATTTCCTTTTTGAATTCGACTAGATTCAAAGACCTGGTTTGCTTTTCTCATYCTTTGAACGAGGCTACTCTTCCCTTGTGCCACCCCCTACATGCTTACAGGCCATGCAATAACTACTTATAGAGGTGAATACAATGTATGGTGTTTTATCCTAAACAAAGGCAGAGCCTACATGCTGGATTGCTTCCTGGATTCTGTTTTGCAACCATGTGGATGCTTTAGCCCACAGCTSTAACTGTTCTGTAGCAAGGAGGTGCCTGTGTCTTCTGTAGTAGCTGTCGGGTCTGAGCTGCRTGCCTTGACAGCTCAGATTCCTTAAGAGCCCAGAAGGTGGACAGACCCTGCTGGACTTGGTGCTGCCGTGGTAGCATTTGACTGGTGTTTGCCAGCTTGTCTTAGGCACTAGGAGGGGCACAGACTAACTGAGCGTCCCAAAAACCTTAACTAACACATTCCTCTGCGCTGCCATGGTAGCTGTCTGCGTAACCTAGGAACATTTATACCCCTCAGGAGTATCCCTTGCTCTCCCTGGTTCCACTTCCCTTCAGTGACTGGGGCCTCTTTTATAAGTCATGTAGCAACTTTATTACAGAGATAGACTTATGGAGACAGGAATATGTGGGGGATATGTTTATGAAAAAGATCATTTTACATTAAAAAAGGTTTATAAAAACAATATAAGTCAAATATTGGCTTCTGAGGAAGTTCTCTGACTATAACTGTCAGGAAACTACAAAGGTGGCAGTGACTGCAAAGGCAGAATTCAAAAAATAATTATAAATATTAATGAACTATATTTTTGTATGTGTGAAAAATCATGCTAATCATACTTGGGTAAATTTTTAGTTAATCTTAATGAATAGTGTCTGAAAAAAGACCAGAATTGGTTTCATGTTTTCCAGTACTATGTGCTCCTGCCCTAATATTCTTTGTACAACTATTTATAATAATGTAAGAATTTCATCAGAAAATGGAATTAGGATTTTGATAACTTCCTCCCTGAGAGAGAGAGAAAGAGAGAAAGAAAGAAAATCTGCCAGAACATGGACCTGACCCTTATTTCAGCTTTGTTTTTTTTTGGCTTTCAGGTGCTTGCAGGCCTTTCAGTCAGGTTTAGAAGATCTTGTTTTGAAAACAGTAGTATTTGTTGCCTAATTATGAATGCAGTTATTGCAGTGTTTGTGATTTACAAGGCTTTGCTTATGTGAAACAGGCTATAAACTCTCTTTGGAAATGTATAGTAGTCTGAGGTAGATAATTACACTTAGAAAAAAGAGCCCCTGTTTCCAGTGAAAACACAGYAGAGTTATTTCAGAAATGCTCTGACCTCAGCCAGTTCATACAGCTTACACAAAGTGCTTTCACATTTGTGCTGCAGCTAGCAGCTTGATCTCTGCCGTCTCACAAATGAAAGCACAGAAATCTCCTTCGGAGAAAAGGCAGGATGTCTACAGTATGGCCTGCAAAGTTAGTGTTATTTTACTCACTCCATTCTTTGTGTGTGTACCCTTAAACAGAGAYACCTTGCCCTCCTTTAAACAAATCAGTCTCCTGATTCATACTCCACCCCTGCAAACCTAGCTCAGATTTTCCTTCCTGCCTTCCCCACTCTGTGTGCAGACACTAATAAATTCTGCAGTAAAACCTTGGGAGAATTTCTCAGCATAAATGGAAGAAGATGTCAAAGGCTATGGATAGGAATTTTCTTTTTAAAATTGCAAAAACAATAGAGAACAATTGGAACAATAGGGGAAGAGCCAGATATGGGTGAACAAGCCATGAAAGAATTGCATTAATATTCTTTCATTTAAACCCCACTGAGTCTCTTCACTAGTATCCAAGAGAGCTATTTTTGTTTGGAAGTGTTTGTTTTTCAAGACTCTTAATGGAAAGCAAAAGCATTGCAAACACAAGTGCAGAGACTTGCGAGACTGTTCACACTAGAAATGCTCTTGTGGCCTTTTGAAAAACTGTTTCTACCTTCTAGTACAATAGATTTGTCATGTAGCGATGAAGACTTTTTATGAAAAACTTATATGCTGAAAGGGCAAATAGAGACAGTAGTTTGTGGGACTTGATAAGAGAAAACATCACAAGGTTGTAGTTACTGCTTTTGCCCACTGGGGAAGAATGATTAAAAAAACAAATGTCCAAATATGATGTACACAGGTAATTTCCAAAAACTCTCCCCGAAAAAGGGAGAACAAAATAAAATGAAAATACATAATTTAGTCATATTAAAAAATGTGTTTGGGGATTGTACCGTCAGAGAACTCTTTAGCAGAGGAAAAACTGCAGGGATACCCGGGTCCAGCTAAGCATACTGCCAAAGGCTGCACTACACTCAGCTGACTGGCCCCCGCAGTGAGCACCCTCCAGCTTGTCTCGGTGCCAGTGAGCCGGCTCGGTGCAGGCAGCTGCTCTGATCTCTGCTGCCATAGTTTACATCAGCTGTACTGGTTGTAAAGGGCAGCCGTGGGCCAAAGCCTGTCTGTCCTTGGGCAGGAGTGGTGTTGAGCATCTGGATGAGGGCATTAACATCTCCCATCATCACAGCAAGGTTCCCAAGACAACATGTGTCTGCTTTCTTGGTCCTTTCATGTTTTAGTTTTATAATTTCATGTCGAAGGCCCAGGAAATAGTTATTTGCAGTTTGCAGCAAGATACTCATAGCCAGAAAGGAGGTGGTAATTGAGGAAGACAGAGCATAGCCACAGCATTTGTTCATTGTCTGTGTACCCTCTTAAAAAAAAAAAAAAAAAAAAAAAAAAAAAAAACCTCATCATTCAGAGGTTTTAATTCTTCCCTCTCTGTAGTTAATGTGTTAGTGTTGGTATTTTGCCTGAGAACTTGCAAAATGGATGTCATGTGTGTGTAAGTTTTAAAGTGTGCCTTCTGAAAATCTGCCGCATTTTGATGTAATGGAATCCTACAAAAGGATCCAGGGAATCGGCCACTAGCAGCACAAAATGCCATATGCAGTTTCCCCTGTGTATATATAAACCTGTGTGTTGGAAAAGGGCAGATGGGAATGAAGTATCAAAAAAAAATAATGTAGAGAACTTCAAGGTGCTGCAAGGTCATAGCTATTCATCAAGTGTTTTGTTTAGTTGATTATTAAAGAGCACAGGATCCTGCATGGCATTATGAAGGGGGCAGAGGGCAGTGTTAATTGAGCAGATGGTCCCCACTTAGCTCATGGGGAGCACTGTCCTTCCTAAGCAGCTGCGGGGAGGTCAGGCAGCAGACTTGATCCATGGCCTTTGCAGCAAGTGGGAGAGATGGCAGGCTAGGGAAGGAGAGGCTAGGGAAGGAGAGGCTCCTTGAAGGATTTAGCAGCAGATGCTTTCCTCTAGCATGTATTAGAAGCCCTTAAAAATAAGCAGAAAGTTGACTTTGGGAGGAATTCTCAAAGACAAGTGTCTTTGATACGCAACAGACTCACCTGTCTTCCAGTTGCATTTGCATGTGCCACAGGAGTTTTTACTAGCGCGAACTATGAAATAGTCCTAGTGTGTTCCCCTCAACAAGGTTGCCCTCATATCTAACTTGGTTGCTGATGGCAGGCATTTCTGGTTGTTCCCCCCTTGTGCGCACACACGCGCACACACACACACGTGCGAGTGGATGTGTACTTACTCTTGTAGCAGTTGGCCCTCCTGGCTCAGATAGCTCCTTTTCTTTTCTTGCAGCTGTTCTTGTATATACCTCAGCTCCTTTGTAATGAAACACCTGCATAGCTTTCAGAAAGCAGGAGGTAGAGTCTGCACTGTATAACCAGCCAAGTTTCTGCAGACTGCTAGCATTTTTATTCATAAGACACTGACCTGAAAACGAGCATTGTAGAAACCTGATAGGCACTTTCTGGGAAGGTTCTTAATAAAGCAAAAATAGTAAAGAACCTTTCTTCTCTGCTACTGTCACCTTATTGTTTGATTTTCTGATGGTAAATAACAATCACTCTTTTTTCTGTAAAATCACGCTATACAAATTTCTTATAAAAGAGCTCATTTTACCTAGAACAGGATGCTCAGACTAAACATCAACTTCAGTTTGATGCTTCTATAGATAGGAATGAAAACACTACTCGTAGAATTTCTAATGCATTTTTCTTTGGCAATCCAAGCTAAGAAGAGTGCCAAAATACATGGCAGATTTATAAGCTTCTAAATTTATTAGTTTCACTTGCAAAGAAGTTTTACAGTCTTAGAAAACATTTATTATCTGATAGGAGATAAACTGTTGTCCCTAATTGAAGTCAGTACAAATTTTGCCATTCCAAGCATAGTTTTACTGCTCTCAGTAGTCTGATTCAATACGTGATKCCAGTGGACTATTCAAGAATTAACCACACAAAGCCTGTCGCCAATACTGTGAAGAAGTGGTYTCTGGAATGCCCCAAACATTTGGCATGGAAAATGTAAGGAAACATACTGTCATGAACAAATCACAGGTTTCTTGCAGTGTTCCAGGACTTGATCAGTATTAGTAAGTTACCAATTTAATTTTCTTTCTGTTTATTTCAGGGCCCTCCTGGTCCAAAAGGCGAGAAGGTGAGTTGATATATGAGTGATGCCAACAAAGTGAGTGGAAATCCCGCCCAGCATGAACTAAAGACACGATTTATGTTGACACAGTGTAATGTTAGATTATGTAAGAGAGCTGGGTAGCACACAGATGCTGTGTTAAACCTATCATCTCATCTTTCCACTTTGCAGGGAGATCAAGGTGATCAGGGCCCTCGGGTAAGCATCTTAAAAAAAAATGTTACACTTCCCCTTCGCTGAGTAGGCAATTAGTCGTTAGTGCAAAACTAAATTAAATATAGTGTCTGAGCTAATTATGCTTATTAGCTGCATTTACCCTGCATGTTGAAGTAAGTGTCTGCAGGACAGTAATGACCACGTAGTGTCTGAGAAGATTTGAGTAACAATAGTAAGTAATATACTAGATTGTGCAATTCTTACGGGTGGAAACTCCTTTCACAGTGATTTTGCTCTGCTGCATAAGAGTTGGCTTTCCTAACCAGACGTTTCAATTTCCCCAGCAATGTTTTCACGCCTTGCATGGGCTCCCACAATGCAGAGGGCAGGTGGCTTTTAATAAATGTAGATGTAGGTTTCATGTAAAATACACCTAGTATTAGGAAAATGATATCAAATATTATGTATGCATGTATTAGCTCTTTTACCTGACATATATGTATTTAATATGATAACAACAATATTATCATATCTTAAACATATTCAGACCATTGGAGAGTACATGGTTTTGTGGTGAAATTACAAATGTCCTTTCAATTTTTAATATCATGTTTGTTTTAACAAGAGGAATACAGAGGTGAACACTCTGATAGATTGTATGTGCCAGTTCATTCTTTACATCTGTGTTCATTATAAAATGTTGTTATATTGTTCTAATGATATAGTGGCTCTGTTCAGTAACTTATTTATAAATTTGTCCTTAACAGTATGTGCCTTGGATTTTTTTCTGTCAAATATATTGAATGGTACTGAGTGTGTGATACCATTTTTCTTTATTTTATTTTGAAGTGAATAAGATTATTTTAAGTCGCAACATATTTATCTGATTTTTGGTGTTGCCAGGTGTGGTATAGGTAAAAACCTATAGGCTTTTGTTAGGCCTCCTGTCACCTTAGTGGTGGGAGCACATGTTGTGGAGACAGAGCCCTGGTAATAATTGCTTTTTTATTTCAACTGAGGATCAAAAAGAAGAAATGGAAAAGTATTTAAATAAATAGTGAGTAACAATGAAAGCAACTTGTTTTTATCTAGACTTAACATAGATTGAAGATTCTGAAGTCTGTAGAGATTTCCTTTTGAATTATAAGAAAATAAGATATATCTCAGAAGCTTGTTTAGGCTGTATCTTTGTRTGCTCTTGGCTACAAATGTTACGACAAATCTAAGAGGAGTGAAGCAGAGTCTCTGTAGCCTTGGAGAGGGTGATCCTTTCCAAAAGCCTAAGTGACAAGCCTCTGCTTATGTGTTTGCCATTAGTGGACTTGCATTCAGTTAAATTGGTATTTATGAGAGCAAATTTGGTGGAGGTATCAGAGAAGGATGCAGTAATGAATAAATAGTCYATTGTGAGGAGTATTACATATTTGTGCACCTCGAATGTTGGGGAAGATCCTGTGGAAATACTCAGAGCCATGAAAGCAGGAAAAACAACTAGAGAAATATGCTGTAGGCTTCARAGCCAGGACTAGAAGTGCTGGCTGTACCTAATACAAAGATGGTACAGATTTGTTTGGTGTTGTCTTGATGGCTGAGTGCCTGCAAGGACAGCTGTGTGCCAGTTTGTCAAGATGTAGCCCCAGTGTTGAAGGGTATATTCACTGAAACATCTAAGTCATGGTTATGGCCACTTGTTGTTTTTGGAAAATACAATGCATCTAGAAAGCAAAGGAAATTGAAGGAAGTCATATTTGTGGACATAAAGTTGAAGTTTGCATGTGCACAGCAGGAGGTGCCAGTTGAGATCAGCTGAGTATATAGGGCAGAGACTAATATGTATAGACAGAGCATAGCAGAGAGGAGTGGGYACTATTTTTTCGTCTAGCCAAAGCATCACTCATTATTTAATCCATGCGTATTGTAGTAAAGTACTTCTTTTTGGAATACTTGGATATAAATCGCCTAACTTGTCTAGTCTTGTGGGTTTTTCCTTCATCATTTTGGGTTTGGATGCGTTTTGCAGTAACCTTTCTGTCCCCTGCCTCATCTTCCATGAACGCTTCACAAGGAATAAGTGTTGTGATGCCTCTGACCATTTTCATGGTACAGTAGTTTTCTGATCACTGTCTTCAGGGTGAATCTGTTGAACTTGCTGTGCCAGAGGATTTAACATATAATTAATGGAAGTGATATGTGTAAGCCAGTCATGCTTACAGTGAAACTAAACCTAGTAAATCCCTGATTGGCTACCTTTGCATGTAATTTTCTGCTATTACCTATGTAAAATAGATGCTATTGGAGATGTCACCATACTGTGCAATTATACAGAAATATTGTAGCTGAAAGTGACTTTGGAATGACATATGTTTGGATTTGACAAGCTTGCAAACACATTGGGTATAATATCTGAAAGTCATGAATGTTTTCAAACTAGCTCATCTTTTAGAGAAAACCTACAGGGTTTTTTGTTTTTTTGGAGGAGGGTTATTTATTTCTTTCTTTCGTGACRCTCTGCATATTGTTTTAAAACTTGACCTTACTTTAGCAAAGATGTTATTGTTGCATGTCACTTCTTATGGCTTTGAAATTTCAAAAGGACCCATTAGTCTTTACAAAAGCTGTTTTATTTCCTCCAGGCCTTTTTGTTAGTAGAAGGAACCAAAATAAAATGTAGAGACTTGTCAGGTCAAGAGGAGACCCTGAAGCTTTTAAAATCCTGCTGAAATAAAAAAAAAAAAACATATCTGAAATAAAAAAGTGTTGCATTCTGTTCTCATACATAATACTCCAAGTTTTCACCATGAGTCATGAGATTGATAGCTCCTTCTTTCCCAAATGATGACAGAACTGTAAAAGCAGTAATCAGTGTTTCAAAGCTTTCTTTTCATAGTCGTTGGACATACAGAGTGTATACTGTATTTTTTTTTKGAAATCTGTTTTTCTTTAAAATAGTCTTGATAAATTGATAGGTAGAAAGAACCTGAGCCTGTCCAGAGATCATGAGCTTGTATTTGTAGAATAATGGGTGTGATTTTTTTCTTCTTTTTTAAAGAATTTGAGAGGTTTTCCTAGATATTCAGAAATTATCTGCCAAGAAATTATCTTTAACTGTATTGCCATGTTGCCTAATTTGGTGATGTCCATACTGCTGTAGAAAACTTGAGCTAAAATAGCATGCAATATCCAGTAGTTGAGATGTAGTAGAAGTTCTTGCTTTGAATGTGAGTTTGAGCAGCAAGTTAACATGCCTTTTGATCTTGTGAGACAGCGGATAAGGTAGTGGTAGTTATGTTCAAAAATTCTAATCTTATTTAAAAGAATACTTTTTTTCTGTTTGTTTGCACAGTATATTTTTATGTTGGGTTTTTTCCCTACTTGTTACTCTAATGTCCTAGTAGACAAAACTCTTAAGTCAATTGCAGAACTAGACTTCCTCAATACCAGTGTAAGAGACACTAATGTTAGAAAGCCTTGTGCCTACTTTCTGCAGAGGACATGGCTTCATGAAGTGTCCATGGACATTTGCATTAATGCCATAGTGAAATTTAAAATGATGTCTTTTAGCTTGTGGGTTATTAGAGAAAGTGCTAATGTCAGCCCATTGCTCAGTTGTGGTTGCTGAGCTATATTCCAGTTAGAAAAAAATCCTTCAAAGTTTTCTTAAAGTACTTCAAAGGATTTATTACAGGGATTGTTCCCCAATTAATGATAATACTCCTTTAGAGGTGAACGTTTCAGAACAGACCAGCTGGCACTTATCTTAATCATTTTGCTGTCATCCTTCAGTAAATGATGTAATAAACATCTTTTTAGCTTTGAAAGATGGGAGATTTCTTTATCTGGTCCAGAAACCATCAGCTAGCACCTGGCTTTAAATTGGTTTTAGTCTACATATACTATGAAGCCACACAGAAGCCGTACTTGAGTAGTTTCATAGAATTATTTTATCTTCTTGGTAGGTTTAAGTGAATTTTCTAACAGCTGGATCTGCACGAAGCTGATGGTATCTCTAAAATGTCTTCAGCAAAAGAGGTTAAGTTCTGGAAAAGAAAGGTGTTCAGAAGCTTTTTTTATTGTGTTAACCATAGTTGACTTGAAGATTAGTCAGGTTTTTTATATACTGTTAAATGAGTTAGGGTCAGAGAGTAACATAATGTTCCTTTTTCATTTAAMTCCTTCATTTTTCTTGTTTGCTTTGATCGAATTTGCTGCATATTTGCTGCCCAGGAGAGAGAAGTGTCAGTTTCACAATCGAATTTCTGCAGATTCTACTCTTCTCTACTGGAAAACTATTGTTTCTGCTGGAAAATTTGTTTTCAGTGTGTGTGTGTTAGCCTTAGTTAATATGTTTTGAAGGATTATATAATATATTAGGCTTTTTTCCTGCTGTTACTGACAATAAATAGAAAACCTATAATGACTTGATTACAGTTCATTATGAACCTAATTCATAAATCTGTTTATTTTCTGGTAAATCAGAAAATACTGTCTGTTGAATGATGAATAAACCATGATCATTCTTCGCCTGCTTTTCAATTCATCTTATCGTCCAGTAGTTTTTGTTTGGAAGTTGATGTATTTATTCTAGAAATCAATAGTTTTGCATCACAAAACAGTAGTGTATAAACTAATYATATATCTTGCTCTTCATCATAGCAAGAACCCATCAAAATTTTCTCTTYATTTCTTTAATAAATACTGCTCAGGAATTGTATGTGTCTCAATGAAGGACTGCTCAGATTTCATTAGCATAAATCAGTATCATCTCCAGGTTTTTCTTTTCTGAAATTCTGTAATCTTTGTTTTCGTGTATATGAATATATTGTCAAAAGTTGGAGCAAAGGTTGTCATACAGTGTTGATATTCTCTAAATGATATTCTAAGTGTGTGTGAAAGTATATTTTCTGGGCAACTATGCCTTACTCTAATTGAAAAGACACAGTGCTGCTTTAAATGCATACTCTGATGATATGACTATCCACCTAGTTAATTCTTCTATCTTTTATTGTTCTTAATGTAAAACTATTATTGTTTTGGTTATAAATCCCATCTAACCGCAGTTTTAGTTGTAAACTGTATTGCTACTGTGGCACAATAAGATTGAAAAGCTTGCATGATTCCTTCTATTAATGCAGCTTTTACAGAAGCAGCCTCCTTGGGAAAACTTCCTGACTTCTGTTTTAATGCCAATTTACTTGTGAGCAGTTAATTCAGCTTCTGAGACTTTGTTTCCTTGTCTGTCAAAAGCCAACAGGGTATTTACCTTCTGCATTCATGGGTCTAATTATGAGTTCTAGTTGGCCAGTTCTGGGCTGTTGCAACTCCACTGATTTCCATTAAGTTGAAACTAGTGTAACGAAGTGGAGCAAGGTTAGTATCTGTAATTAGAAGAAGTTAGGAAAGAACGTGGATTGTACTGACTGCCAAGTTCATGTCTAAAGCATTGGAACATATGGGCTTCAGCTATGCCTTCATTCAGAATTCACTGGCATGTTCTGGCTTTGGGTGACTGTCCAGGGCCAAACTATGCCTTTTATGTCAGGCACATGAGGTATTGCTGGGAATGCAGAACAGCTGTGACACTCAAGGGAGAGTGCCACATACCTGCTCCCAAGATTAGGATGTTGTCATTCCCATCTTAAGAACTAGGCAGTACGTGTCTTCACTCACCACCAGTGAGTTTGTGTCTTCCTCTTTTCAAGTAACGCCAAAGGAATGATGAGGAAGGAAGTCCTGGCACATCCTGTTCTCCTCTTTCTACAGCCTCGTTCCATGATCCCGTGACCAAGAAAATACATTATGGACATGATATTGTGATATGTAGCTGTCCTGCAAAAGTGTTCCGATACCAAACATTTAAACTTGACCAATTTGATCAAAAACAACCCATCTGGAATTTCATAAAAGTGGTTTGCATATGCTTCAGGGCTGTAAAGAGGGTAAAATGAAGAGAAACCCAGTGAGCTAGGACAGAAGATTTTTGCTGTGAGGATTAGCTTTTTTATTGTGCAGACCAATCCATCTGGAAATAAACTGATTCTTACCATCAGTTTCAGGGAAATTGACTCAGCTCTCAGAAAGGATATTTTGAGTCAAGTCAGGGTGTGAACATTCATCAGGAGTCATAACTGTGTTATGGGTGGAAAAGGTATTTACCTTTGAAAATTCATCAGACACTATCACCAAATAGGTAAGTGCTGGCCTTTTCTGGTTKTATTCATTTTGAAAGCAGTGCCGTGTCAGGTAGAGTTCACTGCAAAAATTCAGAGGTGATTATAGAAAATAACGCTTCAGTAATGATTCCTTTCTAACCAGAGACAGCCTGTGCTGGTTTTTAAACGTTAAGTTTTTATTATTTTAATACAAAGCCTGAACCATTACATAATGTGTTCAAATTAAAACTCCTTGCTGAATGAGCGCCTAAGTGAAAAGAAATTCCTAGACGCTTGTCTTTTTGCAGTGCTCTGTTTTAGTTAGCGAGTTTGCTGATGGAGAAAGTAGCAGTTAGGATAAAAGGGATTATATAAAGAGCTCCCACTGAGAGTCCATGGCACTGTACCGGGTGATACCAACACTGTATTCTCCAGGGCAGGTACAATAATTAGCTGCAGGACTGGCACTTGGTCAGAGGGATTAATTAGAACTTAAGGTGGTGCTGGGGGGAGGGAAAAAGCCATAAAGATTGTCGCGATCACTCTGGCCTGCAGTCTGTGTGATTTGATGTGAAATAGCAGCAGCTGGCTGTAACCTTAGGAAGTGCAAGTGAACAGCAGGTGGTAATTCCTTCTCATTTGCCATGTCTTCACAGGAACATGTAAGCTTGTGCAGCATGGATTTATTGGCAGGTCAGAAGGAAAATCCTAAGGAGGCCTGTGACATTTACTGCAGTAAGCGAATGCAGTAGTCAGAAATGGAGTGCGTGCAGCATAGTGTAAAACTAGTGATGCTGAATGTTGTTTATTATACAGTAAGGTGGCTRTGATTTTATAACATTGACTTCATGTAGACAGATGCACAGAGCTGAATATACTCTGAGAAAATGTAGGCCTGCCATGAGAAATCACTCCACTGGAGAATGTGATGGATAATATGGAAGTTACTGCATCCAAGCAGAAAATAAAGTGGAGGGAATGATACATTCTGTCATCCTTCAGTTTTCTCAGTGGCTATCATATGGGAATGGAATAGGCTTTCCATACATTTCCAGTTGGGTAAGCAGGGCACCATTATGTAGCTCCAGGCCTGTTAGCCTCCACCAAACATCCTGCTTTGCTGAGGCATTTGGGCAGATATTCCTGGAAGCAGTGTAATGAGTGTGTTAATTTAGAAAATGTAACCAGCTGGCACATCGGRCTGAGGATGATTTGTTAGCAGCAGAATTTAGTGGTCCAGTGATCGCTGCTGATCATTATGGTGTTTTGTATTGTGCAAGGGCCTCCTAGAATGTAGAACAAGAGCCCTTACGCTGTACAGTTCAAGAATCAGACCAAATAAAGAGAAAAGTGAGTAACTTTGACTCCATCATTGAGAACAGCTTTAGACTGAGAAAAAATAAAAAAGACCTAGGGAATATTGGAGGCTATATTTATAGCAGAGTGACAGGAAAGGAAGAGAACTCATTTTATGGGGAGGATGGCTCTTTTTATGCCCTTTTAGAAACTCACTGTATGCCAGCATTCTCTCATGCATGCAATAAGATGCACTGCCTTCTAAAGGCTCCCACACATGCAAAAACTATGCAGCCATTATAATGCCGTTGCTGGGTTCCATTTAATATTTCCATCTTTCTCGCCCTTTCCAAATACATGGTGTATATGGGGAGATGATCTAAGCYGTGTTAGCATTAAATTTCTCTGACGATTAGCTCTGTAATTAGGCCTGCAGTTGTGCAAAGGAAAGTAAGTTTTGTCCTAACTGGGAATAAACTGAAAGAAGATTGTAAGCATTTGTTGAAGAGCAGAGATGTCCCTTGTTCTCAGGTGTTGCTTATACAGAGAGAAAGCTACCATACTATAACTGCTCTTGAGCTTGTGCGTGTGGTGTTGGGAGATGGAATGGCAAGTGCTCAGCATGAATGTGCTTGGTAGAGCTGCACAAAACTTGTCAAAATGCTTTCATTTCTTCTATTTTTTTTATTTTTCTTCACAAAATGGTATATTTGCAGATTAAACTCTTATTCTAATTAATTCTTAGGCCTCTTCATATTCAAAATTAAATAAATCAAACCTAATATATCTTGAATCTCTTTAAAAAAATTCTGAATACATTTATTTGAAGGTAAGTAAGAGAATTACCATGTTGTAATGCTAAAGGCTCATGAGTAAAAAAATTTTATGAAGTGGTTTAAAATAAAATAAAAGAGGTTTAAGATTTACTGCTTAGTGCTCAGGTTTTTGGCCTTTTGTAGTTTTTTTTGTGTGTTCATTTTCAGTACATGAATATTGTAGTTATATCAAGAAGAGCTATGGGCAATCTGCACAGCAGGAATAATGAATCACAGATGTAAAGATTCTGGCACATTACCATCTAATAACTTCTTTAACTTATATTCCATAATAAGATAAATGCAAATTTGATACATCTGTTTTCTAACTGTTGCATCGTTTCAGTCTTAGCAATGTCTCAGGAGTGTTTCTTTAAATGTTTGGAGTTTTAGCCTTTTTTGGTATTCTTTTCGTTTCATTTGGTTCAAAGGAGATTTCAGGTCACTGCAAAATGTATTTAGCCACACCTCACTTAATGAGAAAGTAGTGGGATGGCTGGTAAAACTTCCAGTGACTTCCAACCTACAGGGTCTCAGCATCCCTTTGTCTCACTGTGGGGGGTACATCAGGAATAAATCTGCTGAAAGCCTCTGAGATGCACCAGGGAAGGGTGTGCTGTCTGCATCAGAAATTTGCTATGACTTTTCTTTTTTTTTTTTTTGGTAAAGATCAGCATAATCTTTGTGAACAAAAAGATCACTGATGTGGTTGAAGGGGGATTCGAGTAGAGCATGTGTTTGATACATTGTTTGAACCTGTTGTAGCTGTTGCCTATCGGCACTTTCTGCCAAGAATGCRCATGGTGCAGTTCTCTGGGTGGCTGGGGCTCGCAAAGGGCTTGTCCTCAGTAGTGCCCTATGTCACCTGGCTCCGCACTGATGCAGGAATCCTTGGAGATCACTGGCTCGGGCAGCCGCAGCCTACACAGCSTTCCCGTTTGGAAATGCCGGGTGGCACCCTGACAGCCATACGTGCCAGGCCTCCCAGCAAGGGCTGTGCTGCCAGCACCTCCTCACAGATGTTGTGGGGAGCCTGCACGCATGTAGGCAGCTTAGAGGTACTAGGCTATGTTTTATACTCTGTTCCTCAGCCTGATACTGCCTTGTCTGGCTTCGAGGTTCTGCTTCAGACAGACAAGTCAACAAAAGACAAGGAGAGGGCTGGGGATTTCTCTGACTGCACCGCTCACTCTCTGAAGGCTTCTGCTTTATTAAAAGGTCTAATCCCCACCCTCAAAGACAGTGTGAGAGAAGTGCAGAGCTGAGAGGAAAATTCACCTCTCAGTAGCCCATAATTACAAAACTCCTCTTTGCTTGTATCAGTACAGCACAAGTTCTGCACATGTTAATAGACAGATGATAAGCCACACGTACCATATGTTGATGGCTAAAATTTTGGCCTGGATAAGAAAATGTTGCTATGTGTATATTGAACATGTCGAAGTTGGCCATTCTGGAATATCCCAAATTCAGTAGTATTGTTCAGTGTTTATACTTGTGTTCGTATTACCAGTCTATGTGCTGAATGTCATATGTTAAACAGAACATGAGGAGCTGGTAATCATAAAAAGTACTTCAAAATCTGCTGTCACTGCTGTCAAGTAATGCAGCAACCCAGAGTCAAAACTTTCTACATAGCCCTCTAAGTATTTTTGATTGAAAATGGCTTACAAATTAGCTGCTTAACAGCCTGACAACTGTCAAATGATCATAACACTTCTGTTTAATATTAAGGAAAGTCAGCTCTGTGCAATTTTCCTTCTGAAATCTCTTTATATTCTTAGTGTAAAATCATGACCTTTGTTTGCTTTGTAGTGCAAACCTAATCCTGTTTCCCATATGACAGAGAAGCTGTTACTTGTCAGTAGGAAATGTAGGACATACTAAACATAGTGTTTGTTTTGTTTGTCTGTTAGTAAATGGTCTCTGTGATGTTTGTGTTGTGCTGTTTTGGTACCATGTTATGCTGTGTCCATAGGGTCTGCCAGGCTTCCCCACAGCTGCTGCTCTGCAAAGTAATCAGATCCTCACCGTCAAGGTTTGTGGCTGACACGTACCTGTTCAGTCAGGTCTCTCTGTATCAGCATACAAGTGCACATGAAAAACTGGTTTGCACACCATGCACACCAGTGAATCCTTATGGTGGACAGCTCTCACTGATGCTGCATGGGTGCAGAGCATAAGACCAAATCTGTAACTGGGTACAGGGTTACCCCAAGAAGCACCCACATTCCAAGTGCTCTTGATCAATATTTTATTTTTAGATGAGGCTTTCCTGTAGTTACGCTTTATTGAGGCACACAAGAGTGTAGAAAATATCTGTGAACTGTATATTGGATATATGTAGAGTCTGTTATCTGTTTGTTATACTTCAGAGGTTCAATCTGTACGTACAGATTGTTCAAAGTGCATTTGCAAATTAAGCAGAAAAGGTTGAAGAAGTCTGGTTAAGCTGGGACTTCGGTCCATACTTAAATGCCACCATTCTTCATGGCACAATATGCTGGTTGGAAAATCTGACTGAAAGTTGAACTGGTGCTTTGTCTCTAGAAGCTTTGCTGAAAAAAAAAAAAAAAAAAAAAAAAAGAAAAAATGATTTTTAGGGCCTGGATGATGAAAAATTTCAGTATGAGGAATTCTCACAAATCTGTGAAGATGAAAGTTACACGGTTAACTCATTGTATGTTATTAATCCATCAGTGATAAAACATCCTATCCAGTCTAAGCAGAGATTAATTTCTTCAGTAGAAAAAGCACAGTTTCTGTCAGACAGAAGCACCAGTTATTTTATTTATTATAAATCTAATKAATATATCTTTATTTCTTTCTCGGGCCTTCTGATGTCTATTCTTCAACTCTCTCATCTCTGACCTTCAACCTTTGACYTCACCTGCCTGATCAGATGGTGTTTCCTAAAATCAATCATGGGTTTCTCTCTGCTGATCAGCAGCTCATTAAACGCCGCCTCATTAAGGTAGTGCTTAATCTTGCTGGAGTCTGGTTTTTCTTTATGTTCAATTTGCTCTTTGCTGTACCTTTTTGCCAGATGCCTTCTTATAGCAGGTTGTTCATTCAAAAATGTTTTCGATTGAAGCAATTAGTGAAATTTATCCCTTAAAATGCAGTGGTCAGCTTTGCTAAATGACCCACATTTAAGACACAGCCAAATTTTTTCAGTGGTTTGCACAAAAATTCTGCTGGAAATTAATCAAGTTGAGCACTGTTTTTTGTGATTTTTTTTTTTTCTTTCTAAAGGGGAAGGTAGAATGTTTTGGTAGTTTTCTTGATAATTGGCTTTTAAAAATTAATAGGTTTAAGTTATTAAAGGAATTKGCTGATTATCACTATCAAATGGCTTCCCTGGAACAGCTTACATATTGTGCACAACTTCTTGGAAAAGCAATTATTTTCCATCCTCACTTTTGAAAGCTTCTTCTGCATCACTGATGGACTTTGGAAAATTGCTGTATAAACTTCACAATTCTCATAGAGACTTTTTCTTTTTTCCTTAACTAAGCCTTGTCAAAGTCTTGCCAATCTTAAAGCATTTTGCCATCTTGATGAAAACAATTACTTGCTCTGGAAAACAGAGCGAGTAAAAAATTGCTAGGCTGCTYCGAATTTTGGTGCAAGTCCTGCTGCAGGACAAGCAGTTGAGAATCTGAACGTCCTGCTCTGCAACTGATTGCACTAGACAGGTACAACATGCTGGTCTTCAGGGAAAGTGCTGTCTCTACTCTAAGTGGAAAAGCCAGTGACCAGCTCATGGCAGCTGCTTCTAGCTTGTCTTGCACTCCTTCTAGGTAAATCAATGTCTTCTTGTGAAGCTGATGCCTTTAAAGCAAACTTCTGATACCTTTTCTTATTGGTTTAGGGGGACCAAGGACAAGCTGGACCCCCTGGACCTCCAGGGCCTCCAGGACCCAGAGGTCCACCAGGAGATACCGGCAAAGATGGTCCTCGAGGGATGCCTGGCGTACCGGTGAGTTAGTGTGCTGCTGTTACAGTGTCCAAATTCCTCTCATACCAGCTTGCTTTCCAAGAAGTTCTGTGAGGTAGAAATAGCGAATATAAAACAGAGACGTCCAATCACAGGCAGGCGACGTGGCATACCTGAAGACAGGGAGACATACACAGATACAGACACACTTCACAGCAGGGCCAAGACTAACACCTAGGCTTCTTGCCTTACATTCCTGTCAGTTTTTCCCACAGATTCTAGAGTTTCTCAGTTGCTCATTCATGTTTTAATAGTAGTAGCTCTGTGAAAAGGGCCTGCCCCACTATGTTAGTAGCAAATGTTTCTACTCCAACTTTGAGATRAAGTTAAATTTGAGACAAAGTCATGGCATGAACTGTTTTGGCTTCTGGTTTATTAACGATTTAGCCTCAAAAATCCTGAAATTCAAGTAATAAATTGCTAAACACTGGCTGTCTAAAGTGTGCTAAAATACTGCAGTTATTTCATTCTTTGAATTAGATCATGACATCTTTACACATGTAGAACAGTACAGTTCTCTTTGGCTTATCCKTCATATTTCACTAGAGCTGCCAGCAGAATCCAGCCTGTTGATTGTTTGTTTTAGGCACTGGATCAGAACCACGACCTTTTGACACTCTGTGATCTCATATTGAAAAGCTTTCTAAACAGATGAACACATGACTTGTTTTCCCAAATGTGATTTTTGTTTTAGATTGTGACCTGTTTTTTTTTGTTGATTTGAACAAAGTACTTCTCTTTTCATCAGAAATGTCCATGAGTTATTAATGTGGAGGACACAGGTAAGCCAACTGAAGTGTCATATGGTATCACATATGTGGCTGCACACACACTTTGTAAGAAAAGATCAAGGCTGTATCTATGAACAGCACTAGAAAAGAAACTTTTTTTTTGAAGGAAAGGTAAAGTGTATTTTGTGAGGCCGAGACAGGAAGGCACAAAACTCCCCTGAAGGGCCTTTTTAGGCCAAGGAAGAAAATAGATATCTAAGCTCCTGTTCTTCCTCTGTTCTGCCTTTTCTTCRGGTTGCCTACTGCAAAATTTTGTTAACCTTAAAAATCTAATGTAACATGGTGGTAATAGTAAGGCTCTGCTAAAACTTCCTGGGACAATCCAATAAGGCTTTAGAATTAAGGGCTGCGTTGTACCTAAGTTTCTGAATAAAATTCAGAAAAGTTCCAGAACAAGATTATGAAATGGCAGTAAAAATCTATTGCTGTCTTTGGCGATAATTCACCCTGCCGTCCTACTCGTTTTCAGTTAGTTCTGCAGCACATCCTTCTTTTGGACCTCACCTGGATAATCCCATGTGTTTGTATAATGTGGTCCTGTTAGACTGCATTCTTCAGAGCTGCTTCTGTTTTGGCCTAGTGATGGTGAGACTGAAACCCCAGGAAGTACAATGTGAATTGAATGCTTGTTGTTTTTTCATTTGTTTGTTTGTGGTTTTTTGTTTTTTTTCTTTTTGTTGTTTTTGGGTTTTTTTGCTCTTCAGCAAGTTGAACATTAGTGTTTCTCATGACAGGAAAGTCATGTGCTTTAAGTGATGAAGTCATTCCATTTTACAGTAGTTTAGTAGTGATTTTGACTTGAGATGACAAGAGAAAGTGTCTTTTTATAGTTTTTTAAACAGTGGCTGTCTTAAGTCCTATAATATCATGAAAAATCAGTTTACAGTACTGCTAGAATCAGATACAAACATGCACTTAGGTAGAAACCACCCAGATGGCTGATTATTGTTACCATCCTGGTCCTTTGCAGTGTGTCCTGTACCCTCAGGTTATTGCTGCTCCTCCTCAGTGGGCTTGTTCCTCTGTGGCTGTGTGATTGCTATTTAGTCACGCAGGAAAACTGTAAAGGGAATACCTGGCCCAAAAGTAGTGACAGCTTTGTGTTTTTAAAGGACATATGGACCTTTCAGTTGAAGATCAATCCCTATTGTTCCAAGCATTCAACAGACGGTAACTGTGAAGGGTTATGAGCATGAATGCTTCAGCATCCCACAGCTGGAGGAGAAAGTCCTCTTGGTCCTTTCCATCAGAGAGAGCACCAAGGAAGGGCAGGGATATAAGAAAGGGTTGTGGCAGCCTCTGCTAAATCTTTATTTGTATGTTGGTAGAAGAAAATGTTGAGACTTGAGCAGATTTGCCTTTGTATAGAGCAATACCCAGCTTTGGTGTTTCCTCTCTCATACTGTTCCTATCACCAGACAGTAGCACAAGGACTTGGAAACTTCAGTACTTTCAAAAAAAGTAGAAGGAGAAAAAAAGTCTTTCCTCATAATTGAGAAACAGAATATGGTGTGAGCCTTTAAAATCCTTTCAGTGTAGAGATGATGTGTCCCACATCATTCTGATGCTGACTTCAGCCTGTGAGATTGCTCTATACGTCTTCAGAGGGATCTGCAAAGTCCAGCAGGCTTGGGTAATTAGCTCTCACCAGCCTGAGCTTGTGTGCTTTCTCTTTCCTGGGTATCTCAGTGTGTTTGCAGGAGGTACATTGCTGCTCCTGAATGCAATGCACGTGTGCCCAGAGAAGCAATTCTGTTTCTTTTTAGCTGTCGAAAAGAAGCGCATTGGCACAGTGCTCATCATTTTTTGACAGTAGGCTTTCTTTTGTGACAAAGCTGCTAAAGATGATCCTGCAGCTGTGTTGATGCAGGAGCACGTGGGCTACCCTATGAATTGTTGGGTTTACAAGGCGATGATCTATAAGCCATATTGCTGAAATGATCAGAACTGTGTTTTTGCATGGGTATTTTTAGCCCATATTGTATGACTGATTCATTTTACTGACTCTATAGTCAGTTATATGTGTGGGGAATAAAGTGGACAAGATAGTTTCTGACTTAATGTAGAGCTGTGCCTATGGAAAGGGAATGCACAGGAAAAACTATAGCTTACCATTTTGAAAGCCAGTACACATATTTAACTGCTGATAATAATTATTACATGGCTTCAAAATCACAATATTCATGTTTTTTTCAACATGATAATTTGTAACAGTAAGTTATGCTTGCTGACTGAGGTGATAACACAGGCTAGTAAGTCATTCTGGAATACATAAAAACTGTGATTCTGGACATGTGTGAAATAACCTTTCTTTGTGTCCTTCAGCACCACTGACTAAAATGGAATATAATTGGAACCAAGGGACTAGGAGTTGTGACATCAATACTTAATTGTTGCTTGGAGTACTATCCTATTAAAAGATTATGAATCAGTGCTATGCCTTGTCTATGATTCGGCCTGTTACTTTAAAAAGAAAATAAAAAAACATATATGCATACTTACTGTGCAGTTAACTGGTGTATTTGTCTAAAAATATAAGAATGAAATTTTAAGACATGTTGATATCAGTTAGAAAATAGAATGTAAGAAATATTACTGAAATTTGTTTTTCTTCTTTTTCTTTTTTTTTATAAGGGTGAGCCAGGAAAGCCAGGTGAACAAGGATTGACAGTAAGTAGTCCTCTTTTCTAAGAGTTTGCTAAGAAATTGCAACAAAATACATATATATTTTTTAAAAATGTGTAACTCCAAAAATCTTTATGACCATTCTTTAACCTTTCTTTGTCAAAGACTATTTGAAATGTTCTCTGTGAATAAAACATGAGAAAGACAGATTTTCTCTTCTAGCATCCAGTTGCCTGACATATAAGGCCAGATTCTAATATCATCTTGCAGGAGTAGAGGAAAATAAAAAAAGGTAGGTGCACAGCAAAATACAAGAGCCACCTCAGTTGTTCCCCCCCTTACGAAGACCCATCCCTGGAGGTACCCGTTTCTCACTGGCTCCAAAGTTGAGCTGTTTCCAATTTGGGGGCAGTGGACAGCACAATAGCTCTCTACTTGCTTAAAGGGGAAAATCCAAGCTATGTTTGGCAACAATTCTGGCCCTTTTCCTACAAGAACAGTGAATATGCAACTTTGCATACAGAAACTCTTATATTATTCTTCCTGGTAACCTCTTTTTTTTTTTTTTTTTTTTCTTTTTTTTTCCTCCCTGTATGTAGGGGAATATAACAGTCAAAGGAATGTGTTTTTGAAAGTATTCAGATATGGGAGTAGATGTTTTCTGTGCCATCAAGAACTAATTAATCCTATTCATTTGGAAACAAATTGAAGCTCCACTGCTTTTAAACCTCCATTGCATTTAAAACAGCTCCAGCCACAGGGTAAGGCATCAGAAATTTCTGACTGTCACATATTCCCAGCCAGTGAGGCATGCAGTGATTTTTTTCCCCTTAGGATGTCCCTAAATACTTACGGTCATTCCTGTTTTTTTTTTTAATGAGAGATGACAGAATTGTAGCCCATGGCACATGGTTTTGGTTCCTGAATGCTTCTCAGTAGGAAGATTCTGGGTTCAGCAGTCTCATCATATATGGTTGCTATCTGTTTGAATTCATAAAGTCTTACACAGGTATGATAGTACATTACTGCTGCAAATTACAGAACATTTTGGATTGTAGTGGGCACATATTTGTCACAGAAGATGAACCGTAGATTCTTAGACTCTGAAATACCCCAGGCACTTAAATCCTGTGGCTTTTCATAAAACAAAACCCGAAGACTCCCAAAGGAAATACACAGAATCACAGAATCACAGAATATTCAAGGTTGGAAGGGACCTCTAGAGATCATCTAGTCCARCCTTCCCACCCAAGCAGGCACACCCAGAGCACGGGGCACAGGGYGGCATCCAGGCGGGTTTTGAAGACCTCCGGAGAAGGAGACTCCACAGCCTCCCTGGGCAGCCTGTTCCACTGCTCTGTCWCCCCAACAGTAAAGAAGTTGCTCCTCACCTGGAGACGGAACTTCCTGCGCTCCAGCTTATGGCCATTACCCCTCATCCTATCGCTGGCCACCAGTGAAAACAGCCTGTCCCCTTCCTCCCTGCATACCAAGAGTTTTAGCAAGTTTGCTGGTTCTTTTTAGATCTGTCCTCTTGATTTTTCATTGCCTATTGTTAATAATGGGCATAATGTGCATAATGGCTGCGTAGGATGTTTGCTTGCTCTGTTTTGCTTGTAATATTCTCCTGTTTGCCCTCTGGATCAAAATTCACTCAGCTTTGACAGTGTTTTCTTTCTCTTCAAGATTGGATCTTCAGGATCAGAAAATTGCAGAGATTATTTTAGGAGCAAAACAATGTCGATAGCTTTTTAGTCCCCACACTCAGATGATTTCCATCATTCTGAAATAACCAGCTATATATAAATACAAAAGAGCTGTTACTCATCTGTTCCTGTACATTACATGACAGTGTGATTAAATGATGTTTTGAAAAGCAAATGAGCAAACTGAGTTAGAAGAAGGTTCCAAATTACTTGATTTCCTAATCTCCAAATGCCAGGTCTAAAAGTATTCTGGTTTCAAGTGTTAAGTATGTGTAGAAGTGTTAAGTTGTGTATAAATCAAATGCAGAAGATCATAATATCAGGAAGGTGATTAATTTCTTTTTATTCTTCTTACTGCCCTTGATATATCCTTTATGCCAGTACAGATTTTCAGACTGTCATGACTGTGGAAGGCGCTGCAGTTACTTGTGTTCTCTAGCTTCTTATGACATTTTTGATCATTTATTTCTGCACATTTCCGTATTTCAAATGGAGATGCCACTGCAGAAATGCACAGTCACGCTGATGGAGTGTGCAGTGCTTGCACACATCTTCAAGGTCCTATCCTGTAAGAAATCAAGCCCTGTGGCATATACTCTAGTTCTTCCGGGTTGGAAGCAGAATATGATCAAGGTGATCACTAGATGCTATGAAGCAAACCCTACAGCTGGGATGAGTTGCAGAAGCTGGTAAAAGTCAAAGGCATTTTATATCCCTTGGGATCATACTGTCATGGTCATTAAAATCAGTGATGCTGTTCAGGTGAAAAAGAGCTTGCAAGCCTGAGCACTAGCTTGCAGTAATGGTGTTAGAAGCTGTCCTTTTTCAACAGTTTTGTAAACTGTTTGGTAAGATGCCATGGTACTTTTAGGGGAATGTACAAAATATTGTTAGAGATGATAAGCTTTAATCTCTGGACCAGCAACTACACAACTTAAAATTACCCAGTTTTCTATTTTCTGTTCTTCCAAGCAGAGGAATAACACTCTTGAAGAGTGAGAGATGGTAGATAATGAGATAACAGCATGTTTTCCAGCTTGTCTCCAAATGTGCCGCAAGCCCATTACATGTAACYTACTCGTGTAACATGTGACCTACTCCTACAATATGTGCCTCAATTCACAAAAAGTTTAAAACACTTGAATGCATATGGAGTTCTGGGAAGTGCTCATATTCTCATTTCAGCAAAATTCAGTCTCTCTGGTAACGATGTGGTAATTTACTCCAACTGAGAATCTGCTGCCACTTCCTCCTGCATTTTCAATGAAGTTCTATGTCAATAAAGTAAATTATGTTTCAGATGATGTTATGTGAGACAGCAGTAATGATTCAGTGCCTTGCTTCATCTCAGGCAGGGAAGGTAGACAGAGAGAATGACAATGTCAGAGGTCTCTTGAGAGAGTGCAGCTTCTCTTGAGTGTGCACAAAGGAATGCACAGAGGAATGTGCCCTCAGAAGAGAATGGCTTCTCTTTTTTTCCCTATTTAGAATGTAAGTGTGTGTGCATTGGGGTAGGATTGAAGAAGGATTGGGTTGACAAATCGGTTGTTGCTTCCAGAGATCTCTTCATGCCCCATTTTTAAGATTATCAGAGTGCCAGGCTGCTTCTGTTCCTCTTATGTGATGTGATTGTGATGTTGTGAAGAGCTACTATCTCCGAAGTTTTTCAATTCTGTTAGTTTGTATGTCAGAAAGGAAATATTTCCTCAGAGAGCCAAGTAGGGAGTGAGTGTTCAGTTCACTTTTGGTATGATGGCGGCTTAGGTTTACATTAAAAAAGGAGTATGTATCCTTCATATTAGAAGGGAATATAAGAATGACTGGTTAGTTGCAGTTTGTTTCGTAGGACGCTTATAAGCCCTGAACAGCCACTCTCTAAAAAAGGTGAAAGAGATCTGAAGTTTTCCCCTGCCTTAAGTTCTTGAAGGAAATTTTTACAAACTCTTGAATGAGTTTTCTCATTCTTGCAGACAGAAGTAAGAGAATTCAGAGGGATGGCGAGTGGTGAGGTGACACCAAAGGAGCAGGAAATTTTGAAACATTATGGAGAACTAGCAAAATATCTACTATGCAAGAGGCAAGGCCTGTAGTTCCCTTCACCTTTCACCCTTTTCAGTTAAATATGTGTGCTGCATAATTCATCTCCCTGCCCATGGCATCTTCCTGATCTTTTCTGACTGTAAGGCCTTTTAAATGCCATATGAGAACTATCTTCTACTTTATCTTGGATGAATTTTGTGTTTCTTCTGAACTTGCAACTTGAATAGTTGCAGACTTTTAATGAGTACTTAAATTGTGGCCAGTGACAGGAAAACTCAAAAATTTGATACATTTCAGTCTGTTAAATTGCAATATAGAAAACACCGCTTGGGATATTATTGTTTGTGATTAACATGCTGGAAGGATTTTTTTGAACATTATTGATGCTGTCATGTTTAGATCTGCTTTCAACTAGTACACAGTGATAAAAAGCTAATATTAAAAATGTGCAGTAATTTTAGCCCCTTGTAAAATAAGTCAATCTTAAATGTTTTTACTGTATGAAACAGCCACTTATTGCCACTGAAAAAATACTAATATTTTCCTCAGAAATTGGATTTAAAAATCATGCAAGTAATTTTAGAGCTGTTTGCAAGAGCAGGACAGTCCAAAACAGCCACAGCACTCAGGTAAAGGCGTCTGTGCAAAAGAAATTAATATTTTATGACTAACTCAAACACAAAATCTCTCTGTTTAAGATGTTTTGTTTGCCAACTAGCAGTTTTGTGCTTACTCAGGCTTCTTGGGCATCTGTTCAATAACGTTAGATCTGTTACTGTTTTTGCTAGTTATTCAAAATAAGGAGGACCAACCTTCTTCCCAAGAATGTGTGAAAAGCAGAAAAGAGCAACTTTGCAGTTAACTGTGGAAAGCACATTTAAAATGAATTAATACTGATTTTTAATCTGATGTAAAAATGAAAAAAAAAAATGAGCATTGAGAGAGCAGACAGAACTGACTGGGAAGCTGCTGGCTTGAATTCACCCTTTCAGGTCAACAGCCAAGGCTAGATGTGTTAGCCTTTGTTAGTTCCTTCGAGAAATTGCTGATAGAGATTTTGTTTTCAATAGAGTGCTGCTGCAGCGCTCTCTGCCTCACTCTGGCAGCATGTTCATACTAAATTTTTCAAGGAGCCATTCTCAGTTTGTTTAGCTGAAAAAGTCTGTGACAAACTATCACAGTCAATGCCTCAGTCCATCTSAGGAAAAAATAGTCTTTGGCATTTTGTAACCTCTGTACTTCACTGTCTGTTGTCTGGGACGTCAGAGCAATGATTAGGAGAATGATGATGACAGATTCTGTCTGAGCACCAATTAATAGTTATTGCTGTTCTTTTCATGAGTGTGTTCAGTGGCTTAGTCAGGAATTATATGAGGTTCCCATTATAATGAATCTCTTTTCTTAAATAGTCTTTTATCTAGGTGATTCATCAATACTAAAGCATTGCACATTTTGATGCTAGTAGTCTAGAAATTACAGTCTTTATAAAGGACTTCTCCAACATGCAACAACACACTTGCAGAGTAATTTTGTGTGCCCATGCATACCAAAAATGGCATCAGTAGACAGAATACTGGCACTGCTGAAGTGAAAGGGAATACCTTGCATGAAAGCTGCAATTTCCTCTTCATGTCCATCTGCTAGTTTAGGTTTCTTTCATAAGTTTTTTSTGTCTGGTAATTAGAAGATTTGTGGAAATAAGGAGATACTTTATGATTCCTCTAGGCACTGAAGTCAATTTATGTGCAATCTCAGGAAAGGAAAAGCTACAGTATGTTGTTATATCCCTATTATATCCCTTACCCAGCAGACCGCCCACAGCTACCAACATCCTCTTGATGTGTTGTTTTTCTTTCCGTTTTTGGTTTTCATAGGGACTCCTCAAAAGCAATTCTGAAGAAATAGGCTGTTCTTCAGTGCCGTATTCAGTAATGCTGACTCGCTTAACCACTAGCAAATATTACAATTAACTTACTGAAAATGAGACCCGATTTAAGTAGCAGTTCTCGAAACCCAGGGCCTAGATGGATTTTTTTTTCCAGCCTAAATAAGAAGGCAGTCTTCCTGCTCACTAATCTGATGATAGCCCAGAGCTGAGTTCTTGAAAAGAGTCCATAGGGACTGAACTGAAGATGCACTGATTTGCCAGTAATGATAGACTGATGTAATGTTAGAAACATGGTCACCTGGACTACTTCCCTACTGCCTCTGCTCTGCACTATGGCCATAAACCACTTGGGTGCTTTGGAGACTGCACATGAGAAATGGATTCTGTTAAAATCCATAGGGCCTTGACTCTTGTATGACATCAAGCAACCTTGTTGAACTGAGATACCTCTTCTCACAATCTTAGTTCATGGGGAAAAGATGGTGGTTTTTTTTTCTTCCCAAGATGAATCTTAATGATTTTTCAAGTATTTTCTGTTGCTTGTAAATGATGGCACAGATTGTTTGCTGGATAAAACATAGTGTTGTATCCTGATACCTCTAATGAGATAGGTGGGGAGATACTGAGCTGTATGCTTCTGTCAGTCTTAAAAACCCTTGGTTGCATAAATCTTGCTTTCATACYGCCAAACAGATATATTACTACAGATGCATAACTGGCTTTTAGCTGGTGTCAGAAACAGAAAAACTTTGGTCTTCTTAATGACGACTGATTTGTCATTATGGGGAGATGGAAAAGATTAGAAGAGGGGAAGGTTTGAGTCTTCCAGTTAGTAGTTAAATCTGTTCCAAAAAAGAAGAGAAAAGGTCCATTGTGCAGCAGCAAGTTTTACTTTACCTTGATGCATAAAACATAGGCTGGTTCTGGTCTAGTCTCAGACTGCTTATACAAGAGGGCAATTTTAATTGGTCATTTAACTTAAACTGGCTACAGTTATTATGTTAATTGATTTTTTTTTTCCTTTGCAGGGACCTCAGGGGCCTGAAGGACAAAAGGTAAAGTATGAACAATAGTGCTGGGAAAGGGGTTGTTCTTCCTGGTGCTAAATTGTGAGCAGCAAAGGAGGGTGGGATTAGCTACTGTACACCACATGGGGGGAGTTAGGTTAGGGTCTGAACTTTGTTTTTGCCAACTGCAACCATATAATGCAAGACATAACATTTSTAATTTTGCAATTATAGGAAGTTCAAGCAATGCAGAACAGACCGTTTTTAGTCTGTCTCTTAACTTTCAGGTGAAAAGTTCACTACACTTTTCTCATTCATGCACTGGAACAACCGTGAAACCAAAGTTAAAACATTGTGAAAGGTAGGGAGATAGAGTTTCTGATTAAATGCCTGTCCTTACTCAAGTAGATCAGTGCCATATGACTAAAAATATGACTAGCAGAAACAAAGGACATAGGTGTTACTGATAAATGATATCTGGTTGTCTGTGCTCAGGTGGTCTGCTGGTGTCTTCCTGTTTCTTCAGGAACCTGAGAACTGACTTCCTGTGAATGCTTTCAGCATTATTTACACTTACTAAAACTGACTCCCYCAGTTTGGTGGAGTGAACTTAGGATTTACAGAACTGTGCCATTAAAACAGTCCTAAATATATGGGCAGTACCACAGCCAGTAAGTGGTACTTTTCCAGCATCTAACCACGGACCACCAAGGCAGGTCTTTTTCAAAAGGTTTTTCAAAAGATAAAAAGTGCTATGGAAAAGATGTAATAAAATTAACTGTCTTAATTTATAAAATGAAACAAAAGAAAAGAAAGTAATAAGTAGTTTTAGTGAATGTGGGAAAGATGTTCCCTCTCTTTTTCTCTGAGTTCATATCTTTAAAGTGATAGCTTGTTTGCATCTGTTAAAGTAGAATTTTTTGAACAAGAAAAAAAAMCTGCTTATATTTAAAAAGCATACAAATATGTGCTTTTTTTGTCAACTATGAGCAGGACAGAGCATACTGAAGAAGACTGCCTTTTGTGATTAGCAATGTGAGAATGTGACAATAAATGCTGCCATTATAAATGTATTCCTTAAGATCCTTGTGATATATTTTACATGTACAGCATTAGCAAAATTGATGTACTGATGTATTTTTTTAAAATATGATAAACTTCTACTTTCTTAAGGACAAGATATAATCAACAATATTTATGCTTTCTGATGTAAATATTTCATAAGAAAAATCAGTAGGTGTTTAAGGTTGTTGACAGCAGGAATTTGATGAAATGAAGGCTCAGTCACTCATATAGCTTAACATCCTCCTGAGCTTTGTCTTCTAGTTTTCTGGGAAACTGATACAAGATGTGAAAATATTCACCAAGGCACCCTTGCACTGGCTAATAGTCATAGCCACGCACTTGGTGAATAGAGGCAAGGGCAAAATGGAAGCTCTGGGAATAAGCAGGAGGACTGGTGTGGGACGTGGGGACAGACTGAAATGCCAATGTACTGAATTTTGCTAGGGTTCCAGTGTTACCGTGTGGAAGTCGACCAGTTTCCTCCTGATCTGCCGCTGTCTTATGAGGTGGTGCCTCTGGAGGTTTCAAATTTGGAGGTTTTAGGGGAGGAGGGTACTTCTTTTACAGGATTATTCCATCCATATTYGCTGATGAACACATACATATACATCCATTCTGGATGCATTTCATTTTGGTTTTGGCCTCGTTTTCTATTCCGTTTGTAGTGCATCTTCAAACTCACGTGAATAAAAGGGCAAATATCATGTACTGGCTCTTGAGTCTGAAAGAAAGCAGGGCCTGCAGGGCTTCACTGAGTGCTCATTTGTATCAAGGGTGATGGGCATCCGCACATTTCACTGTTAGCAAAGTCTCAGCCTTTTCTCAGTTCCCTGACCTCTTTTTAGAGTGTCAGCCTTTCAAGCAAGTATCACATTCATGTGACCTGTTCATACCTTTAGAAATGAAAAATAAAAATAATTCAACTTCATTGCTGCACAACACTTACTATAAAAAGGAAAGAGAAAGCTATGTAAGCCCATACAATTTTTCTGCTTTCTTCATGCCTCAGGTTTTCACTGAATACCCATATTGAGAGGTGCACAAATTACTACAATAGAAACTGTCCATCACACAGAAACTTAAAGTTTGTGCCAGAGCTTTGTAAAAAGACTCCTACAATGTCACAACTCAGTACTAATATTTTGCTTTCCTCCTTTATGTCTGCTCCTTGTGTCTGGCCTCTGATTGGTTTTTCAATTTGAATTGCATTTATTACCAAGTCAATTTAAAAAGCATTGCTTCAGTTTGCACTGTCAGGCTAAATTGTTCAAGATTTTCTCTTGAAATTTAATTCTTAAATTTCTTGTAAAGTGCCTACAACATTAGAAAGCATCCACCACCAACTTCAGGTGTCCTTCTGAAGTAGGACAGAGTGGGACAGTCATTAAATGGGCGGTATATGGACATGTCTAATTAGTATAAAATATAAGCGGGGAAGAGATCAGTGGAGTAAAAAATATTTCTTGAAAAATGTGTTGCCTTTCTAGGATATGCAAGCGTTCGACATATTTTTTAAATACTCAAATGAAATGTTTCATGACCTGCTTAATTTGGTAAATGTGGTATCGCTTTCCCTCTAGGGTTCTGTTGGAGTGCCTGGGGTACCAGGGAGAGACGGACAAGTGGTGAGTTCACTTGACTGCATCAGCACTGAACTTCTGTACGTAATAGATTGAAGTCAGTCAGAGCTCATCCACATGAGCAACATGGAATAGTAAATCCAAAGTTGTGATCTCAACTGCATATTGTGTCCCAAAGTCACTTTTTTTTTCTGTTWTTTTTWMACTWAAATAGGCCATAAGTGTAATTGTTTAAACTAAAGGTTTGCTTTTTGTATTGATAATGATTAATGKAAACCAGAGAGAAATGCACRTTAGTCATGTACCACTTCAGACAGTGTATTGAGAAATTTCATTTTTCTGCAGGGTTATCTTATTTTCTATAAGCTCAATTGTGTGATGTAAACAGGYTACCATGGGGTGTTTATACGATGCCAATCACAGTGTTAATGCAAGGTATAAATAGAGAATAATAAGAAACTGGAAATGCAGGTAAAAAATAATAGGAAATTGAAATTTGGGAAAAAAATGCGGAGAAATTTATAATAATATTATTTTTTTTACAAAATCTTCCATAGCTGGGAGTATTAACTCAGGCAAGTCTGTGTCATGTTCCAGTGCCATCACCAACTTGATTCATGGTTCAGAACGGCTCTCCATAAAGAGAGGCTGCAGGAAGACAGCAGGGGTGTTTTACCACCTTGCTAGGGATGGCTGGCAGAGCTGCAGAGTGAAGCGCACATAATAGCTCTTCCCTGSCTGTAAATACTATTATCCTTCATTATCCTTCTACTGCTCTCACAAGCACTAGCGCTCATACTGAACTTCAGAAGCACTCGCAGGGATACTAGAAGAAAAAGTTATAGTCCATTCACTGTGTTTAAGGAGCAATGAGTGACAGTGTACAAAATTAATATTATTCAATACTTTTTTCCTGACCTTCCTCCCAAGAGTCCCAGGAAAAAAATCAAAGACATTTTAAAGTTTAATTTTAATTACTGTTTCCTAACAGAATAAATGTTCCATTTCTAATTCTGTAAATTAGAGTATTATAACTTTCTTTGGACAGTGGTGATAATAAACGATTTAATAATCACTCTTTACTGCTTTATTGATAGCTATGAACCTAAGATTTTTGTGATTTTGAGAATGTTTTAACTGCTGCCTAATAACAACAACAAATTAGAATTAGCTATATTTTACACAAAAGAAATTGTAAGAAATTGTTACAAAAATAACTTTGCTTTGCAGACTTGAGATTTTTCTGTGATATTTTTTGGCCATGTTGAGTTGTGTCATGAATGGTAGATGGTAAGGAACTTTACTCACATGAGCGTAAAAATGGACATCAGTGAAATAATTTAAATGTATAAAATCTATTTGATCAGCAAGCATTGTTTGGGGAGGTTCAGATTTTTTTAAGGTGTTTTGGTAAAGCTCAGGTACATCTGTTTTTGAAAAAACAGATAAATTTGCTGGTATTCAGCTTTCATGAAAAAGAAAGAAAATGTGCATTTGCATTTGATACATTGCATCTTCAAATGATTTTTTTCTAGCTTTAAATTTCAGCTTTAAAATAGATCCTAACATTTTTAATTTATGGTTTTATTTTTATTTGATTGATTTCAATATTTGTGGCATCTAAAACACTGAAAGCAATTCTTAAATAGTTGCCACTCGATAAGATAGTCACTTCTTTTTTAATGTAGTTTGACTCTCTTACTTTAGATCTGTAAGTAAGAAAAGCCATATTACTAAATTGGAATTTAAATACTGTGAGAAAAACCATACAGATAGAAATGAAATGGATTCAAATTCTTTGGGCCGTTTCATAGTTGTTAGTTTTGACTACAAGCATTTCATGATGCTCCCAGAATATACTAAGCAGACAAATATTGAATGTTGAAATCTGTTCTAGTAAATGGTCAAGTCCTGCCAGTGTGGAAATACTCTTATAAAGAAAATCAAACTAAAATACTATTTATCTGAATTTAGTATTGCTAAATATAATATAGCACAGTACTCCATATTCCTACCAAAAGATGGATTCTTTCAAATTATATGCAAAACCAGATTCTTAGTATAGTGTTCCGCAGAAGATAGTGTTGACTGAGGCCCAGAGCATTAATTTTAGTGTCAGAGTTTCCCTGCTTTCCAAATTTAGATACAGACTTTTGAGGAGTCAGTATTTACACTTACAGAGTTAAGTTAGAGTTGTGCTGTACTGTAAGCTGTTTGCTTGTACTACTGGCGTTTCTTGTCTAGATTCATGTTGACTTGGCCTGAAATCACAGTGTAAGTCATCCACTTTTATGAAGCCAAAGGGTTAAAAGGCTTCAAGAAAGCCTCGAGTTGATAGCCTTTTAATCAGTGAGCTGTTGTCAGCATGTGCAGTGCAAGAAGCTCCTGGTTAATATTTTTTCAGGCTTTAAAAGGCAGTGAGTGTTAAGCACATTCCTAAAATTAAGTGTGTGTGAATGCTTTCCTCACTGGCCACTGAAGTATATTTCAGCTGATGAATGCTGTCATTGAATTTAGCTTTGTTCTTCCCTTGAGCAGTTGAATAATAGAGAGCTAGGCCGTGTCCATCATAAGTGCGTCTCTAATTTTTCTTTCCATTTCCCTTCACTTCTTCCTTAATTGAAGTAGTGGATTACAAGAGACAATTGACAACTCTGACCAATTGGTCTAGGAATTAGTTCATAAATTCTGAGTGCACTTAGTACAATTTCTAATCCCTTAACACATGAACCACTTTTCAGAGACAATCTCTAAATATTAGAGTAAGTGTTACTTTACATGATCCACATGTTTAAGCAGGAGTGTTAACTAGAAGATTTTGTTCCACTAAAAGTACTGGCACAGTTATTCTCAGGAAACATCGTCGCATTATTCTTTTAAGCCAAATCCAATGAAACATTAGAAGTATTCTTGCAAGGATATTTACATTATGTGTGATACGTAAATCAGTAACAGGATATAATTGCTTTTAGGAGATTTTAGCAACTCTCTTTAGTTGATAAATGTAACTCGAAAAGAGCCACCTAATAATGCTGCTCAAAGCCCTCTTGTCTCTGGGACAGGCAGAAACTTTTCAGAGAGCAAGGAGGTGCCTCTGTGCATTCCCTTCCTTTGCAGACCAATGTGCAAGCAACCTTGTAGCAAATTGCTAAGAAAATAAACTTTTTTTTTTCTCAGGCCATTGGAATAGAAGGAAGAAAAGGATCTCCTGCATGGAAATACAAGATTGCGTGATTACTTTTTGCCCCATGTTAATTCTTACTCTAATTAATTCGTATTTCCCTGTATAGGGGAGGCAGTTTGAAAGCAGTATTATCCCTTTTCTTTAGAGAAATGAGGAAGTGTATGTGTGTATGTGTACAAACATGTATTAAAAACAAAAAAAGAGAAATGAAGGAAACCTCATTAGAAGAAGTTCACAAATTCTCAGGCAGACTTGCAGTCCAGCTGAGTCTTGTTCAAGTGTCTTTTCACTTAATTTTAGCTGCTGAGTGGGCCAGGAGAAATTTCCAGTGCTGAAACAAAATTAAGTTACTTTTGAGGGGATGAAAAGCAAGTTGAAAGGAGGTAAATCAAGTCTGGGTGAAATGGAAATCAGAGTAACATGCCTGAGAAACCACTTTTTCCCCTTTAATAACTGTCCTCATTTATGTATATATAGAGTAAAATTAGACTGGATTAAGTTTGGGGGCCTCTTATGTTTCCTTATCCTTAAAATTGATTACATTCTAGTGACTGAAAATTTTAGCAATAGCAACAATCTGTCTTCTCAGGATGAGGTGGAAACCAACCAGCTGCTATAGACAGGCATTTGCCCAAAACTAAATTTGTCACAGAACAGCAACCTACAGTCTGTTTTTCTGTTAAAGAAACAAGAAAAGTTGTTTTATGAGCACTTTTCTTATATTGACAGCTGTACCCAAGAAGCACCGTGCTTGGCTGCAAGGGCTGCACCTTTGAATGCTGATCAAAATCAGTTTCAGTTCTGCGTATGTGTTGAGATTGCCCCCGTCACCAGATATGCAAGCAAGTCTTTACACTTGCTCAATGGACAGGATGTTTTGCTCAAGTTAATACAAGAACACTCATGTCAATAGCGGGTGAGAGAGCCAAGAGTGGAACCCAGATGTTTTACTGTGCTGGTCAGAAGAACATCCTCCTTTTGACTCTTCGTTGAGTCATCTGAACCTCTGGAATCAAATTGCTGAGTTAGGTATATTCTTTTTGGCATGTTACCATTTGGTTTTCTGTGGTAATTAGGATCAGCTGGAGGATAAATACAACATTTGTGTGTCTTAAAGCAGTTGTTTCAGCCAATTCTAGAAATCATCATGTTTTTAAGTAGTTGGTGTTCTGAGTAAGTTGTTCAGTCATGCCTTGACATCACAGCTTGCTGCTGCAAGTTTTCTTTCTAATTCATTGTAGTAGTGACAGTAACTTAGCTCGTTAGAGAGCTGCTGCCCTTGAGGAACTGAAGTGCCTGTTCTCCCATCCGGGCACTTGGGGTTAACATGTGGAACTTCCATCAGTGTTAATGGCAGCTCCACAGCCTGGCTCCTGTAACATGTTAACACCTTTATTGCTATTGACAGCACGCACCATGTGGCAACGTATCTGGTAGTTGGACAGTCAATATGGCACTGATGGAGACCCTACAGTTTCCCTATAGTATGTAAGAAATGACAACAAAACGCCATGTGTCTGCAACRTTCGTGTTCTGTGTACTTGAGCATTCACACTTCTGATGCGTAAAACTGCTTGATTTTGGATGAGTGGATGAACAATATGAAATTTTCTGCAAATTTTGATTTCTACTGTCCTGAGGCTATTTTTCAATTCAGCAAAATGGATCTGAATAACTTCAGATGGTGACAGTGAATAAGTGTCACCTCATTCCAAGCTTCTGATGGTGGAGTCTGTTTCTGTGATAGACAAATGGCTAAAGGATTATGTTCCATACTACAGTTTTTAACATGACGCTTGGAAAAAGCACATTTTCCAGCATTGTCTATCTGTACACTGCATCATGTCATGAAAAATCCCTCTTTTTGGGATTGGTCCAGTCACTTGAAGGCATGAGACAACAGCTTTGTGTGAAATAGTAGTTAWAGGCTATTTCTCTACCAATCCCGATGTCAGTTGCATCTCATCTTGCTGAGGGRTGACATCACTGAGCAGTACGTGGAAACCCTAGCCCATCTTCATGTCCTGAAGATATGAACACCCTTCATTCTTGCAATAAAGCTGGATTCATTTTTATTGTGGTGCATCATTGTGCCATGCAGTGTTCATTGAACGGCACAGTTCCTCTGGGGTGGTCTAAGTAGGAAGGAGGGTAAAGGAGAAGGGCAAAGAGGGCAAGTCATTTCTTGGGCTGGTACCTTGCACCGAGTGCTGCACTGCACTGCTGCCCTAAGGGAAAGACGCCAGGGGAGTGTCCCGAGGGCAGCTTCAGTCCCTCACCTTGCCTCTTGTGGAGGCGGCAGGAGGGCCCTCGCTGTCATTCAGCCTCTCTCCTGAGCGGCAGTTCTCAGCCGTTCATGAATGCAGAGAGGCTGTGACTAAACTTAGATGTGTTAGACGCAAAGTCACTCTGCAAGCAGAAGACAAAAATTGCATATCCTGCCTCAATCTGAAAACAAAGCGATGTGCAGAAGGCACTTCATTTCTGCAGCTGAACGCCTTCATTACCAGCACTGCTAAAGAGAAACTTAGCAAGAGGTAGGAAGCACGTTAGTGGCCTGTTGAATGCAAAAATATGAGAGGTTTGATATTTAACTTCATGGCTTCTTTCATTTTATCAGCTTGAAAGCCTAATTGAAATTATTGAATGAGATGACACTGTTGAATGTCTAGTTTTCTTGCACATGTATCGTTCCTTGAACAACAGTGTAAAGTCTTTGACCTTATAAATGGCATCTGTAGTTTTGTTCTTCTGTAGACTGTGTGAGGCTGAAAAATATTCATGAAGGATTTTACACCTTAATTTTAATAGAAGTTTGACAAAAAAAAAAGTGATAAATCATACCTAATAACAAAAGGATTTAAATTTTTTTTTTCTAAGTATCAAAATGATGTTTTGAGACCAGTGTTCCTGAAATAGCATTATGTTTAAGTATGTAGTTGGAGAAGAGCTATCAGTTTGCTAGCTTTCAAAATGTTAGGTGTTGTTTTGCTTTATAACTGCTGTTGGAATTGCCTCACCATTGGGATGGCTTTGGTCTGTTTGGTGGGTGTTTTTTGTTTGTTTGGGGACCTTTAAGGCATTAATGAGATTATTAAATGTCTACACATAAGAGCAGACTCTGCCATGCCTTCAGGATATGCCGGATGGAAAAGGAAGCTCCTTGGCACAAAGACCCATTACTGTGCACTGAGAATGTCCACAGCGGGTTGCGTGTAGAATAGTTAGTGTGCTGAGCCCTTCATCTTACTGCTCTGATTCCTGGTACTGATGACACAGTGAAGGGGATGCTGTGAGTGTGACTGAAATGACTTTGGAATAATCGCTGTGGTTCTGGCCCTTAGAAATAGGAAAGGATAATCCCTACAAAGTAGAAAAGCATGGGGTCGTTTTTGTGTTTTCCTGGATCTGCTTTCGGTCCTTCCTTTCCTCAGAACTCCTCTCCAGTGTGATGATGTCTCTGACTTGAAGAGCCRGGAGTGCAGAGGTGGCTATAGAAGTCACGTATGGATCAGCAATGAGACTGGCAGTGCAAACAGGGATTTACTCTGACTAGCTAACAGCCTGAAATTTTCACTTTTTTTCAGAGAAAATAAAATGATTCTTATCTCTTGTTATTCTGCCTCTTCTAGCTACAGAATTGGCTTTAGGCGTTTATTGCACTGATACATAAACCTAGGAGTAAATTGCAAGCTTGAGACTTAGACGCTTTGATTAGAGACTTAAGCTCCTGAAAGCATCAGCAGAAAGCAGCTGTTTTAAAATGAAGGGGACAGGAACAAACTTCTTTGGGGTAGCATAGTGAGGACAAACAAATGCATATTCACATGGCGCTTTTGCTTTGTTTTGTCAGCTGACAGTTTTCTTGAAGTGCCTTTCAGGTCAGTCCTTAAGGCACTTCTGCCTAATCTCCAACAGCTTCAAACCTTGGCCACTCACACACAAAATGCCTGCACTACAGTATCAGCTTAAAGCTGCTACAGTACAAAGGAGCCTTGACCAGGGCCAGACTTAAATGGTTATTTAATTCCATGCAGGTTTCATGGTAGCTTTTTCTCAGGATTGAAAAATCTCACTAGTATTTCACAGCTAACATTTTTCTGCAACTTTGAAAATATCCCACTCATGTTTCAAAAGAATTGTAATCATTTTAATATCACAGAACAGCCCAAATCATGGTGACATAATGTGTTACGTATTCCTATTAGCTAATTCAGAAGCAGAATAGAACAGAATTTTGTACAGAACCAGTGTTTCTGTCTGTGATGTGAGACTGTGTAAGTAAGAGAGAGAGAAGCCCCTTTTTAATAAAAGACTTGAAATATATCTGCTGTTGCAGATATAGCCAGCTTCTATCTGAACTCTGCTTTAGCTTTTGACTAGTCGGTTTGTCATAAAATTGCCGAATTGTCTATAAAGGCAGAAAAATTATATCCGCTCAGTTTGAATACTCTATAAAAATAGTCTTCTGAGTTTCTGTTATAAATTACTGAGGTTTATGTAACATTTCTAATTTGACTATCTTGTTAGTTATTGAATTAAACTCTTAAATACTTTTTATACGTTCATAATAATAAACAGCTTAGAGAACAGCCTTAGTTTTTTTCAGATCTTTCTTGGATGCCATTTTAACATGCTCCCGGAAATGCAATGTGGTTGGGTAGATGAGGGTTACCAGAAAAATTATCTTTACTTGTGAAACTGAGACATACTTCTATAAAAGGTGTTGCTCGGTTAGTTATCATCCATAGTAGTTTTTAATTAAGGCAAGTCACTTCTTTACCATATTTCTTAAAAAAAAAAAAAAAAGTAACTCTGTTTTTCTCTGTAAGTTGAAAAAATCAACACCAGTATTAATTTTTTGGGAAAAGAAAAGTTTATAAATAATTGTCATTTGTTGATTGACTTAAAAAAATTGTTTATGACTCCTCCAGTTGTGAGAGAATATATATTCTGTTAGTGTACCCAAAATTGGGATCACTGTTATTCAAACATGAAATTTTTAGTTTTTCTAAAATGTACTTTTCAGACAGTTGTACTAGACTATGTAAAATAATCAAGCAAGCTAGATTAAAAAACTAAAACCTCTCCAAGTTCTCCCATTTCTGAAACTGGTCCTTCTAACTTTTTTTCCATCATCTGGCTTCCATGTGAGACCAGAAGCACAAATGTCAAAATCACTTAAGCTTTTCTTGTGGTATTTGTAGGTATTTCTTCTTAGGGAAGAAAAAACAATTGGCAAACTTGCTAGAAATACTATGTTCTTAAGGTTAGTTTCCAACTTTCCAGATCAAAAGTTGTGTTTTCAGTTTTGTTACCTGTGCATTTTATCTTTGTTTGTAGAATTATTTACATATTAGAGCTGACTATAATTAATCTACTCCAGTAAATGAAATAAGGTAGATGAGGGCCCAATTATAAAGTACTTACTCAAACTGAATTTTTAAAATTTTTCGTTATTATCTACCCAAAATAGGACAGTAGGTGAAATGCTGTTAATGTACTTCATCGTGTCCTCCTCAACTTCATCTTTTGTTTCCTTTGCCTTTAGGGTGAACCAGGTTTGCCTGGTGTAGCAGGAGAGAAGGGAGCAACAGGGCTTAAGGTTAGTATTGAAAATGGAGGGATACCAGAAGCACACAGTCTGTGAGTGAATATAGATGACAGTTAAGCTTTCTGACTGGCATTCATATCCTGACTGGCTTTTAATGATCTGCTCATTCCAATGATCAGTGTTATAAAAGGCTTTACACACTTCACCATAAAGAAGCATATTCTTCTGCCATGCATGTGTAATTCCAGCCAGTGGCACTGACGCATACACATCCACTGCCAAGCAAATGCAGTATGCTTGAAGTGTTTGGGAATTTGGGGACCTTTTTAAAAGGCTTTGTTTATACTCCTTACAATGCGTTTCAGGCTTCTTTTCAAGAAGTACTGTGGTCAATTCTTTGACGAATGTCAGGGTTAAGTCTTGAGGGCTGATTCTGCTATTATGGAAGTCAACGACAAACCTCATTAGGAGCATGTCTGGGTCTGTATTTGTTACAGCAAAATGTCTCTATTTTTAAGTAATTTGGTTTGCTGTTTTAATGTTGAAGAAGTGAAATAGAACATGCAAAAAAGGGTTATGATGACTTTGTTTAAGAGAAGGTTTGCTGTGTCTGAGATGATGAGGTCTGTGGGCCTCAGAGCGATAATACTGAATTCTAATCCCATCAGCTGCGAGCGTCTTTGGTGCACATTTACAGCTCAGCTGATGCTGGGGATCACACTGCTGCTGACAGGCATGGGGGCAGACTCTTTGCATTTACTGACTGGCTGCTTTTCCATCAGGAATGAAAGCAAATCATCTGGGAGCATAACCTTTTCTTACTTTGTGTACAGAGGAAGCCAAATTATGGCAATTGATGTTTAATTCATGTTCACAAGTGTATTCCTTGAGTTGCCTAGCGACCACCAGCCATCAGGAGGGGCAGAGATGTGCCAGTGGCCAGAACTGCAGGCCACTGCAGTTGTCAGGGTCAGGCTCAGGGTACAAAAGTGCGTTTGCCATTGAACCAGTTACAACATTAAAACATAATGCTAAAAAAAAGCAAATATTTTTTACAGAGGATGTTAGGAGCACTGAGAGCTCTTTCAGTTGATTAAGAATTAGTTCAAGATTGCGTAAGGTTTTGTTTCTCCTTCTTCTAAACCATTAATTGAATCATAAGACTTTCCCCCTTACATTTAGCCTTCTGATTTTTGCCTTCATACATTCCCCAAATAAGGAGAAGTGAACCTAGGAGTCACCTCTGTCCTGGTAGGTCACTTCACAAAGACATATGTCTGTTTGTCAGGGCTTAATCTAGAATAAAACAGGACATCTCCACCCTCTGTCCCAAAGAAGGTAGGCCTTACATAGAAATCTTTTGAAATTGTGTTGGAGTTGTATTGTTTATTGGGTTGTTCTATTACACTTACTGATTTTATTGTTTCACGAGGATTTTATTGTTTGTTTTTTGCATTTGAGAATGTCATCAGATTTCCACTTGGAGTCATTGGCTGGCATTGTTCCCCGTAATGTTAGGGAATCATCCACTGTATTAARCAAGTTCCAACTGTTCTCGTGCATCTTGCATATTAAATAAATTGTCTGATGTTTCCTGACTCTTGCATATTACTGTTTGTGTATTTTGTGTGTTAGTAACTTAAGACTTCTGTGCTCTGATTATGTTAATCAGGGTGACCCTGGAGAGAGAGGAGAAAAGGTGAGGCATTTTTCACTTCCTTCATTTTTGTTCTGTTTTGGAGACCTGCAAGTGCACTGATTCTGAGTTTAAAAACAGACAAACARCAGCAGCAAAATTACTGCTACCTGGAACTTCAGAGCTATTGTGCAGCCTTTATTAGTATCAAAAATACTAATACAAGTTACTTTACAGAATTCAGTGGGATTGTGCATGGACAATACTGGACGTGCCTTAAAGGCTGCACAGTTGATGCAACTAATCACAACAATGATTAGTTTAAAAAAATGAGCCTGCCTAAATGAGAAAGCATCTCATTTATTGGTTTTGGCGCTCTSTTTTCTACAGGGAGTAGTCTATTGTATAAGCAATTAGGTGACAATGATAACCTAGAGTCTAGATGATCTGATCTTGTTTATTTTGGAAAATAAAGTAATAACTGCAACTTCTAATTTTTTTTATTTTTTAATATTTCTATCTGTAAAAATTATGCTGTTTTTTTAAGGAGAGACAAACATCCTTTGTCTCTCCTTAAAAACTGTAATTATGAATGCCCTCAGTATGCAGAATCATGTCTAATGGACTCAGAATAACATGCCTGACAGTTACCCTTGCGTATTTTTGTGCCTCATTGGGCTCTTAATTAAAGTGCTGCTAGATTGTTAGTTCTCGTTGTGTTAGAGACTGTAATAGACAAAGTGGGCTCCAAGTCCTCTGAAAGAATTTTACATTAAAGTATTCAGTATTCATACTGAATAAATAATGTTATTAGAATACTGCTGCTACTGGTATATGACCAAGACCTACTCAAATGTTTTTATTTAGGGTCAATATTTATCAATATTTTTAGTATTTTAAATATCTCTTGCACCTTCCAGGAACCTCAAGTTCCACTTAAGTTTTTGACCCAGATTCTCATATATAATGAAGGTTTATTTTGGTGTAATCTGGTGTTTTGAAATAGCTGACTTATTATAAATGAAAAATAGATATTTTTATAGACAAAACCTGGAAGTGCTTGTTTAAAAATCTGTTGTTAAAATAGTAAATGCCTACCAAGCAGTGAAAAAGACCAATGCTCAGATAATGTCTTTTAATAAATAATTTTTAGAATTTATTTACAAGTAATGTCTGTTTTGTGGTTTCCTTGGAGGGGTGAAATGCAGCATTTTTTTTCTAGTTTGTGAATAATTGATGGGGAAGTATCTGAAACAGCATATATCATAAATCACATAGGAATGCTAATAAAACGTAGTGGAGTTTGATTTTGATGAGATGCATTTAGGTGAAAGTGTTGTGTTGAAATGTGTTTTAGGAATTTAAATATTGGATCATCATGAAATCATTCCTTCACTAAAGCATAATGAACTGCRGAAGTCTGAAGACCAACAAGATAGTTATTTGGTAGTTTATGCTTTTTCAGGGTCTGTAAAATTCTTTATAATTACAGGAAAGATTGCAAAAAGGCAAAGATAGAGCAACTGTATAAATTACCCTTCTTGAGTATGTCTTAAGGAGATTAACTACCAGATTAGTACTGTTAACTTGCTAATCAGGTTTCAATGCTGACTTATCTCTGAATGCTGTGTGTTTACAAAAAAATTATTTTAAAATAATACGTATTTTAATTATAGGGTGATGCTGGAGAAAATGGACCCAAGGGTGACACAGGAGAAAAGGTATACTACTAATTAGTAGAAAAGAAAGCATGTGTTTTAGATGTGTTTACAGCCTAACAGCTAATGAAAAAAAATGATGTGATCAAAAGGAGTGTGCATTTTAAACAGTCCTTTAAAGGAGTCGTGTGATTTGGAGCAAGTTCATCCTGTGAACAACAGAAAAAACGTCACTCATTTGTCTAATTAAGCATAAAGTGCCTGACTCTCTGCAGCAGCAGCCTCAGTTCAGGATACGCAGGCACAGCRCTAGTCAGGGCTCGTCTCTGTGAAATGCATCTTGTGCAGCAAGCTGGAGCATAACCTGCCAGGCAGTTCATGCTGCATCGGGGGAGTTCTGTTCTTTGCTGGTCCAGCCTCGCCGAAAGCATCGCCCATTCTGTGTTGCCCTCCAAAGAAGGGACCAGAAATACGCTGTAGCTGTAGCTAACGTCCTCACACATTGCCAGCTGGACAGAATTCATTGAAGAATAGATATTGCAAAAGAAGATGTTTTGTTTTATATTGTAGAGAAAAAAAAAATGAACTTGTATTCTTAAAGGTTTTTAATTCATGTAGGTCTTAAGCCTTATTTCAGCAAAGTCAGAGCCAAACCATTGTTGTACAGAAAGACAAGGTCACTTATAATGGTCTTCAATGACAATGCAAGTTTAGGTATTCTTAATATATATTTTTGCGTAAAAGTTCTTGTTAGTATTATTTTGAGATTCCTCTCCGGTTCATTTTAGTTACAGCTCTTGGGCAGAAGTATAAATAATGTCTTCTTTACCTCCTGCTTATTTAATTACATAACTGACTAACTTCAACTGACTTCAGAGTATTGTAAGGGGCTATTTTTGGTCAGTTAATCAAAATTCATGTTTGCCAGGTAATTAAACATCTCTGATGCTATCATATGGAAACAGGAAAGCTATGAATTCAATAACACAAAGATATTATGGGACTTAGTCTAAGATCAGCAGTTAAAAATAGACATTAGGTTTAAGAATAATATGTTGTTTGATGCCTAGGGTTAATTTAAATATGTCATCTGCAGTCATACTTACTAATCCAGATGAAAGTTTTAAGAACTTCATTCAGTTACTTATAGAGTATGTGCAGATAAATGTCTTCTTGATCTATTTTTATGCAATGTAAGAATATAATTGCTAGGCACATGAGATTGTTGTCAGATGGATAGTCTGACAAGAAAATGGAAAATTTATAATCTCCCTGGTAAGCCTAGTGAAGCTTTGCTTGCTGCTTTCCTGCTGCTTCAGCTGTGAGTGGGCAGTCGTCCATCCACAGCGCCTGCCGTGCGCTGTGGTCTGCAGTGTGCGCATCTCCCTGCTTGGGGTCTTGTTTAAGGAAACAAAAAATACTCTCTCAGTGGAAAAAATACTCTCTCCCTCTCTCAGTGGAAAAGCCTTTCTTCCTGAGTATGATATTATATATATTTCTGTGTAGAACTCTAAATGGTTCAGCAGTCTATTTGGGATCTTCTTGTAGAAAGTATAGGTCACCAGGAGGCTTTTTGTAACATCAAGAAATTTGTTGGATTTCTGTAATTCAGAAGTGTCCCATCTCTTGCAGGCTTCTTCTAATGTCAGAGATGGGATGGAAATACATGCTATTTGTATGGAGTCCTTTGCTTTAGCAGTGACAGGCTGGCATGAGCATCTGCAGCGTGAATTTTCAGGACAGACTAAGCAGGACTGTGCTTACTTACTTGGTTTTCTTTATTTTCCCTCTTTTTTCGTGCCTGCAAGTCAATCTGCCAGGCAGAAAAAAGATCTGGATCTTCTAGAAGGGCTGCAGCGTAATGTTTCTGAAAGATAACTCTGCCAACAGCACTTCAGTAGGGAGCTTAGGAGGATGCATTTTGACAGATAATTTAGGAGTGAGCAATTAATCTTGGTGTCATTATACTACATTTGTACTACTAAGCAAGCAATGTATTCTTTACTCTTCTTGATCATAACGGGAAGCTTTTGCTGTATGATATTTTGTATTATTAAGGCAGAGGTGAATTTGCCTAGTAATTGCTAATCATGTTTATGTGAGAGAAAATCTTGCCTGTAAAGTATCCTTGATTTTTCCCCCTGCCACCACTGCCCTTTTCCTTTGCTATGTATTCTTTCCTATATTGTGTCCGCAGTTTGCCCACTGGGGTCACAGTGATCCTCACGAGGCATCTGATTTGCCTTGACTATTGTACAATAATGTTGGGTTTTCAGGGAGCTCAGTAGGAGTCTGCAGGTTTTTCAGTGGAGCAGGAAAACAGCACAGAAAACGAGGTCCTTTTCAGTTGTCTTAATAGAAGCAAATGGGACTGACTTCCTGCAAATTTTGCAACCAGTTTTATTGATGTGTCGTGCTTAATGTATCTTAAATGATTTTTCCTTACTGCACAACATGTGCCTTGTGTTTGGGTAGCCCTGAAACGTCTAGAACTATACATAATGTAAATTCAGAAGTACAAGAGTACTGAGAGTTTTTGGCAACTAAACACTTGCGGAAGGGTGCAACATTTATTAAGGCTCATTTTTTAAAGACTGTTTTTMAGAGATCTATTGCTCAGAGATGAGGGAAGACTGGTGCCAGTTTAGTTATATCCCAGAAGTTCAGCCATATAAATATATCCTCTCTGCTCAGGAAACAAACCATAAAATTTATATAGAGAAAGAGGCCATTGGCGGAATCRTAATGCCATGCATGACAGATATCATCCACAGATCACGAAATTTAAAAACATTTCTTTAAAAGATAAAATAATGTTCCTGTGAGATAAATGCTACATTTTCATTTATATGACGAGAGAGCACTCAGGTGACAACAGTTTCATACTTTGTCTGGGACTGGGTTCCTATTTGTGCACTTAACTGTAGCTTTGTTTTCTGACTTGTGGCATCAAGTGACTTTCAGAAACATGAACTTGGCTACCTATTTTGACTTGTTTCTTTAAAAAAAGGAAATTGCCTTTCCTGAGTTGTCCTGCTTTGGAGACAGTGCCAATGTCAAACTTGAATTCTTTGTTCTACTTTTCTGCTGTAGCATTTGGCCCCTGCAAGCTACCAAGTATCTTTCTTTTCTGTGTGTGTTCTGCAGAATTCTTCATTTCCAAACCAATTGACTCATTATAGCACTGAGAACATGCTATATCATAATTGTTTAATTCCATATTGATTCTCATTCTTGCATGAAGATGAACTATAATTCTGTGTGACTTATCTCCACTGTATCCATTATTATACTGTACAACGTTTAACTTGTGAATGTCTCTTAACAGTTGCTTTGCCACTTTATAGCTATAAAAAGCCCTTGAGTGGTTGCAGTTGTACATGCTTATGAGGGATATCAGCAGAATCACCCATGCATGTCTGTCAAAATGAGGCAGCTCAGGTTTCCAGGCATGAATCAACCTTTCATCAAACTGCCTTTTGTTTTTGCTTCGCACAAGAGAGATGTACATTAACTGCAGAGGAAATCTAGCCTTAGTCTTCAAAAAGCAATGTACATGTTATTTGGTGTAATTTAATTCTATTAGACTACTACAAAAAATCTGCCTCCAAACCAACTTTATCAGTATGGYATTAAAAAAACAAAAAATCCTTCATCTTTATTGAACCACTAGGAACTGGTAGTCACTGTATGTATTTTAATAAGAATATTTAGCATTTATATTCCCCGTAAACATGTCAAAGTGCAGTGCAGCATTGGTTATYTTACTGACTGAGTGAATCACTAGAATGCTCTTGGGGAGCCTGAAGTTGGTACTGTGTAGCAATTCATCWAGTTCAATGAATAATCCAAATTTATTTTGAACAATTACTACAGAAAATTCTGCAAATGGAGGCAGTCTACTGATCTCCAGTGATATGCAGTTTAACTAGCAAACTTTTTATTATTTTTTCCCCACTTTTGTCTGGCATCTCTTTAAGGAAAAAGAAAAAAAAACAGCAAAATGAGAACACAAGATCTTGTGAAAATTGTACAAAGAACTGAAAGCTAAAAGCTTCCCTGGCTAAGCCATTTGCTGATCCTCTGAGCTTGTGCCTATCACTGCCTATCAAATGTAGGCAGCCTGTCAAAACATACCAGAATCTCTTTGAAAGTGAGGTATTTTCTCAGATCAGAGCTTTCCTGAATRCATAAATACTACACTTCTCATCCTGGAACATGCAATACTTAGCTGCATTAACCTATCAGTATGAAAATGCTGAAGAGCTGTGGAAAAGAGTTATGACCTGACTTAATGGTAAACACATAGGTCACTGGGCTTTTTCAAATCTAACCTCCATTAGCACAGAAAGCTTTCTCAGATGAGACATGACACTTGCCATGCTGCTTGCCATTTTGGTCAAAAGGACAACTTATGCCTTCTGTGAAAGTCAGCACATGATTTCTAATGTACATCAGCATTTTGTGGTTGTCAAAGCAGGTCCCATCTTCTGGCCTTATGCCGTATGTGTATACAAAATCTGAAGTTATTATAGCTAAACTATTAGCTGTATAAGTTAATTACTATGCTATTTGGATGAATGAGACTAAATCACCATGCGTGTTCTTGAAAGTAAGACTGTTCCTTTCATGAATCACACTAATTTGGTATCAATGGGTTTATTCTTACATAGCAACACAGAGTCTACTTAAGCTTGTTACATATAACTGTGCGATAGCCTTGGATGTTTTGTTATGTTTCCTGAAAATCTTTGTATGTCATATGTGTGATTGTTTCCTGTGGTTTGTTTTTTTTTTCTTTTAAATCAGGGTGATCCTGGTTCTTCTGCTGCAGGAATTAAGGTAATTTAGTGCTCATAGCAGTTGTATGGAGAAACGAGGAAAAGAGGGGTGGCTGTTCTGCATTATTTTGTGATGCCTCACAATGCCTCATTGTGAGGTATTTCAGCTACTGTTAATGTTGCATTTTTTCCCAACCCTATTTTTTCAGATTTTCTGTGATTTCTTTCATCTCTTTTCTATTAGGGTGAACCTGGTGAATCTGGACGACCTGGACAAAAGGTATTAATTGGAAATGTTCACTTACTGTTTTCCTCACTGTCAAATTTTGATCAGTCTTGTTGCATAGATGTTAACAGTGGCACTTCCCTACTGTTTTGCACTAGGATGAGTCCATGGCAGAACAATTTAACYGCCCATTTACAATCCACATTTGGTTTATGATTATTTTGTATTTTAAAGGCACAAGAATGCTGATAGTAATTGGCATGAAAGGCAAGGTTAGAATAATCCACCTGTTCGAGACAGAGCACTTCTTGCATAGAAAGTCCGCTGTGTTGCAGCTGGTGAGACTAACAAAAGAATGGATGTGCTCCTTGAGTGATCACAAGCTAACCTTGCATGTTTGACTAAATATTAACCTCCCAGTTATGTTATTGCATCTTCTTAAGAAGAAATAACTGTTACTCTTTTTAGTGGATTCCCTTTCACACATACTCGTAAGGGGAGGCAAAGTGGCAGAGGCGCACAGTGTTTGAAAGGACAGAGAGCAAGTAATTCTGCTCCCCTCCTGGGGAATAAATTCTCCTGGGTGCTGCACAGCTGCAGCTGGTTTTGCAAATAAAAATCCAGTGGGAGCTGAAGGTGGGGATTTTTTCCTTTGAATCCATATTACTTCAGAGTGAGGATTGTACCTTCATCTGCTTTTCAGAATAGGAGGCACCATCTCTCTCCTGGGAGAGCCAGTGAAAGGGCAAAGAGAACGCACAGTGACAGAACCAGATTTCTGCTTTACAGGGCTTGGTTTCCCTTTAGAGCCTTCAGCACCACTCTTGTCTCTTACAACATTGAAAATTTCTTACTGCTACCAGGATAGAACAGTCAGATGAAGATTGACTTAGCTGGTATTCCAGAACATAAACCTGAGAAGAAATAAAACAGATAAAACAGATAGGGAATGTCAGTACAGCTACAGTGAGTTAACCAATACTCAAGGCCCCTCAAAAGAGAAAAAAAAAAAAAAAAAGTTGAGTCATTTTGCCTGGGAAATTTTAATTCCAATCAATTACAACAGTCTAAACAAAGATGATTATGGTTGCAAATTCACTTCTGTACAGTGCATTTTTAATTAGAAAAAGTGATCAAAATAGTTTAAAGCCATCTGATCTCTGGAGTCCACACTTGCTTCAAATCTCTGTGATTTCCTTCTTGCCCTCCTCCCCTGCCTGGTACGGGATCTGGCTGCGCGTGGCGGCAGCAGCGCCCCGGCACGTTCCCTGGCAGCGCCTTGCCCTGCGGCTCTGCTCTCCCGCCCTGCGCCCTCGTGCACCCCGGCCAGGGGCTTTCCCACACAGAGGCAGCCCCTGCCCACAGCCTCACTGTCTTTTTCCCTCTTTTGTGCCCCATTCCTGTTTCCTTCCTATATCTTACTCCTTCTTTCCTTATATATTACTTCTTCCACTTACTCCTTACCAATCTTCTGCATCTTCTAAGGACAGATAATTATCGAGCTGCCCCACTTATTGCTTATCTGAAATGGCACTATGACTGTGTTTGAAGGATGACAGGGCTGTTCAGGCCGTTTGCATTGCACAGCAGTTGTAACAGCCTGCCCTTACCACTCCAGCATTTAGCTGGAGTTAGTATGCAGCCTCTCTTCCTTTAAAAATCATTCTTCCTATAAAATGTGCAGGTATGTTTTAAGGAAGATCCAGAGGAGAAAATATGCATTCATCTACAGCATTAATTGCAGTGAAGCAGTAGTGATTTAATTGTGTTTTACATTCTTTATCTTTGAGAAGTATTTTAATTGTTCTGTGTTACTTTGAATTTGAATTGATTTTGGTGGATCCTGGATGCTTGTCACCTGTGTTTACAGGAGTTAGCTCTGTCCCAGGACTAAACTGTGGCCTACTGCACCAGTACTGATAGATTGACCAGTTGCAGTTATCAAAATTATGTAATCGGAACTGAAACTAAGGCCTTCCCAATGAGATAAGAAAAAGTAGTGGTAGCAGTGTCTGYAGCGTCTGTGTCATTGGCACTTGTCTTTGGCACTGCAGCAAGAAGCTGGGAGGTGAGAAATGGAAAGGTTTTGGAGCTACCTTTTGGTGAGGAGTAAGTGTAATGGAGGCTGTTCAAAGGCTCACGCTGTTGCAAGAGTGGCAACCAGCTTCCAGCTTTAGGCCATAGATAAGTAGTGCAGCAGCAGATAGTCAAGTTCTGCCAGAAATGGTGCCCCAGCCTCCACTGTTTTGTCTAACTTAATCATTTCAGAGTGGGTTTTTCTTTTCTGTGGTTTTAGGTGGTGTGAATAGCTAAAATTTTGGAGTGACCGAAATAGACAAAAAAAGCTGTTATCATATCCTTCYGAAACATATAAAAATTGCTGTGTTGGAAAAGCAATTTGCCAACTCTCGATTGTGTTTTTCAGTTTGTGGTAGAATTTAATTTTATTACCTCTTCAAGTGTATATTTGATATTGATATACAGCTGTGAATGTGGTTACTGTCTGAGGAACACCTATATTTATTATCTATACATATGTATGTATATGTGAATGTATATATGTAATTTTCTGTGTATCTGTATACATGCATGCACAGAATATTTTAATAGTGTAATCTGTATGGATCAGCCCAAGCCACAGAGTTGGACTCTGGATTTCTCTAAAGCTCAGGAGTATATGAAACCTGGAATACAATTTAACTTGTAATGAAGGTAAAAGCTGGCTTCAGAGTAGGAGCTGAGCTTTGAGGAAGCTCAGGGAATATTCAGATCCRAGTTCTGGTCTGAATCCATCTCTGTATTAAAAAGAATCTCCAATCTTTGAAATAATGTTTTCTTCACATGTTTTTCCTATTTTTTTCTGTTCATCATTTCTATTTCCCTAAGCAATAGCTTTCTATTTACCTGTTTCTCCAGTCTTTCTAGTCTTAGAATAATAGCAACTTTGCTTCAAAATGTGWAGATTCAGTTTTCAACTTCTGTTACAAATTTTCCTCTTGCAAATGCAGTAGTGTAGTTTTTTAAGATTAGTATTTTAAATAAACATGGCAACTCTGAGTAAAACAGTAGCAAGGTACCTTCCCACGAGCTTTCATGACACTGTTTATAGATAAATAGCAAGCACTGGAATGATCCTGCAGATAGATCTATAAAAATGATGGTCCATTGTAATTAGGCAGTCCTGCCTGAACATTACAATTCAAGTTAAGCTCTTTCGAATTGCTTTGGAGCTAAGTCACAGTGATGCAGCATAACATCTAGTTCATCACTGAAAACAAAATTAAACATCTGTTATAAGTGTGGAGCTTCAGTGACAGTGTGTGAAACAAAGCAGTGCAGCTTGTTTTCTCCTCTTTCAGCAAGGGCTGATGATGAGATTTCCTTTTTGGTTTCGCTGACTTGACTTTTCAGTCTGGGTTTCATCTTAGCTTCCTAGGTTTGCAGTAAATATTTAAGTTCTTAAATGTACTACTAGCAATGTCATGTTAAGTCACTCACTATGAAAATTTCAGTCCTACTACTGACTAGCAATCATCTGTGCTCTTTATTTTACTGCAGAATATACAGGGATGCTCACTGGAGAGTGACCATAACTGAATAATGTCTGTAATATTATGTAATTTTCCTGTATAGGGTGAACCAGGTCTTCCTGGGCTTCCTGGACTCCCTGGGATAAAGGTAAATCAACTGCAGTCTCTGTGTTGTCCTGGGGGCACCACACGACAGAGGGGGGGCCGGTTCTTCCTGAATGTGGCTGAAATGGACTGATGGGTGCTGGTGTTTATACATTCCAGTCCTCGATTTTGAATGGGGGAGTGTTGCAGGAAGATTTCACATTGAAAATTGATCATGTCTTTAACAATATTTCTTACATTAAAATGTTAAGTGACAGTAGAACATCACTTTTCCTAAGAAATAAACCCCAATGCTTTAAAAAAATTGAATGTAATGCCTTTTTTTTTTTTTTTAACTATTTTATTTAATGGAAGTTAGTCAGCAAAGTTTTACTTGGTTTGTGCTTTGGCGAGTACTTTCTAGTAGCAACGGTCTACAGAAATTACCAACCTTCTGTCCAGAGAACTATATTCTTTATTCACAGGTTCTAGAGAACTGCCTCTATCAGCTAGAATATTCTGTGCTCCCATTACACAATGGAAATCACAGTCAGTGACAAGTCAAAGTATTTTAATAAAATTCTATTCAATATTAGCTACAGTGCCTGACCTAATACCTGGTTTAGATACTGGCTTCCTGTTTGTCTGGGATCTTTAGGTAAGTTGATACCAAAGACATGTGGTGGTTTGAGTTCTAGCCTAAGTGGTTGCAGTGGGAGTTGCAGCCACTACACAGTCAGAGCCCTAACTGTAAAATGCTGCACAGACAGAACAGATTTACATATCCTGAATGAGGGCTCATTAGATTGATTGCTTCTTCTTCAGCACAAAGATTCTTCTTCAGAGAACAAAATGTCTTTGAAACATTTTCTTTGYATTCCAGCATGGGTCTGTGGCTCCCCCAGGAAGTAGTTTATATCATCTTTCATTAACAGGGGTAAAAACCAAAGGCAAAATCCTCATGCTTTTGGTAGGAGTCAAGATTTATCTCATGCAATCTAACAGTACAGTGGTTTTCTCAAAAGACTCATAAATTGCCACAATATTCAAGCATGATGTCCCTTCTGTGGTTCCTGTAAACTGTAGAAAGAATTGAATGTGCATATCAAAGTTGGTATGTTGTAATATCCAAGAAAATAGTTTCCAGTGAGGTTTTTTATTTTCTGGGAGAAGAACCCTCTATTGTTTATTGATGATCATGGAGGAGCCAAATTCTTTACAGAATCTGCGTGTGTGTGTGTGTGTGTGTGTTCGTTCATGAGCTCCTTCCATAGCAATGTCCGGTGCTTTGCTAGTGAGGCTCCGTTGGAGGGTTGCTGTTAGTCCGTGTGGATTCCATGTTCATGCAGAACACACATCCATGCATACATATCATCAACAAGTAAAGAAATCTCTTGAGTATATGGTCCAGGGAAATTGTTGCTGTGAGCCCTTAACTGTGATGAAACAGCTTACAAATGCACCTGGGCAGGTTCAACTGAAGGCAAAATGAGAAGTGAAAAGGAGCTGAAGTGTGAGAGTTTTGACCACAGTGAAAATTTGTGTCAGAATAAAGTGAGATAAAGTGGAAAAACTGAAGAGTTTTCTGCATAATAATATGGGCCAGTAGTAAGCCTTTAGGAAAATGCTGTCTTCTCCTAAAAATCTTGGGCAGTTAGGTGATTTGATGATGAAATTCCCTCCATTGCAATTTTGCATTGAGGTAGTTAGATATTACAATGTAAGCAAATTATCAGAACTTGGATAGGAGATGGCAGAGCAGATTTGTGGTTACTACATTCTTAAAGGACAGTGTTTGACTCAAGGCAATTTTAAACTGCKTAACTAAGGTGGCCACATAAAAGCTTCAGCTTAAAGGTGGCAGAAGTAGTAGTAGCAGAAACCAGTGGTTGTCTGGACTTAGGAATATGAGCAACAAAAACAATGTAGTCTGGCCTCTCTTCTTGCCCACCTTTTTTGGCAAAGAATTACGTAGCATAATGGTGAAGTCTTGCCAGCASTTTCCAAGAGCAGTCCCAGTGATACCTTACAGAGAAGCAGATTTGAAGCAAAACTGAATGCTGATTAAAAATTACTTCAAAATAACAATGGCCAGGTAAAAGAGCATGGAGGCAATCCAGCTACTAGGGCATGCAATCTACTTGTGCTTTCCCAGTGTTAATTACAAAAATTCAAAAGTGTGTTCCCTTCCTTTACGATTTGTTGTTTGTTACGTTCCCATTGGAACTCAGAGTTCCCATTGGAACTTTATAAAACTCACTAAAATATTTCTTTGTTATTCTAATAGTGATATACAGTGGTGATGTAATACAACAGACCCCATACAAACTTATTACAGCTCATACAAAGTTAGTGGTCGTTTTTCTTAACATGAAAATGTGTTAGAGAATTCTCACAGTTCACATACCTGTATAGTAGCTCTCGGCAGGGATTTTGCAGTCCAGGCCCTGGCTTTCAGAGGTGGTCACTGGGTGACCCAAGCTGACTGCAAACAGAGGACAAAGTGACAAGGTTCTTTACAAGGTAGCAGCTACTTTGCCTCCTTTCCAGTGCATACAAATTACATATTCTCATTGTGCTGGTATTATTTTACTACCGTATTACTCTTTTAACCTTGTGTTGTGTTATACACGCACATGCATGCACTCTCAGAAGTCTTCTGCAAAATTTTCGGTTGACATCTCGCATTTTGGAAGTGTTAGGATTGCCTCTACCCTTTGTGATCCTTCTTCAGTATTACATAGTTGAAATTACAGAATGTAATGTAAGTGCATCTGAAGTACATTAATTTCTGCAGATAATTGGACCTAGACTATGTTCCCCAGCCAAGCAGTCAAGGTATAGAAACAATATATTTTCTGGAGACTCTCTGCTGCCTGATTTTTGAAGAGTTTTTGTTAATATCTCCTACTTCTTCCTTATAAGACATAGGGATATTTTATTCACAGGAAGCTCTAGGAGGTGGTTCTAATCTTAAATATCCATCGAATAATGGGTAATAGTCCCTTTTCTTTAAATCTGTCAGTCGAACAGCAGATTTGCTGTCTTCTGAATGAATCTGTCAGTAGTCACAGGCAGTATTATGAAAGGTTACAGGTAACTGCACATCCAGAGCACTGTTTACACTAAGCCATTAGTCTATGAAAATGTAGTTGTCGTGTCAGGCAGTGGACAGTCTTTTTCTAGCTGTCTCTCATCTATCTTCTTGTGGATACAGAACATTCCTAAGGCATCGAGACCAGTTTTCTTGAAAGAATAGCCAAACTACTTAAAGGATTACTATCCTTTATCCCAATCATTGGGAATTTTTCAGCTTCTTGTAATATCCGTTTCAATTAATAAGTGTGCCTTCCGTAGAGCCTTCTAGAGCTTGGTTGAATGTGGTAYTGGAGCCTGAATGTGTGGCAGCCTCAGAAGGGCACACATGTACCATGGTTGAATTGAGAGTATGCAGCAGGGTTATTATAAATTACTTTCCTAGACTCATTCCCCATGTGCCTGCAGATGTTTTGGGAGTTCTTCTTGTTCTTTTTCATCCTCTTTTCGTTATTGGTTGGTGCCATGGAGGAAACACAAGCGCAATCAGTTATTTCAGGACAGTGATGGAGCTGTGTGTGACATGCTGGAGAAGCTTTACCACCTGTTGTTGTTTTGGAATGGTTGAAAATTTAGTGAACCCCTGAATGTGCTCCACCATGTCACTTAGGAAATGAGTACGGCRCTTAAACACAGAACATTAACTCATCACTGCAATAGCTCACAACCGACACCAAGGAGACACAAAATACTGTCTATGAAACACAAATTTCATCTGTTTCTTTTATCTCCTAACTTTTATGGTGTGATAAATGCAAAGCATCATTCACTAAAATGAAAAGCATTTATTGCGATGTCAGGCATCTCTAAAATACCAAAATTAAAAAGTCAGGAAATACAAAAACATTGCATTTTTTGTGACATTTAAGCACGGCAATCCTTGAGCCCATCACTGCAGAAGGAAGCCTTCAGCAGAACATGGGCTTCTTACTAGTAGCAGCGTTTGGCAGCTTCTGGCTTTTCTTCAGTATTTTTGGCATTTCTCTCTGCTTACTCTCCTTCGTTTTTAAGACCACTGAAATAAAGTCAAACTCAGATTTGACTCAGGCTTCAAGAAAACTGCTGTTGAATGATATGAAAAAGGAAAGAAAGACTTTCTCAGTCTTCCATCTTTGGGAGGGAGGGTTTTCTGTGCTCTCAAATCCAGGGGTACTGTCCGAGTCAATACATGTGTCAGTTTGCAGTCGCCTGTATTCTTTTATACAGCTGCTTCGTATTGACTTCACTGACGAAGGGTTCAGAAGAACCTGAATATGGGAATTAGGCTGTGTCTTTTCTCTCTCTTTTTTTTTTTTTTTTAATGAAAGCAAGAGCAGGTCTAATTTTTTTTTCCTCTGCATTACTAAAAATCTTATCCATGACTCTCAGTGCTGCGGAAGGACCGTTCCATAGGACCATTTTTTTTTCTCTCTCTTTTTTTTTTTTTAAATAAAGGTTTAGTAGACTTGATATTCCTTTCATCTAGTCATTTAAAAAAAAATAAATCTTTCAGAGAAAATAAAAAGGCAACATTTTCTAGCTGTGTGCTTAATAGTTAGTCTCCTGAAYGTTTTAGAAGCTGTAGAAGAGATATTCTGTATTGTTGAAGCTTATTTTTTGTCTGTACTCTTCTGTACTCTTTCTGCACTTTTTCTTTTGGCATCTGGTAGCACATTGAAAAGAATATAAAGTAAATGACTGTTTCAGCTGTTTCATTTTGGAGCTTAATACTATTCAGTACGTAAACTTCAAATTGCTTTTTCTCTCAGGAGTTCTTAGGAAAGTTGATTACATTTCCCTAATGCATTTTCCCTTTTCTCTTTGTAAGGGATCAATATTTCTGTTCTTCCTGTTTTTTGTATTTGCCAGGGCCTGTTACTAGGAAACTTGCCCTGTCTGTTCCTTTCTGTTGTTTCCAGGCATCAGTTGTTGCTGTGCAGGCTTAGATTTCTCTTTATCCCATCAGTCCCCATGCTCAGAGCTCTATTCTAGGCTGAACTCGGGAGCTAGAAAGGGCCAGCTGACCTTGTGATAGATGTTTCAATTTCTGGATACAGAGAGGTGCTGGACATGTTACTGCAGCAAGTGAAAACTCTAGGAATTAAGCCTCATACCTTGCATTACAAAAATGTATAGTCCTTATATGCATTTGCCTCAATGGACATGTTTATTGAAATATTAAAGTGAACTAATTTCCAGCCTTTCTTAACTTGCATGATGGTGTTCTCAAGAGTGGGTCATCTCTTGAATAAAGGAAAAGGTGCAATGCAGTCTAGGTAAAATAGTGAAAAGTACAACATATAATGATGTATGTTCTACTAATGATGCATGTTCTGGGTGAAAAGGAAAAGTGATCTGAAAAAAATAGGATTTAGTCACTTGCATGTGGAGGACTAGTTTTCAAAGTAGGTCCCTGCATGGATATGATTTCCAGAGTGGAAATACAGAATCTAGCATATATCTGTGCATATCTGTATGCACACAGTTAGCCACCTAGTTTTGTTCCTGTCTTCCTAGCTGTCTCTTTTCCACATGCTGTAGCAGCAGTCACTCGCACACAGTAGACTGTGATTTTCCAGACCTAATTTTGAAAATCAAGACAAGAAAATGAAATCATCATTAATGTTATATTGTGTGCTTGTGGCAGGAGTGTTTACTTGGGCATTTTTAGGGGTATATGCAGGTCTTAATAAACCATCAAAAACTATATACATCAGTTCCTGAAAGCCCTTGTTTTCTTTCTTGTAAAAGGCTAAAGCATAAGTAAGTGAGAAACAGGATATGAATATTCTCTCCTAAAGTTATTGCTAGTGGGAATATAGAGCTTAGGAGCATCTGCTTCACAACATTCATTATAGCATCACTTAATTTTTCTTTGTRTTGAAAAAAATATCCAAATTTGAATGTGATTGAGGAATCTGCAAATCTAATGTTCAGTTGTAATCAGAAATCAAGTATTCCATCAGCCATAAAAAAAAGACATAAGCTGAAAATACTCCCCAGCCTCAGGTGTAACAATTTTAGATGGTCATCATTGAGTTGCATACAGCAACATTCATCACTTCGAAGAGTAACAACAAAATTCCTTGAATTTAACAGCTAGTATTTCTAAAGGAAACTTTAGAAACTTTAAAGGAATCTGTTTGGGACAGATTCTAATAATTTGGCGGATCAGTGAGTGCAAAGAATTAAAAATGAAGCTCTTGTTACATGAAGTGTTTTTATTCTTCTAATCCTCACAAGTAGGTATCATGTTGATGTGAATTATAATTAGCCATTAAGTAAGAAGTCCTTGATATGACTAATGAATTTAGAATTAATCAGAATTATTCCTGGTTGCTTTAGCACCCTTTCAACTCAGCACACACACTTCAGGCAGACTGAACTTTAAATTAGGTTCATGAAAGAGCAATCCGTGTTGTATAGAGGAGGGCTAGTTGCAGAGGCTTCACGGTTTGGACAGGTTTAAAGGTAGTCCATTTCACTCTCTTAACTCCCAATGAATCACACAGGCTAAATGTGCATTTAGAAATTCAAAACCAGAACTGTTTTTTCTAAGTTTAGAGACTGACATAGGAGTAAAGACATGGTTTCAGATAGAATCAGTGACCCAGACAACCTGTTTAACTGGCCATTTTTGGAGCCAATTCTGAAYTGCTATTAAAAAAACCTTACCAAAGACCATATGAAATGGATTTGGTTTTTATCATATTTCTTTTTACCTTGCTCATTTCCATCTTATGAGCTGAATACCTGTCCTTCTGAGAGTAAAACTTCTATGAACTTTAGACTACATAGGAGGCCCTCCAAAGCCCTTCCACAGTAAAAAGTGTAAGTGTGGGGGTGTGTGGGTGTGTGTGTGCRCGTGTGTATGTGCGTGTGAGAGGCGCTCTTCTCTCTGTCTTATGTAGTCTAAGGCTGTTTGAATTTCTGAGAAATCCCCTCCCTGGGCTTGAGCCCCGCGGCCTCGCTTGCAGAGGCGGGCACGGCAGGGGCAAGTGCAGCGCCCCTGATGGCTGCAGCTCGCAGCTGGCGCTCCCTGCTCTGCAGAAGTGCAGCGTCTGGCCTAGGGGGAACCCTCGAAAAGAAGCAGGTGGCAATTTCAGGAAAATCAGCGCAGGCAACTCTGAGTCAGATCCGGTCTGTTATAACTGCAGTACTGCTATTTACACATCAGGGTTTTTGTTTGCTCACTAGCTTGTCCCTTAGTATTGCTGCTTCTGTGGGATCTTCCAGAAGCATTAAAGGCGGAAAGCACACCAGGAGCCCAGGAGTGAGTCTAGGTAATGCAGAGGACAAGCACGCCTTGGTCTGCTCATGAAAATGAGCACTGTTCTGTGTGCAGGCTGAGCGTGTGCAGCTCCTGCTGGTCGCTGCTGCCCACTTAGGCCCTGGGCGTGCAGCAGGGCTGCCCACCGGAGCAAGGCGGTAAGTGCTCGGTGGGAGGTTGGTCTCAGTTAATTCCCAGTGCTGCATTAGACCCGCGTTGCTCCTGCACCTGTGTCAAATTAGTAGTGATTAAAAAGCAATTAGCAAGTAGAATGTTTTACTTTAGACCTCTTGCAAGTCCATGTTTTAGCTAATGAATAGCTCTATCAAAGTTRCAGGAGAACAGTGAGAGTGAGCAGTGTGTCTGAGGGCTAGCCTTCAATATCAAAATCAGTCTCTGCTTTATTCTGTAAAAGCTTTGATCAACCTGAAACAAACAGTGATGAATGTGTCTAGATAATTGCGTAAAAAGTTGACTGCTTCTAAAGTTAATTTCATGTCCTTCTACATGCTTTTTTAAAATATTAATTCTAGTGGACTTCACATTATKCTAGGTACACAGTGTGGCAGTTTTAGGGCTCTTCTCTATTTCACACATTCTGCATTATCCAGTAAGAGAAAAGATGGGCTTTAATGGGGTTTGTGGGAGGTAGCATTTAATTTGTTTAGTGACCCAGCAGTAATTCTGTATTTGGCAAATGCGTGAAGGTTAAAATAACAAAGTACAGAGGTAGACTCTTAGTCTCTTCAGATATCATCTCAAGCCATTAAAATTGTTCTTAAAAATGAAAACAAATTGCTGCTATAAAATGGAAGCAATTCACAAAATTGTTTTCTTTAAGTCCAAGTTGCCTGTATTGTATGATGGATGCAGATTTTCCCAAGCCCTCATAAATGGACACAGAATGCTGAAATTCATCTTCCTCTGCAGTGTGACATTTCTTCATCAGTCATTTCATAATAATTATGCCAAAGGGTTAAACTAAAATGCAGAAGGAATCATCGTGATGGCACACGGTATTTCAAAGGGAGAACTTCCTTACTCCCCCTTCACATTCTACTTGTTCAATATTTCTTTCTGGATATGATATTTATTGCTGGATATGATATTCCTCTTTCTGGGTATGATATTTATTGCCCCTGCTTTAGCAGGAAGAGCAGCTCTGGTAGATTCTTACTAGATTAAACTTTGTTTTTATGGTAAGAAATTATGGTGAGATGTTTTCAAAAGCATTATGAATTTTGGTTACTCTGGTTCCTTGCATTCTTTTTTAGCATTTCACAGTAGTTTGGGAATAATGCTGAGCTTCCTAAAGCAAGATGCATAGGAGATGCTGTAATGATGCCCAAGCTACAGTGATGTTAAATCAAAGTGCAGTCCCAAGGCGGCCTTTACCCTTGCATTGCTACAGCAATGTGCCAGATAACTGTGGCACATTGTGCCATGTGCCTAAAACAAAAACTAAACTCCCTTACTCCTTGGCTTTCTAACTCCATTGCTCTGTGACTCTGGCATCCTGTTTGTGTGAAAAACTGATCAAAACGTTTTTTTTCTCTCCTCTGCATTAGAGGGACATCAGCATGCCTCGCTGCAGAGAAACTGTTTTCATTACACTTTATGCAGCACTGGCRGTGCTAATCTTGATAGCGACTCATTTTCATTCTCGTTACCACGAGGCAGAGAGGGTCACATAAAGCCAGAAGCTGGCAACGTTTGCAGGGCACCGCTGCAGATACAGTGGGSAGGCTGGATGGGCGCTGCGCTGCTGCTCATGTGTCTGCCGAGCAACCGAGCCAGGAACAGTGGAGCCAAAGCTGCTGTAGTCGTTACCTCGCTGCGACTGGTGCGCAAGGCCTCACCTACTGGGCTGTTCCAGTTAATGTCTTATGCTGAGGGTTTACTCTAGAGATCTCCAGTCTTAGAAAGGGCACTGCAGGTTTCACATCATGTAAGAAAATGTGTTATGTTTCTACTTATAAACTTAGTTCAGGTAGCAAATGAGATTTGTCTTTTAAGCTACTTGGCCTCTCTGGCACTAAGTAGCAGGAGGTTTCATGTTCCTGCTAGCTCTTGCAGTTTTCGTTTGTGCTGACAACATGCTGTTGGATCCCGTTCAGTCTGGCATCCATCACAACCGCCAGCCTCTCTCAGCAGAGCTGCTACTGGGCCAGTCAGCTCCTACTCTCTACTGACACATGAGCTGTTCCTCCCCACGTGTGCTGATGTTTTCGAGGGCAAGGTCACAGAAAATCTGCACGCAGCTTACGCTGATGGTGCTACCAGTCTCCTCCATTATCCATTCCAGTGGCTGTTGCAAAGCACCTTTCCCTTGTCTCTTTGGAGAGGAGGCTGGGACCCTTGAACACAGATCTARTTTTTGCTGTTGATTTGTTTTTGGTTTTGTTGGCTGGTTTTTGTTTGTATGCTTTTGCCAGAACTCATCTTGCAATAAGGAACCAATATATCTTGAACCAGGTACCAAAATGTGACCCAAAAGCTGGGCATCACCTTGTGATTAGCACTTGTAAGCCTTAGCACTGAAAAGATTAAATCCTGTAATCACTATGGGTTTCATCTACCAGAAGTCACAATTAGCTGGCAAGAAATGAGCCTTTGTAACTTTTGTGTTAAAACAATTTGGGGCTGTAAAGCACCTCCTCTTCTAAAACAAATGAGTACTTCCTCTTCTAAAACAAATGATTGAAACTTCACTTACTGACTTGAAAATATTTAGCTCTAACCTGATGCTACTCTTGCTGACGTTCACTGACCAAAGACTCACACAAACTGTAGTATGATTTTTCTAATGGCTGCAAGAAACAAGCTTCTGTGTGACACGCGTCTTTTAATTTATTTCTTGGTCTCTTTTGCATGGTTTGTTACTACATAGCAATTCTAAATCAGGGCCAGYTAGAGCTTCACATGGGAAAAGTTATTACCCAGTTTTATTTTTACTCTGATTGTCTAAACTGTTGAGCTCCAACTGTGAACTTGCTGTGGCCYTCTCTGTAACCACAGAGAGAGAGCCCTATTTCAGTTGGCTTGCTGGAGACCTTTCTTACCTTGAACTGTCAATGGCAGGTGTTGATAACAGCCCAGATAAAAATGCAGGTACACTTCCTTATCTCCTTGCCTGGTGCGGCATACCTGAATTTCTATGCAGATGACTGCATAGAAGCTGCTTTATCCAACTGCTATATTCTCTGTTTCCATATTCTGTCAGTAATTATTTCAGTGTAGGATTATGACACATTTGTCTCCTTAGCATTTTAAGGAGGCACTCAGTGGGGATGTTTTTAGTCATTAATAATCTCAATAGTATTGTTGAAAGGCTTAAAAATAAGTTTTTGTTAATTTGACTATCCTACTGATTTCTTAAGACTAAATCTTGATTTCAATTTATGTGGAAGATGTTAAGAATCCAAACCAGRAAATACTGTTCAGGAAACTTTGTGGAAGAAAACATTTGGTTTCTTATCCTGCCTTATTCAGCCATGGAAGTAGGTGTGGTGCCTCTGCGCTGGCCTAGCGCTGCTGCGCTGCAGCTCGGCCCAGCCCCTGCTCTGAGTCTGTTACATCTGCACAAATGAACGGGCAGGAAGAGGCAGCGCAGAGAGGGATTAGCTGCTGTAGCACCTTCCCAGCTGCTCACGAGCCAGAGAAGTTGTCTGGGTGCGGAGAAGTGAAGCCRGTCACTGTCAGAAAGAGCTGAGTGCCATGGTGCTGGGAGTCTCCTGCTGGCATTTCACTTTGGAGCTGGTTTTTGGGGTGATGTAGTTGCTTTCTGGGGTGATGTAGCTCTCACGAAAGAAGGAGGGTACTGTCTGCCTCTTGTTTTGTCTGTAATATTATTATTGTTTTCTGTAATATTCTCACCCATCTGCACATCCGTTATATGCTGCAGTATAAATTGTCTCATAACATACAGCTAAAATGAATTAGTCTCTTTTTTAATTCAGTAATCACCGAGAGCCCCCTTTCTGCCTCAGTCTTGCTTTGATACTCATTTGGTGAATTAGACTATAATCCAGGTTGCATATTAACAGTCCTTAACCTCATAAAAACAGTACTTTATGCCTTTTACTTCATTTGCATTTCATATGCTGTGTGATGACTTGCTATAACAATTTATGCTGATGAGAATTACCCATAATGAAAAGTATGTCTGTGTAAGTGTTGCATCACGGCTGGAGAGCTTTGGGCAATTGAGGGAAAGCACTACCCAAGATAAGCATTTATCACTACCTACTGCTAAATAAATAATCTAGTATTTTCTCCTATTATCCTTTTAAAGGGTGAACCAGGTTTCATTGGTCCACAAGGAGAGCCTGGGTTACCAGGCCTGCCAGGAACGAAGGTAAGGTTTTTTAGCTGACGCTTGATTATGCAGTCCTAGAGGCAAAGTCAAATTCAGCTTGCTTGGTATATAGCAAAGATCGTGGCTGTGCTAATGATATAAGAATTTCCCAGATTCCATTTTTGTAAATGCCCTGGAAAGTTTAGAGTTCAGGGTAAAATCTAGTGCTTGAAAAAGTGAAAAGTCATAGTTCATGGACTAGCAAACATTTTCCTTTCTAGTGATGCCATCAAAAAACGTGAGCACAGATGCTGTATCCATTTGTGACTTGTTTAGGTTCATTGGTTGCTTCTGTTTAATGTCAGGCATCCCAGAAGTGAGACATGAGGTAGCCGTGGCTGTCTGACAGAGCTCTATTTCCATAATCTTGTTAAAAAAGGTCAGGAGAGTGTATGCAGATATTAGAACACTGATGCCACACACTTAAGAAATGTATTTTTTCTTCTGGGGAATTGGTTTCTTTCGCCACATTGAGTTGCTTGTGTACCGAAGACAGTGCAGTATTAGGATATATTTTGTCTGCTGCAACAGGGTGACAAAGGGGACACAGGCCCCTCTGGGAAGGGTGAACGAGGTGACCCTGGAGTTCCCGGATCAAAGGTCAGTCTGATTTTTACGCTGGAAATGTTTTGTTAGTTTTAAAATTGTGAACACATATGTTTTTTTGCTGGAAAACAAACAGAAACCTGCTGAGTGAGCTTTTTTAAATGGTGATATAGTCAATTATTACAATTTAGTCCAGAAGACAATGGCAGTTTTGTGTTCACAGCTGTAGAATTACAATCTAAATGACCTCTATTGTTGGTCAAGAAAGTAAAGACACTACTTAGGCATACTGTCATGGAACTGACCTAATTTGTAGCACTCCAGCTTCCAGCATCAACGTCTAAAYTCCTTGACCATTGTAACTCTCGAGGGGAATGCAGAGGAGATGCATTTGGCACGCTGTTTTCTAATTCTGTAAAAGACAGAGATCATTCTAACCACATTTCAGTGTGTTCTTAATGTTTTGCACTATGTAGTTACTCTCAGGCTTTCCTAAGAAAACCTGAGAACCCTAAGGATTCTTACGCTAAGGTAAGAAGCCAGTTAGCTTCTTTTTCATCAGAGCTTGTGGGAAAAAACACTGTAACACTTTAATTTCCTTATCTTAGGATATTTAACTATCTTATCTGTACTTATTTATAGTATTTCAGGAGCTATGGAATTAATGTGGTTCATTCCTGCAAACCAGTGTTCATAGTATCTACTGACTAATTCCAGTGCTGCTTAGACTTTTGACAGATGGAATCTGTGGCCTTTGCATGCCGATATGCAGGGATCTGTTACTTTGGAGACTATTAAATTCAGGGTTCTTTCTAATTCATAATCTTGATCATGTGAAATGAAGTGTTTCTGCTGATCCATACTGTACCATTATTAATTTCTTTCTCTTTGCACTCTCATTGCTCTATCATCTTCCTCTTGTCCATCTTCCTTCAAACAGGGAAGAACTGGTGAACCTGGATCGAGAGGCCCCAAAGGGTCAAAGGTCAGTAGTAATAACTCTGTTTTTACTGCAATAACTGAGCAATATCTGTGATAATTTGTAACATCTTACACTTCACTTGTCTTACAAATACACTGCAACAGATTTACAAACTACAGATGCAGTTTTCCGTATAAACAAAACATTCTGGCTTTCAGTTTTAGATTTAGAATCAAATCCTGTGTATTTTAAACACTGTGACTAATTCTTCTGATCGTTTTAATGGCTATTCCTTCCTATTTGCTCTGTGTGTTTTCACATTCCACTTGGTTTGTCAATGGACAATTTGTGCAAGTTAACCTAAGTGCCACAACCAACTCTTGACTGTGCCTGCAGAGCATAAATAAAAGGGTTTTTTKTTGTTGTTGTTTGKTTGGTTGGTTTGGTTTGGTTTCCAATAATTTTGTGGATCAGCTCTTTGATCTGTTAGGAAGCAGCAGTGTTCCAGGACTGTGGGTTCAGAAATGCCAGCCAGTGAGTCCTACAGCGACAAGGCTTGGCAGATGCGTTRCATTCTGGCTGCTCATAAGACTACTTTGATCCTGTCTGTTAAGTGCTCCATAACCCCATTCCCAGGGAGCTGATGAGTGAATTAACGCAGCAGAGAGAGCAAACGAGTAAAGGAGTCTCTCAGTAGCCTTCAATACCTGGGCACCTCCCAAACACACCCAAAAAATTCCCTTTGTATCACAAAAGGCAAACAGTTTTTCAGGAGGTCTGCCTGCATAACTACCTTGAAAATCTGGCCTAYGGGAGTTAGCCTAGTAGTGAGGAACTCTATTTTTGAGCAGCTGCAATGCCATGTATGCCTGCTCTGCCACRGCAGCACTGAAAAGAAAGATGGAGATGGCACCACTTTGATTATGTCCTGCCATCAATCTCCTCTCCATATTCCTTCTTTGCATCCATGAAAACTTTCTACTATTTTGTGTTTTTTTTCTATTAACCAGAAGATGAATTAGTCATTCACCTCCAGGATATATCAAATATTCAGAGATATAAACAGGAGATATAAACTCTTAACTAAATTGTTTTTAAGTAAAATAAAAATATATGAGTTTCCTATGAAAGTGACTCAGAAGTGAAATGAATCATAGTCACTGAATGGTGGGATATGAATACAGATATATTTGAAATACTCCCCACTGCAGGAAACATACTGCTAACAGCCAGAAGGAGAAAGCTGAGAACAAGATGGTAAAGATCTTAAGCCTACTGCAGTAAAGGAGTAAAAGAATTCTCTAATGCTGGAAGTGTTTGTAGACTCAGAACAATGAGGTTTAGAAACATATGGGAGTCATGATAAAGTTTATGCATTTARAAACATATCTTTGAAAAAGTTGTTGAGTGATTTCAGACTTAAGGCTTTTGACTGATTTGCCTTCTCTAGCCTTTCCTTGAGGCTTTTGATAATGGTGGCATCAGGAATAATGAAATTATGTAAATTACTTAATTTGTAGCCTTTTTTATTGAAATTCTTTGATATTTCTTATTCCAGACCAATACAGCACTAACTATTCACAGAGAACCAAACATATGATTGTAAACACTGCCTGCACATTTTTAAGGAATTTCTGTTATCATTAAGAACTACATTATGTTAATGAAGTCATGAGAGGCTTTTTATAAGACAAGCATTTTAAAATGAAAGAACTACTCTCATAGCTAATATACTCTCAGATTACTTATCTGTCTTCAAATATCCTTTTTATATAGGGTGATACAGGTGGCAAAGGTGACGTAGGATCTGTAGGTCCACGGGTGAGTCTAATTCTCCTTTCAGCTCTTTATTTTGCACTTTTACATTCAGTCCACACTACAGAGGGAAACTGTAGCAGCAACTCCAGCTTACATGGTGAACTCAGTCACTTAACTCCAGCAGAACATGCGTTGCTAGCTGGCACTGACTGTCAATAGCAGTCCCTGCTATTATTTGAACTGGTCTCCTGCTCACAGTTCATAGGCAAGTATTACTTGCCAGATGTTCTGACATTGCTCACAGCCAACATGAAACTGGAGTATTGGAACTGCTTAAATCTTTAATCACAGCCGTTTCATACATTTGTGTTGCCTGCTGCAGTCCAATGCACTGTACTGCAACTTGCTTGTTTATACCTATCTTTAAAATGGATTTTTTGCCATAAAGCAATCTTGAGCTTCATGCTGTTTTGCAGTTTGTAGTAATATATTGTAAATGCAACAAAAATTCCAAAGCAACACAATCAATTCAAAGCATATGTGAGTAGTTAAGTGTCAGAAAGCAGCCCTTTCATTGCTAAGTCATGGCGAGCATAGAGAAAATATCATTGCAGTAACGTAACTATGTTCAGGGAGGCTTTTTTAACTAGCAATCTGAGCTGCAGTAGGATTTGGATCAATACGTTTTTCAATTCATGGWATGGAATTTCACTCCTTTTGAAAAACAGTTCCTACTAATGATAAAAAGACAGTGAAACAAATAAAGGCCACGGATTAACCAAGCCATCAGTTTCCCATCCATTGAGAACAACCAATGTGAATGTGAGCTATTCATGTGCTTCTGGTTCTCAGCAGTGTAGAGAGAGCACAAATCAAAACTTGAACTCACATCTGAGAATACAGAAGTTCAGAAAGTTCCTTCAAGCCCATATAAAGTACATTGGGCAGGACAGAACAATCGTTTAGGGTAATTCTTGGTTGCAGTCTTAAAAAATYATGGGTGAATTTATTACAGGGGCCACCTGGACAAAAGGGTGAGCAAGGTGCAACGGAGATAATTGATTACAATGGCAATATCCACGAAGCTCTGCAGGTATGTAAAGATAAACAGCCTGGATTGGCTTTGTCTGGTCTGGGGAAATGCAGTTTCACGTCACTGTATTTTTCTTCTGCATAAGCCATGAAAGCACTGCGCACAAAGGTTTGCTGAGCTTATTAATGAGAAATTTCTTCCTATTTTTGGAAACCAGGTTTGCTGCTTGGTGTTAGACAAACTGTTTCTGTGATAAAATTTAGCTGAGTGAATTGGTTTCATTTCCCCTGGAGCGTATTGACGTCATCTAATGAGGACAGAGCTGAATCACTGCTGGCCCTGGTGCTCACTGCTCAATTTGTGTAATAAACCACATACACAGATTCAGCAGAAGTGTCTGCTTTTCAGTTCAGGTAGTACAATATTGACATTCCTTTTTCCCTCCTCCTTCTAAAAATGCAAAGAGGAGAATGTTTGTGATCAGGAAGCCAGACCACATGATTCCATTAGCAAGATGTGGATTCAATCAGCAGCCTGATTAGACAGACTGAGCACTAGTCTTTCCACTAGCTCACTTCCAGAAAACTAATTTTGACTTGTGTGCAGAAAAGTTTGGAGGGTTAAAGTGGGGTTACAAAAAGAATGAGTGGGTCTTCACATGAAAGCAAAGCTCCAAGGTCACACATGTCATTGCAGCCAGGGTGATTTACATTGCGGTAACCTCACATGCAAATTCTACACAGTACAACCCCACCACAGTGAATGGGTTTGCATAGGTGCAGCTGAAGACAGAACTTGGGCCAGTGTATATCTGATCATTTTCTCGCTCAACCTGCTGGATTTTTTTGCTTTTTTTTTTTTTTTTTTCTCTCCACTTTTCCAAGGTGGAAGTAGATAATGTCTGGCTAAGCATTTGTTTTTTCAAGACTCTCCTGAAATTAAACTTTTTCACTATCTTTACTAAAACCCTGAAGCCTGTATGTTGTTGTTAACCATAAGCCCACTCCTCCAATGTGATCCTGCATGGCATGTGTGGAAAAGCCTATACAGGCAGACTCTGAGGCTCTGTGTTTTATCCATCTTCACAAGTTTTAAGGGAATTCAAGCCTTTCAGCTTTTAAAATCTCTTGAGTTAGATGCCTGAAGTAGCCTGAAATAATGTTACATATTACCCAGTCCAGATTTATCAGTGCAGTTCTATGGGGCTTTTAGCCCCCATAACTCCTGTAGTCTTTCCTTCTACTTTGGCATCAACGTCACTCCCAAGTGCTGTGTAACAGCTTGTCAGAAAAGCTGCGGCATGTAGAGAAGYCTTAATAAGGGAGTAAAGCCTATTGCAGTGATTGAAGCAAATTAAGAGGCCCTTATCCCATTGTAAATCATTTCAAATGTCATCGCCTTCTGATCTAGGGCAACAAATAAGTGATATCGATGGGAATGGCTGTGCAAGGACGATATAAGTAAGATTATACAGGATCAGTCGACAGTGTGCTTGCCAACTCCAGCTCAGTCCTTCTGAATGGCAAGTACCCATTCCTAAGCCTTCTCGTGCCAAATTCTCAGAGGCTCTGGGATTTGCAGCTCTCCTAGAGAAGCCAATGAGAACTCCTAGTGCTTAGCACATCTCAGAAGTTGGATGGCTGATTTAAGAAGCTGACAGGAGTGCACAAGATGCGGGCTGTCTGTCTGCATTCTTACAGAATTTAGTAATAAATCATCAAGCAGTGACACTTTGAAACAATTCCGAAGCAGGAGCTTTGGAACAATTCACAGTCACTCTGCTTTGTCTCTCCTGCTTCATTTCATGTGTCAGTGGAGAATAAGACATCTTAGTCCATCAGCAGTGGAAATTGTGACCTTTGAATTGTCATCACAGTTTGAGCAAGACCCCTACTGAGTTTACGTGGCTTTCACAAAATATATCTCTATCTAAATCTCTCTTCAGGTCTGTTCTACAGAATTCCCTGAGGTAAAAGGCAGTAGCTACAGAAGTTTAAACTTTGTAAGAACTAGATATTAAAATCATAATATATTGCTGAAAATGAGTCCATGAGTGTGAACATGCAGAATTTAATTTGCGGTGGTTAATTTTGCTTTCTGTATCTAGATAAACTAACTTTTTCTCCTTTTTGGGGATTTTTTTTTAATATGCATCCATAAATATGCTAAAATGCAAGACATGAGAATATTAAAGCCATCTGTTGAAGTTTTCTTTTTTTTTAAGTACTTGGTCATTGAACTGATTCCAGCATATATTTTGCTGCACTGGCAAATGGACTCTTTTAGAGATAAAACCAGAAGATCTGAAAACTTTTTTTTAGAAGAAAAATTACGAAAACTAATTACTTCTTCCATATAGAGCATATAGAGTCAGCAGATTCTGCACAGTCASTAAAAAAGCAGTAAGATTTGAGGACTTTACTCTGTTTAAAAATATAGACAAGTATTTTAATTMTGTTTAAACACTTTTGCACTTGTGTATAATATCTTATTTAGCAAAAAAAATAAGGGCAGGTCTAGTTATTTTGCCTCTTTACACAACTGATCTTTTCTCTTTTCAAACATTTGAAGTAGAATGGCACTATAGCATATTTTGTGGGCCAGAAGTTTCAGATTGTTACAGATTGTTCAGAGTGTTACATCTCGCCTCTAGGAACTGTATTTTAATTGAATAATTGTGCAAAACCTGCAGACATCACAATATGTAGAGCAAGTTGTAGAGCACATATAGAGTATGTAGAACACACATATGATTTTGCTTACTTAGTCCTTTCTTATTTGATCTTCAAATTTTTATGAGAAGTAAATGTATGTTAAATGTGTTTAAAATGTATGGAAATTTTCATGTATGTAAAATCCTCATTCCACCCACAGAAGCCAGGCAGCTAGAAGGAGKATGTTAAGAATAATGGGGTTTACTTTATGTTTTGGAGACGTGATGTTTCACAGATATAGTATTGAGTCTTGTGTTGATGACAATTGTAACAAGCAGACTAGTTGATATCCCTGTTCAATTCTGGTAACGGTGTCTCCTGTCAATACATTTTGCCAACAGAGGATTACCACCCTAACCGTCACGGTAATTCCTATTGCATGACTGTGTTTTGTAGAAGTTGTCTTTTGTGTTGTAGCTTGTTCATAATCCTGCCAATTCAGGATGTACCTTCACTGAATGTTGACCCAATTCATCATCAATTTTATTTATTTGCTCACCTTTAACTGAGAATACATTGTTGAAAGCCATTCAACAACAGACCCACTTCTGCTCCTGCTGAATTAATGGCAAAACTTGAACTAAAGAGGAAATTTAAGGATCTCAGTATTGTTCTAGGCAAAAATTCAGGCAGATAGTTGGCCTGGGCTTTCTGCTTTGTGTTCCCATTTGTTTGCTTATTTGGGGGTACAGCATAAACAGGAAGCACAATTTCAATACTCAGATGTTTTCTCTTGACAGCCTTATTTTCAGGATGGAAATTTGGTTCTTTTAAATTGTCCTGGGAAGAAATTTCTTTCGGGAGTTGTCAGACCGGAGGCAAATTATTTCTAAGACAGGTCTACTTCAGCTCACTACAAATAAGTATGCCAAGTAGAAAGTAAAAGCATGGGGAGTTCTCCTGCTCCAATTATCAGATCTTAGAAATAAATTTGTATTTTCMAGCTTTCCTAGGAGCGAAGCTACATCAGTCACACATAATCTCTGAAAATAGTGGCACTAGCTAGGAGAAGTTTATAGTTTTGCACGTTCAGCTTTCCATCAAAGCTATGAACATATAATTAAATGGTTATTATTCTTTTTGTCTCAAGTTCTTCTCTGTAAAATTGCTGCTAGACCTATTTTCCCAATTCTGCAACTGCTTTCATTATATCAACAAAAGGAATTAAAAAAATGCCCCTCACTGTGCACCATCCAGACCAATATTTGATCCCTTTGTCCTCAGCCCTAGAAATGCATGCACTAGTTATAACTCCCTATAGTTATTCCATATAACCCTCTCCCAAAGCACTGAGCATCAATCAGTAGAAGCCTCTTTGCAGTCAGTAGTTCTTCCTTCCCTTGGGTTGCCTTGGATCAGGACATGAATGCCAGCCCAGGGCAGCTCAGGGGAGTTTTGCTCTCTGCCACTGAGATGAGCTTTGCCATTTCATCAATGGGAACAGCAGCACCTAATCATGAAATATGAACTTGAAATGTTATTTTAGCATGTCTTGTGGGTTTTGGTTTTGTTCTTTTTTGTGGTACCCTTTTGTTTGTTCAGAGTTGCCATAAATTAACTTGTTTATAACTGGTGTTAGTTCCTCTTGTGTTAAAAATCTAACCCATTTTGTTAAGATAGTTATATTAATAGTCAAACAGTGTTTCTGTGGCAAGTCCTGCAGGAATATACTTAAACACTGAAATATGTGTTTATGTGTTTCTGTTTAGGGTCCACCGGGACCACCAGGACCCCAAGGACTGCAAGGGCCAAAGGTGACCTTCCTCGTTTTACTCGCCGTGTTTTAAGAGTGGAGGTGCTTTCCAGCTCTTTCCCTGACACTTGCACACATGTAACAGAGCGCTCCTGTAAAGCGCGTTTACCTGTAATGTTAGAGAATGCAGTATGTTTCAAACTGCATTCAAACTTCCCAGAAATGCAGCTTCCTGGGAGAGAGGCTGCTTAGTTGCAAAACACATGCTCGGCTGAGAACCAGCAAAATGAACTGGTGCTGATAACAGGGGAGGGCATCTCCCCTGCTCCAGGATGAGTGTGTGGCTTTACACTGCAGCGGTGGTGCACACTCAAATACACAGTGTTTGGTAACGTCAGGAGAGGAGCATGGGCACGGGTGAGCAGGAGCCTGGCTGCAACCCCGGGTCTGCACATGCCACCCGTGTGGGGCTACTTGCCCCAGACACCCAGAGGTGCCAGCTAGTGCGCAGCCCGCACGGGTGTGACCGATACCATGTGCTGCACTAGTCCATAACATTTACCTCCTAAATTACMTGTGCTAACAAGAAATGTGTTAAAGTAGTGGGCCTTTCTTAAAGTGGATTCAAATAAGTTTAGTTAGTCTTATTTCTTAAGAAATACTATACTGTATTTTCAAATTTGTGTTGGGAAGGAAGAAATTGCAACAGTGATTCCAGGCTCTTTGAGGAGTAAATAGGTGTTTCTTGAATAACACTAGCATTTTAGCCTTCATCCATAGGATCATAAAGAAATACATTATACTTACAGGTGTTAACTGTTTTGAAAACTTGCAAGAAACTAGGTTCTTCCTTCTACATGAAAACTGAGACTGGAATGCAGAGTTAAGTGTACCCAAGTGCATTCCTGTATGAGGATCTGGGCAGCACAAAGCCTTTCTGCCCCTGCAGAATGGTATAAACCCAGGAGGAATCAGAGCTGGGGAGAGGTGGTTTCTTCCTTACATGTGAGGGTTCCCATTCAGAGGTAGTGGTGTCAGCCAGAATGCAGCCCAGCAGGAGCTTGTTTCCAGGATCACGGTCTACACCCATCAATGTTTTCTGCTTCCCTTGAGAACACTGGTCAGGAATTAGTGGACATAGCATTGCTTTTGTGAAGGGAAGCTCCTTCTCTGATGGGAGAATTTAGCCAGGAGAAAAAAATACATCCCCATGTGGGATTTGCTATCCTACATTCCAGTAATTGTCAGAGTGTCCATTGGACTGGGGACTTTTCACCAGATGTCTCAGCTATCTTTACTATTACTTTGGTGTTTTTTTTTTGTTTGTTTGTTTTTTTTTTAAACGCCTCTCCTGCCATTCTCTGGCCTTTCTATAACTCAAAGTTCATGAACTGGTCTAATCAACCGGCCAGCTTATTCAGTATGTTGAATATAGTATGTATCTGTTATTTCATGTTCTCCATAGTGTGGTATTCTTTGGTTTTGTTGTTGTTAATTATGGCAATTTACTAATCTGAGAAATTACTGATGAACTGGGTTCATCTAGCGCTGCGTCATTCTCCTGGTTCCTGGGGCATCCTGGGGATGCTAATCCAGCTCCATCTCGTCTTTTTCAGGGTGAACCAGGATCCCCAGGAACTCCRGGCGTTGATGGGGAGCAGGTACTTTATAGTTAAATGGCCTAGTGCAGATCATATGAGCAACCATGAGTTATTTCAGGGGATTATTTTTGTGAATAAATTGTAGCACAGGTTTTGTAACCATATGATCATTATTGTGTTGCTGCATAATATATGGTCACATAATGGCTGCATTTCTACCTATTAATTGCTGGATAAATAAAAATATGATATCTTAGGGTCCTAAAGGCTCAAAAGGGGATACAGGTGAACCTGGAATGCCTGGAGAAAAGGGCGGAATTGGACTGCCTGGCTTGCCAGTGAGTATGAGATAAGAATTSATTTTAGCTAAAATGCCTGTTTTATCACTTCTATTAACAGTAATTTTCAGCAGTGCTGATAAATTGAAACTGGGACAGAAAGCTCTGGGGAAAAAAAAGGTAGGCTTGTTCTGCATCTAACACAGGAGGAGGCGTAGGATTATCAGAACTTTTCATTCTATTTATGGTCAAACAAACCACTGCTTTGGAAAGAGATGAGTTGCTGTGCTGAYCAGATTACTTTTCTCTTGTGCAGATGTACAGCAGAACTGGGGCAAGTATAGATTTGGGCAGTTGTAGCTCGGGAGAATGAGCTATGATTWGAACAATCTGGAATTTCAGGTGACTTAGATTGAGAAGGGGAGAAAATGCATAAAGATTTATAAGTGCATTCTTCTTATTTCTATACATACGTACATACATATATGTATACACACACACACACAAATTAGTATCTTAGTAAAAATACAAACAAATCCCTAAATGTATCCACAATTCAATAGATCATGAAAGCAGTGTTGACTTAGAGACTTCTTATAAGCACCATGTCAGACCTGTCTCCATTTTTTTAGTATTAAAGTATTAATTGCTAGCTGGTAACATAAAAGCATACTTTGCCATTTGCTAACAGCTACTGTTCAAGTTGCATCATGATAAAAGCTTTCAATTCTATTGTATGCATACTGTATTCACTCTTTCYATAAAATGATAATTACTAACAAATAGTATCCTTTCTAGGTTGAATATTACTACTATTAAGATTAAAATTTTTTATAGATACTGTTCTGTAATACTTTTGTAGGGATCCAGTGGTATGAAAGGTGAAAAAGGAGATACTGGTTTGCCTGGTGCCCAAGGCCATTCGGTAAGTCTCACTGTGCAGTGTCCAGCAGGGGGTCTCCACTGAAGAACACTTCATATCTTAGTTGTCTTTGTTTGCTTGATGTGCTTTCAAAATAATTTGCTCACTGAAGAAGTATGATCCTTACCTTTTTACCAGATAACCTTCCCAGGTTATTGGTGATAAGTATCTTTATCTGAGCACAGTACGGCATGAAACTTCAGAGAAAAAGGCCAATGTTTTGTCCGTGGTTTCAAGCACTGGGTACTGAGAACCATGGCTCTAAAGAATTAAAGTAGACTCACCTCAGGACACTCTGGACACCCTCTACCTCAGCACTGTCTGTACATCTCTTTCTCTGAAATGAAAATTAATTTGTTATCACCTACCATGTTGATTATTAAACTCACAGGTCATAGAACACACCTGCTACCTCTTYGGCAGTGCTTTTATAAAAACTAATTGTTCTTTGTTTGGAGATGGGAAATCAGTCCCATCTCACCTTGTTTTCACTTGAAAGAAGCATTGCCTTTTTTCAGGAGATTGCACAGTGGAACCTCCTAGGGTTTTTTATTTTTTATTTTTTTTTGTCTTGTGTTGTAAAACTTGTTTTGTTGTCACTACTGTCACCACCAGCTGTTTGTGTAGCAGAGGGGCTGTACGACCTCCTCCAGGCAGGGGGACTGGCTCAGCATCCCTGCTGCCACCGCACTCACAGTTGACAGTAGCTCTTTCGGKAGGTTAAATCCAGGGAAGGAGGTGATGTTAAACTGTGCAAATTTCATCAGGAAATTCTCTGCTGTGGATTTGCTGAATGAAGCACAGGAAAACAGCGAAGAATACGTACGCACTAAACGACACTTATCACCAATAACCTGGGAAGGTTATCTGATTAACTCTTTTAGTGACGTCAGAGAAACGGGTCTAAACGAAGTAAAAGGAGAATGGGGAATTATGAGAATGTACCAAGCACTGCCATAAGCATTTAGTATCTTTCCATTCATTAGTATTGAGGAAGAATTAAATGACACATCCTCTTCAGCCCCTGTAATTTATGTAGTGCAGATGTAGCTAAAGAACACGTATCATAAAATATTCAAGTATCTTTTCTCAGTAGTTTTAAAGCTGTTTTTTCCGTATAATGATTCAAAAAATTATCTTAGAGCCCAAGAGTAAGAATAAGGAGACGTGTGTTGCCATATTGCATGTTTTTTTTTCAAATGAGAACACCCCTTTTAGACAACGCTGCCAGTACGCACTGCCACATTATTATGTTTTAAAGTGCCTGCCCACAGAAGCAGAGACAAATTTTTGCTATTCATGAGGGAATTATCTATTCTGCTTCATTTAATGACATTGTTTTTTACCTGTAGATCGTAGGACCACCTGGACCAGTGGGGCCACATGGTCCTCCAGGCCCTATGGTAAGCTTGGGAGGAAGAAAGGTCTTAAGCCCTCTTCTCATTGTAATGCCTGTTTAAAAGAGGTGCTGTGAGAGCATGGGACTTTTAGAGAGACTTCCTGCATGTTTTGGGACTTCCTGCATGTTTTAAGTCTTTGGGAAGTGGAGAAATGAATGCACATAGCCGTCCTAGTGCTAACACTCCAGTAGTCTGGTTTTTTCTTTGTATTGGGTATTTACAATTGCTTTACTGAAGGCTGCATTTCATTTGGGAGGATAAAAATACAACTGCAAGTTGCACCCATCTAAGGTAAAATACTCTTAAATTTGTGGCATACTTTCATAATTTAAAATGGGATCTTTTTTTTCAGGGACCTCATGGACTGCCTGGCCCAAAGGTAATTTGACTGCTGTCTTGAATAGCCATGTTCTTGATATCTGTAAAGTGCCATGCTTTATTCTTTAATGCATGCAGCTGTGTTTTGTCTTATGTCTCATTATTTAGATATTTCTGATATTCTTAAACCTTAAAGAAGATTTTAATGTTAACAGATAACTTTTTWAAAAAACTTTTTGTGATTGTTTCTCATCAGTATTTCTCCTGAGCATAGGCTGAGTTCAATTTTGGTATTAAAAATTGTGATGTGGCAGCAAATTATTTAGTTTCCTGTTTGTGGGCAAGTTGCACAGAATTTCCCAATGTAACTGGAATTGCTTCAAATTGCACTTCGGAACACAGAAGAAGAGTGTGTTGTGTGTTTTTTAAATAATAGTAATAATTAAAAAAAAAGASAGTAAACGTATACAACATAATGTAAAAGAATACATCAAAGAGAAACCTAGGAACAAGGACACAGGAAGCAGCCTAGATGAAAACGCCACTATTTGTGTGTCCCGAAAGAGGCTGGCAGGGTCAACAGCCTTTTGACTGGGCAGCCTCCAGGCTGAGGTAATCTTACATGACGCGAGAATGATCTACTGGCAATTCCAAGGACACCATTGCCCTCTTTTTTACAGTTCATTTGGCAGCCTATGCATGGTTTTTACAATCACAAAAAGCCAAGTGCCATTTCTTAGATTGTTTAAACTTCTCTATACGAACACAGAAACTATGGACTCCAAAAGTACCTTTACACAACAAAACATACTGCTTAATGTGTATGCTTAAAGGTTTAAAATATCTTTATGTAAGATGTTGCTACAAATTCCAGTTTACTATAAGAAAAGGATATTGCTTCCATACAAAAAGCACTTTTCAGGAGAAAATACAGAAACCTTCTGTTCTGAGGTTTATTCTTGCAGAAGTTTTCTTTCAATTTGAAATATCAGTATAGAATCATTTGAGATATGAAAAAAACTCAAATAAAAATTCCAATCATCTAAATATTCAGATAGTGACTTAAGAGAATCTGTTATCCATCGGTTTCCTGTAGTATTTTCATACAGATTGCAGCTCTCAAGGGATACCTCTCAAGTACTACATGTATATGTACACACACACATATATATATACATATATATATATGTACGTATGTAGATTGCTAGCAGACTGAGAAGGTTGAATCTGTATCCTTGTTTTCAACTGGAATTTGCAGCCATTTCTGAGATTGGTTTCTTCTTTCCCAKCTTAAATATCCATTATAGCACCAAAAATTTGGCATTTATACTTTTACATTTAGGGTGAACCAGGGTTAAATGGTCTTAATGGATTGAAGGGTGAAGCAGGTCAAAAGGGTGACAGAGGGCCCCTTGGTCTTCCAGTAAGTAAAAAAGCCTATTCAATTTCAGTGCAAATCACAAATTTATCTTTCTACTTTCAACTCTGGTTTACTCAGTAGCATATATCAAATATRCCATTGGTTGCAGCAGAACACCAGGCTGGCTTGGAATTGCAACACCTGTAACACCCAGTGCTGTCGTTTTTTTTGTCCTGTGTCAGTTGAAAGTGTTCAGTGTCACAAAGATGCCATCACCCCCATTAAGCTTACCATTATTTAAATGTTGYATGGTGTTTACTTTGGAAAAGAATCTTGGTTTTCTTTTTTTTTCCCCCCTTCGTATTCTTAGTTTTTTTATCCCGTTAGAACTCTTGTAGTTAAAATAGAGAGGTCTAAACTGAACAAAGTTAAGAACTGGTTTAGGGAATTTTCATTTTTCTTTTTCTTTTTTTTTTTCCCCTTCRCTATAGAAACTGGATTTTTATCTTGCCATTATGCAAGGGTTTTTGCCTGGTATGCTTTAGAAAGCATTCTGACTGGCTAGAATTCTGCCCTAGAAGGAGATAAAAGACATAAAACATAAAAAATTTCAAATGAAAATACTGTGCTTCTTGCAATTTAAAATAATAAAGCAGAAAATACTTTGTGTGCTCCTTTGTGCATCTGAAAACAATCTGTGAAGAGTAAATTTATTTCATGTGTTACTTTACCATTGGAGTAACTCCATGTGATTGCATTCTAATATTAAAATGGGAGATAAAAACTTTAGATAAAGAAACCTAAATTTCTGATAAACATTTCCAATAATTTTATGCAGACAGTAAGTAAAATCAGCTTCACTGAGAACTTGCATTTATTTGACAAATTTGATCATTTTCAAGTTGACAGTTATAGCTATTTAAGGAACAAGTTTTTCAGTTCTTAGCCAAACTCTCAAAAATGAGTAAGTAGGAAAACAAAGTTTTAGTTACTCCAGAAATATTTGTTCTAATCTATAGGAAAATACTGCCTTAGTTTTACAAATTATATAGCTCTGTCTATATAGTCTTAGATAGTTTTGCATCTCACTGTTTTTTTTGGTAAATGTCATTTTAGATTGTGAAGTCCAGATGTTTTATTTTCACAAAAGGCTCATTTTCACCATTAATGAGTCCTTTATCTCTCCTTTCTTGGCTCACATTGCTACTTATGTCCCTAGTACCCAAATAATTTGGATCCTTTTAGTCCTAGCATTATTGCCAGCAGTCCTTGGATGGTCCCTCAGCTCCTGCCCTGCTGGTTTGTTATTCACATAAAATCCAGCAGAGGTCATCCTGTCCCCAAGGATGCCAGAGTCAGTAGCCCTAAGTGCTGCACCCATCCAGTACCTCCATGTGCTCTAAAATTGTAGTATATTGAAAAGACAGGAAATTGGATTGTCTCCTGGGCGCTTGGAAATTGAGGCCATTGTTGCCGGGATCCAGAGTCTGATGGTTACATAATGCAGCTTTCTTACGTACTTTCTATCGATGTTAATATATTTATGTTTGTGTAGTACAATTTGGCATTGTTATTATTTACAAGTGAGAAAGCGTGCTAACAAATTGCAAAGTAGTATTTGTGTGTTAAGGCTCAAAAATGCCATAACATCTGATATTTGTAGCACTCTGACGCTTATTCTGATCAAATGTACGCTGATGTGAAGCCAGAGATGTGTCAGGGAAGATATGAGAACAGAATGAAGCTCTTGATGTTTTATGTAATGTTTTAACTAACACGCTATGGTAATGTGATACCCATTCCAAAACGCTGYCACAACTTGTACTCTGCATTTGAATTATGTAATTATTCATCAGCACGACTTACTAATCTCACGTTCTTGTCATTCATATTATGTCCATCATCCGTGCTTCCACCTAATCATACAGGGAGCATCTGGCTTAAACGGAAAGCCAGGAGCCCGGGTGAGTCCCACATGTTTCTGTGTCATTCTGCGTTAGTAAGTCTGTGCACATTCCAGCCCTTCTGCCTGCTGCATGGCACGCAGGAATGGAGGTAAAACTTCCAAGGATTTTCCAGCTTGGATCAGAGGGGTTCCACAGAGCAGACCCTTGTAGCAATGATTGTGAGAGGAGAATGTAATTCTCTGTATGTAGAAGGAGCTCTGCATCTCAAGAAGGCAGTTTGGTACTGATTTTTGGTTGTACAGCTGTGCTGCAAAGCTGGCTTAAATATAGCACAGGATATCCAACCATATTTATTTTATTCCTGCATATTTTGTTCCTCCTTGATTGGCACTAGCCTGGGGACTGAGGCTATGTCACAGTGACTGGCTCTCCARGCCTGTATAAGCAAACCTGCCATTTGAATGAAGCATGTTGTATGTCATCCTTTCTTTTGCTTGTACTTACTGCAACACCAGCAATGAAATCAGCAGTGGGCAATGCTTAAAGCAGTGATCTAAAGTGGTATTTAAAAGAAAAACAACATCTGGGCGGGGTGCTTATTTCCCTGGTAAGAAGTTTGGTTTACATAGGAAGCATATTTGTTTAAGGCTAATACTGAATCAGCGAAGTGGATCAAATCTGTTGGTGTCTCGCCTCAGGAATTCACATGTTTAAAAGACATGTAAAATTACCTGGTTTTTATAATGCTAAAGAAAGGGATAAAGTGAAAAAAATGTGGAAGTATGTAGTATGTTTAGTATGCATTTAAAGGCCTGGCGCTGATCAATGTTACAGGTGTGCCCACCTGTACGGCAAACATTTTATTTAAAAAAATGTGTTTTTTTTAAAAAGGCACATTTTTGATTCTTCAGTTCRTTATTAAATTTTAACACCTTTGTAAAGCTGCTGATTTCCAGAAATAAAGTCCAATCCAGCTACAAGAGAGAAATGCTACCAGACAATCTAAGTGTTTATACGTAGAGTTTTGAAAGCATATTTTTTCCCAGGTCCCACCACAATCAAATCTGTATGAAAACTGATTCTATGTTAGTTCTCAGGTAGAAAATAGCTATCTTTCYTACCTTCTTTGTTTTCTTCTTCAGGGTGTTGATGGCCCAGCTGGTCCCTACGGCCCTGCAGGTCCTAAAGGGGAGAGAGTAAGTATAACTCGTTGAGTTTTTCTTGTGAGCTTTTCTTGTGAAGAAAGCGGCACAAGGGCAGACAAAATGTCATGTGGCTGCTCGCTGCATGCCTAGATGTTACTGAACAGAACAGTATCTCACCTGTTCAAGGATCAACCCAGGGCTAGGGATGCTTTCAACCTATTCACAGTTACCTGTTAAAGCTATAAGGGATGAATCTGTAACTAACCTCAGAGGCACTGGTATTTTGCAATTGCTAATCAGTAAGAAGCCTGTAAGACTTTTTGAATTCACAGTTCTACACAGAAGAGAATTTTGGTTTCATTACTTGTACACATAGTTTGAGGGGGGGAAAAACTGGAATAACAGAAAATAGTCTGATCTGACTGTGTACAATATATGTATGCCATGGCAAAAAAAAAGAGTATTCCTTAACTATTTCCACATATATATTTTTTTTTCTTTATCTTGAGTAAATTCTGTAGCTACTCCAAAAATTTAAACTTTCTTTCTGTTTTTTTTTAAGCTTAGATAGAAAACCTCYTATTTCATTTGAAATATTCCCAGTGGTGTTTTTTCCCCCCAGCAGAAATAGGATAGGTCTCTTATTGTTTAGTTAAGTGTCCCTCAGCTTTGGCAACACTCCCTTTAACTTGTACAGGAAAACAAAAGAGTATACCTCATATACTGACTAAAACCTCCGAGGAGCTCCCAGAGGAGGCCAGAATTATGTCTGTCTGAATTTCTCAGTTCAACACAACAGCTGTGTGAGAACAACTTGAGACTTGTATTGAGGGCACGGCACATGGCAGAGGTACAGGTGGCTTTAGCAGCCATACACGTGAGGCTTTGCATGACTTGAGCATTCACCATTGCAGAGCYGCATGGTGAGAAACACACACCAGACCCACAGCACAGTCCAAAACAGATCAGTGGCTTGTAGCTACCCCTCAGGTTAGCTAACGGTCTGAAGCTAATGTCATGGTACCTCTTTCCCTAGGGAATTAGGGACTCAAGTTTTTTTTCCCAATAGACATACCTTTTTCTTTTTTTTYTTTTTTTTTTTTTCCCTCCTGTTGACTTTGCGGCAAGATGACCTAACATTTATTCTATACTTCAGAAAATAGTTTAGATGAGATAAACATACAGAAATATATGTAGATATTGTACATTTTTTGCATTATGAAATTTTATCTTGAAAGATGAGATATGCCTACTACTGGTTGAATTTTTTTTTTTTCAAAAGCAATGTGCTATAATATAAACTATTCTTCCAAACTACAAAAAATTAGCCGGAATTGTTCTTTTCTGTGAAAGGGTCCAAGGTCATAAGAAGTCATACAGCTGGATGTAGAATCTGCCCTACTAGAGCTGCTGCTAAATAGTCARTAGAAAGGGGACAGGAACAGCTGAGATGTAAATTGGTTCAGTAATTGCTTCAGCAGGGCAAGAGAGATTTGTGAAAATGAAGAAACTGAGGCACACAAGAAATGCCCACACACCCCCTCAGCATAATTATAACCCCAGTGTGCTTATTGCTGCAGTTGTTGATATGATAATTATTTAATACTGTTCAGGAGGACTTATAGTGTAGTTATATAACAGGTACCTGGAGGCAGTGCCACTATTAATTAATCAGTGAATTCTTAATGACATTTTACAGTTTGCACATGCACTATCTTTGTCTGCAAATTTTAGGCTTTATCCTTTAAATAAAAATGGCACACGGTGCTACTGCTTGCGGTTGCTGCACAGGATCATATTTTGTCCTTGCTGATAAGAGAAACCTCAGGCCAATATTAACTTAGAAAAGCACTAGGGAGTCCTAAGGTCAAACATAAGCACATTCTTAAATCTACATTATTTAAAATTTGAAAACCCGATGGCACTCTAAAAGGAAACACGTAAAATGCTGTTCACTATATATTTATGCTTTTTTAAAAATTAGAGGAAAAAAGTATAATCAAAACTAATTTCAAGAGACTGTTGCCTTGACGTTAAAGACCTGGTTTTGACCTTGTTTTTGGCTCTCAGACAGGTAAGCTAAGCTGTGCTGACATTGCTGTGCAAGTTCTGCACAGGGAGAGAAAATGCATCTTTTTTCTTTGGGTTAAAATGCTTATCACAAGTGCTCTGGAATCTCCTTATCAATTTTTATAAAAGCAACAAACACACGGTTTTGTTCTTGCAAATTGTAGCTCACGTTCACCCATGATTCAGAATATTGTACTGAAACAGGAGGCAAAAGCAAAGACTACTTCGAATTTTGAATTTCTGTTCTTTTGGCAATGGTAACTTGTCTTATGAAAATAAATTAAGAACTTGCTTGAACATTGTGAACGTCCATTTCCCTAACAGAAATAAGTTACTGGGATAATTSAGGGCAGTATGCCTGTGACAGTCCATTAACTTTATAAAATCCACAAATACTGAGGACCTCATCTGGTATTCTAAGCACATTTCAGCACATGCTTTGTATTGGAAGGAAAAAATATTGTCAGATGCATTTTTCCAAATATATTCTTGCATAACAGATGAGATTGCTTCCCTAGACTGCTAAACTGTCAGCATTTTTATGTCTACCATATGTTTAGCAATGTTACTGACCTTTCTTGAGGGGACTTCGTACAGTTGTATGTGCTGTTTAAAATAAAACATGATATGTAGCTAGTCTTGACGTATTTCAAGTATTGTTCAAACAGTTTTGTACCTATTGTCYACGTAGGTGACTACATTAGTTTCTTCTTAAGTAAAAGTTTCAAAGCTGTAAGAGATTTTCTACTTTATAAATCTGTTGTTACTTCCCAGCACTCTTTTAAGTGCTGCCCAGGAACCATCAGACACAAGACATCTAATCTCTGCTAGGCTGCAGGGAGAGTGTCAATTGACATAAAATGTGAAGTACCTAAAACACATCAAATGTCATTTTTCCTAACACGCTCGCTGTTGTGGTGATTATTCAATATCAGACTGAGTTTCAATTTATTCTGGTYTCTGCTTTTTTATTAGGCAGTCAATACAATCTCTACTTAAGCTGTCTGTTTTTAGAGCTGTGCTAAGGCACTTCAGTGTACAAGTGAGGAGCGCTAATTAATTATGTTTGCATCTGTCTTGTGCTATAATTAATAAAATAATGAATTAATAATGAGCAGTAAATAGCCCAGGTTTTAGAAGGCCATGTATGAAGAATTAGTCCAAGAGCTTGAGAGAGGCTATTGTTAGGATGTAACATAGGATTTCTTTATGCCTAAAGCCTGGCACAAAGGAAAAGAAGTAAAAGGTGGATTCACATAACTCTACATGATGAGCACAGAACTGAAGGTGATCTGGAAATGTTTTTGTATCATCAACACTGTAAGATGTTTAGTTTGCTTAAGATAATATGGCTCTTGTGCCGGATTTTACTCGAGGAACAGGCACAAGTCCGAAACAAACCCGTTTSCTACCCCATGCTACATCTTGTCACCCAGGCCAGTGCAATAGGAAAAAAAAGTAATATGACCTGAATGTCATTTGGCTAATGAACAATACATACCTTCCCTCTGCCCCCCGTATTCAAGAAAAATGATCTTGGTAGATCTTTTTGTGCCAAAAAAAAAAAAAAAAAGATTCAGGAATGCACAGACTTTAACTTAAGAAAAAGAAAGCATTTGTTAGAGATTGTTTCTATCTAAGCTAGCCAATGTTTTTGTCTGCTTTTTTAATAATCTCTTTTAGGGTGAAAAGGGAACTGCTGGYGACCCCGGACCCAGAGGACCATATGGCTTGCCTGTAAGTTGCATGTGATTTGTACACGTTGCACCTTTCAGCACTCCTTGGTTAAACTCTGTGCACTTTATGGCAGCTTTTCACCTAGCAGTGCAATTAGTTGGAAAAGGCAAAGACGGGTAATAACTCCTGACAATGCAAGGTCACTGGGCTGTGTCACAGCCTTAGGCTGCTGCTCATGCCTGCGGTTCTGCAAAACTAGTGGAACAGATCTGACTAAAAGACAGAGAGGAAACCCAAAAGTTCAGGCTCTCCTATTTCTGTAACGTGTGGATTCTCTCCTGCCCTAATGATCAGCAAAGCACTTGGAAGCTACAAGAGTCCAGGATAAAGGGCCGGTGTGAAAGCTCTGATTTTATTCATGCCTATAAGTTGTGCAGATTTTCTTGCTGCAAGGCTTCACTGCCGCAGGGCAGGGACTCTAGTTTCATCTTTGTGTGTRGTAATGAGGAGCACTTTGAAAGCTTGTTTGTGGTTGTTAGTAGGTAAAGATGATGTGCTTTAAATTAGCCTTTAAAATAACTTTATTCATGCTTAAAACATGGAACTTCATGGGTGCAACTTCTATTGGAGTGAGGACAGCCCCACTGACTAAAATGACTTACTCCAACTTGCGGAACTTGGTCCGCAAAATGACTTACTCCAACTTGGTCAAGTATAGGCATGTGTGTGTTCCATACAGTGACATACAAGAGAAGCTGCGTGAATAAATGTGTTTGGCACAGCAGAGCCAGCCTCCCTAAGAAACTTGCAGTGTTCCCATTTCATTGTTTCCATACCCTCTCCATACCCTCTGATCTGTTTGAGCCAAATGAATCTGAGCTGGAATTCGCATTTGTCGTTTAACTGGATCTATTTAATTGGCTCAGGAGTCAGTGACTGGAAAAAGTTTCCAGTCTGTGGACAAAGACTGCACTAACTGGCAATGCATGCTTGTTTGAGGGGCACTTCTGTGACTTAAAAAGTCTCATTACTGTTCCCTCTTCCTGGGAACTGAAAATGAAAAACGATAGGCCTTTTTTTTTTTTTTTTTGCATTTTTGGCTTGCTCCTGGAACCTGTATGCAATCTACAGCAGAATTTTACAGTCAAGTTATCAGTTTCTGGAAATGTTAAACACTGATAGAAATGTAATGGTAGAGCTCTGTATGGAGCCTTAGCAAATTATTAAAGGGAATTAAAGGGAAGTGAGCATCAAGACAGCCCCGGTATGAAAGCTGGGGAGGCTAACACAGCTTGTGTGGTTCTTTGGCAGGGCCGAGATGGCGAGCCTGGCCTTGATGTAAGTAGTATATCTGTGGGCAGTGCACTGAGTCGTAGGTAAGCGTGTTGCTGCATGGAGCGCGTCCGTTCCCACTGAGCGTGCATGCCGAGCGCGCGGCGGGGGCATGGAGCGCTGCGCACGGAGCGCTGCACCGGCGGCCTCTCGGCCCGGCAGAGGGGCAGCTCTGCGCCGCTGCACAGCCCTTACCTGCGGAGCCGCCAGCTCGAGGGCTGGGAATACGGCCGCTCAGGCCTCTGGAAGTCACTGGGATGAACTGCATTTGGTATGAAAATGTTTTCCCAGCCAAACCTGTGGCTCATTCTAAGCAGAACAAGGAGCCACTAATATCTGGTTAAATAAATTTATCTCTAATTAGAAAAAGTGATTGTATACTCTATACACAATATATATTTCAAAATAGAGGCTCTTTCCTTAGCGTGTTAGAAAGACTTAGCAGAATCCTTTCACTCTAATTCTCATCTGAAATCCCTATTTTGGAGTCTTGGCTGGAAGTTACATGTGCTACATAGCATGGCCTGTTGTCATTTTGAGTGATATTTCTTTCTATTGCTGGCAAAATGACTCTACTGAACAGCAAGATTTACCTTTCTCACATGCTCATGTGCATGCATGTGCTTGTGTGTGCCCACACATACATATGTACACACACAAAGCATGTAGCGAAATGATCTTTCTGTGTTTTCCAAGAGTATTTGGAAGTCTAAACTGCACAGGAATAATCTTTGTCCATTTTTTATAGGGTTTTCCTGGCCCTCGAGGAGAAAAGGGTGATATAGGAGAAAAGGGAGAAAAGGTGACCTAAGTGCTATTAACTGTTGTTTGATTCCTCAGCTCAGTCAGTTCAGTTGTCTTATTTTATAAATTGTCCCATTAAACCTGATCTTTCTTTTCACTGTGTGCCAAAAGGCAGGTTACAGATACGTGCTAAGCAAAATCATGTGCTAGAAAGACTCCAAAATTTGATGCACAGAAGTACTAATACCAACGCATGCCAAAGCAGGAGGAAGAGAGCATTCTACTCACAGCTGGGTTTTAGTGTTACTTTCTTCAGTCTGTCTTACACTTGTTGAAAGTCCTTGTCAGACTGCAGTTCTTAATGCAGACATCTCTGCAGTGAGTCACTGAGGTAGCAATTTCATCCTGGAGACATCAACTCTGATCCTTGTTAGTTCTGAGCAACTCTGCAGATCCCATTGTGCCAAATGGTTAAGGATAGGTACTGTTTGCACTCTTGTTTTTGGCAATGTCTTCTTTACAATTCAGAGAAGTAAATATTTACACTTAGTGGCTGTGGATTACATCATATACTAGAGTTTCAGTATCCCCCCMAAAATTCCTTAAAATATGAAAGTTAAAAGAAACGGCCTAACTTCATTTTGGCTGTCCAAACACAATGCCTTGGGGATATGCCCCAAAAAAGAGCAATTGAAGATGACCTGCAGGCAGAGGAAGCTCATGAACAAACCTCCACCAGTCCGGAGCCACATACTCGAGCTCCTTCCTACTTGCTAAAGCTGCWGAGTTAGCACTCACATCCAGACCTTGATATAGAAGTGCATGTAACACAGCAGGTGATTGCATGCAAGTTTATAGKAGGCCCACATCCCTCTAAGGAATCCTTATCAATAATGAGGAGGAAAAAATGTCACTGCATCAATTAAAGGTACTGTAAAATGTCTCCTCCATTCCATCCTTTGTTATGTTGTTCAAGCAGGGATCTCAGAGGTCTCTCGTGTATAGCAGAGATTTTGACTAGCTCTCTAATCTGATGGAGTCAACAGTGTGCCCTCATGTTGGGATGCATGAGGAAGATTATTACTCCCTCTAATCAAACCCTTTGAGGCTACTTAATACCATGTCCAGTATTCTGGGCCTTTCAGTAGGTGGGAATCAAATAGATCTACAGTAGTACCTTCTATTCTGGATATCTATATAARTCTGTGCTTCCATGTACAGCTTGAGATAGACAAAAGGAATAGAGCTAGCAGAGCCCTGGAAGATCCCCAGAAGCAAACTGAGAAGTTAGTAAAATAGCTGGCTTATATGAATCTTATTTCATGTGAAAACAGCACAGGTAAGATTCCTGCACTCATAACATAGAAATCCCTGGTATTTTTAATGTCCTAGAGTCCAGCATGGCATATGAAAATGCATCTGCTTCAATAGAGTTAAACCAGCTTACAGGTTAAAGAGCTACTTCTTCGTTTCCTGGATTTAAAATATTGCTTGCAATATTGCATTGCACATGTATGGATTAGCAGATTAATRCAGATTAGAACAGATAAGATTTAGTAATTGAATTGAACTGCATTGTAAAAATAATCATTGTTACTAAAATTTGAATGTGAGACAGGGATGCTTCTTTTTTTCATAAATATGTTTTGGTAGGGAATAAATCTTCACTTCCACAGTTTTGAGATCACATCCTAGACTGGTAATTTTTATTGTAGCCTGTCACTAGTTCTGAAACAGTGAAACTAAGTCAGTGTTTGCATTATAAACTCTGTTTAACTTGGCTGTAAAACAACCAACCAGTCAACATCAAAAAAAAAAAAAMCAGTGGTCTAGCTGTAATTATTCACATATACTTATAGTCCAGGAGCACACACAACAAAAATACTTGTAAAATTGGTTATTGGTTTCATATTTTTAAGTTTTACAAATAGAAAAGTGTTTCTGAAAAAATCTCTCAAATGCTACACTCTACATCTGAAAAGAGGTTCTAGAAAATTACAAAAAGATAAATGGTGGTTCAAATTTCACTTTTTTCAACTTCTCTCATTTTAAAAGGTTCAACAGTTAAGAAAACCCGGAAATTGTGTTGCACGGAGAATGAGGGTGCCCTGGTCCAACTGTGCACAAATCATGTTGACAGAGGTGTCTGGTCTCTTCTCCAGACAGGCCTGGCTGGAAAAGCGTCACCCTCCTCCATGGCCCCTGCAGTGATGAAAATTTGGGCCTGTTGGGCCTGGAGAGTCTTCGGGCTGTAACTGTGTTACAAAAGTGCCACAGATTTGGGTTTCTGGGGGCACTGAGGCAGGACTGGAAGTAAACTTTTTTTTTTTTAATTGTTTTTTGATTATCCATTGGATATGCTTGTCCTTATTCCCTGTGGATCCCCATAGTTCAGGGTAAGGAGGTTCAGCTTACGGAGGAAGTCAGTGCATGGAAAAACTAGTAGAATGCTCAAGAAATTCAGACTGCTCTCTTCTCCATATAGATTATTGATTGTTGCATTGGTTGGAATAAGATCTGAGGTTTGCCCTGCAAGCTGGACGTGTAAATAGTCAGCTGCTGACTTGTAACTCAGCAAGTCAATTAAATATAAGTTTTAAATACTGAGTTAGAGCAGAGTTAGAAACACTGCTTACATATTTTCAGAATCATTTTCAGAATATGCCTCTGCTCTGCACTTGCAAATACTTCTGTGTTACACCCAGCACAAATAACATGAGATTTAACCAGGAATCTGTTGTTTTTCTTTGCTGTACTGCCATGTTGTAGATACAATATGAAAACTTAGACAATTTACMATTCCTGGGTCATGGTTTTTCTTATTGTGTCATAATCTTACAGTTTCCTAAATAAGAATATTTGGATTGTTTCCTTCATAAATATTAATTTACAACTTTTTGGCACACAGAAAAGATAGACAAGGAGCTCTGTGTGGTCACGAGTACAGTATGTTTTGTTTATGATACTTTTTTTAAAAAATTGAATGCGTCAAACATGCAGTGATATTACATGAATAATATACTTTCCTTTTAAAATATGTTATAGCTATTTTTTTATTGGTGTGATAATGGCTTCTGTTCATGGATTAAGTCTTTCTGTGCTGGCATGGAACTAGTTTAATGTCAGTTTACTATGCTTTACCAAAATCTGTCTGTCTTTCCAAAGGGGCATTCCTTCCTTCTCCTTCTACCTTCATTCCTTAAAATTCCTGTCTTTTTTACCCTTTTCCTCACAAATTAAATCATCCCAATAGCCACAACCTCGCTTGCTGGTTCTCCAGTGCCCTACTAATTTTCCTTTGACTATTTTTTTCCCATTTCTTGGTGATACTTCTGATTTACTTATCCTTCCTATCCCATTTTTTACAATCCTAGTCCAATTTGTTTCTTTTTTTTAACAGAACCTTTTTTTGATTTTTGTGAAACTCAGAGTGAGCCTGAAATTCATTTACCATTGTGATCAACTGGTGTGATATCAATTATAAAACGAACTCTTAAAACATCATATACTGCTTGAAGGTGAGGTCATCTTTATAGACAGCTTTGAGGAGAGGAGAGAAAATGCAGAAAAACTTTTTCTGTGCCAAATTTCTGTGAGTAATCTAAACTTYGGAAGACTCAATGCAAAATCAAGGGACCAAATTACATGAAAATAAGTAGATTAAATGATGCCTGCAGTAGAAGGAGCACTTAAATGTTGGAACATTTAGATACAAGAAATACAGGAATGTAATTATCACCTGTTTTTGATATCAGGATATTATGGTATCATTGATAGGACCCCAGCATCTCTCCATCAAGCAGTTTCGATCTTTTSATTCCTGTAACAGGGCTTGAAACTAAGGCTTAATACCATGCCTGATCCCAGTGGCAGCAGTAGGACAACGTTTGTCCCAAACTCCATCTAAAGGCCCAGATGCGGGAGACTCATTGGCAAAGGATGCTCKGGGCCAGGCTTGCCTTTTCCAAGCCCTGCCAACCAGGCCCCAGCAGTTTTCAGAGAAACTAAAAATTTTGTGCTTGCAGAATTCGAAGTTAACTAGTGACAAAGAAATTTGCTAAGGGAGCTGCCAATTTCAGTTTAGGGYACATCTACACTTCAGAACTATCACTTTGAGAAAATAGGAGACGCTTAATTTTAGATAATGGGTTGTACGGGCTTGCAGACCTGCGTCTATCTCAAGAAATCAGTTTGCTATTTCAAGCCCTGCTCTAGGATTCAAAACTTTCATAATAATGATACAAAATATCATCACAAAGTAATACCAACTGATTGCAGTTCTTTGCTTGTGATCATATCATTTATTTTTCCACACAATGCACCATCCAAACCAGAACACAGTGGTAAGTGTCCTTTCAGCTCTCCATTGGCTTAAAAAGAAAACCCCAAACTTTTGAACCAATCTTACCTTTTTTTTTTTTTACCCGCCCCCCCAAACGAATGAATCATATGTTTTATCCAAACCATTGTGTCCACAGGGGGAAAAGGGAAAGAAAGGCAAAAAGGGGCCTAAAGGGGAGAAAGGAGAACAGGGTGCTCCTGGATTAGATGCACCTTGCCCATTGGTACGTCTCACTTGTGTATTGGACAGTCAGTCCTGCTGCTGTAGATTGATGCACTAAGATGTGAGGGCAGAGGACCGAGCACCAGCTTGAGTGTGAGCTGTTACCACTGGTCAACAGAGCCTCATCTCGAGGTCTGGAAATTGGGAATAGACTTTGKTTTTTTGTCTTCATAATTTGATATAAAGCCCTTCAAGCAAAAATTCTTTTTTGTTATTTTCTGCTGAACATGCTGGAAAGGAACCAAATCTGGTGTGCAGCAGAGTCATCGCCCCTCAGTTTGCAGCACCAGGGCTGTGCGCTTGCTCCTCTTGCCTCACCATTGTTATTTGTTTGCTCCAGCTAAGTCAATACCAAAGGCATTTCCTTGACAGTAACATTGCAAGTTAATCTTTACAAACAGGGATTCCGTGGAATTAAGGGGGAAAAAGGGGAGCCAGGCCAGCCTGGCCTGGATGGGCTGGATGCCCCTTGCCAATTGGTACAGTATTTCTCTTTCCTACCAACCCTGCATGCGGTTCCTTTGTTTGTAGTCAGCCATTTTCAGTGTAATGTTTTTCTGAGCAGATTTTACATTGTTCACGTAACACATGCATGCGCATGAATAAACCAGCTGCCTCAGTGATCCTAACTGTAATGAGTGAACACACATTTTTGCTGACACCTTAAATCTAACTCTCAGCAGTCTCTCCCATATCACATGCCAATTTATAAGCTTGTGTCCTTCCTACGTTTTCCCCAAGACCTATTTTGTTATTTTCCTCACAAAATGCCTATTGCCTTACTCACCCTGAACGCAAGTCTTTGTAGAAAAGCAGCACAACGTCCACTTCTAATCAAGCCTGTCTGCACTGGCTCCCTTCACACTTGCCTGCCCTGGAACTATTCTTCACCCTGGACTTCTTTTCAAGTCTATAWAGTCTTGGGTACATGTTTCAAAGATCTGATTGAGAGCTGTGTAAGAAGAATCGTCTCTAAAATCATGCCATAGGTTTCCAGTAAACAAAGCTGAAGTCTGATTCTAGGCCTTACACAAGCAGTACCTCTGCTGTTTGGCCATTCCATCAAATAGAATTCAGATCACAAYATGAAAAACTTACCTGAGGTTTGTAAGAAGATAACAGTCTGCAGCCCAATCCCTCACTGTCTTTGTTATTTAACATCTTCAATTTAATGGTCTTACCCTTGGAACTTACCTTCCTGAAACACACACAACACTCCTCCACTTCCCTGGTAGCATGAATTCAAGTTCCCACCTATACTAAAATTCTACTCRTTTACCCTCTCCCTTGTACCAATCTGGCAACACTGATTTTTAATTAATAGCAAAGTAAGTTTAAATATTTTCCATTTCAAAAATGAACCAGACATTCACATTTCCTAAAGATACAAATTTTTTTTTCTTATTTTTTTTTTAATTGTTGGCAATAAAATTTGATCTGCATGTTCTGATACTGTTTGGTAGTTAAGCACGGTTCTCTAAAATGAATGTTAAGTAGACTTTATTATCAGCTATGGCATTTCTAATTTAAAGTTATCAGTGGATTCTATTCTTAAATATATAGTCCATGTTATATTTTGTTTGCTTCCGATTAATGATAACCATATCTCATATATTTTGTTGGGGTAATGAAGCATGCTTTCATAATGTAAAAATGTGTCTCTGTTTCTGCATTATCATTTGTATCTGGAGATTCATAAACAATTATTGATGACGGAAAAATATTCATTCATAGGTAATTACCAGAATAAGTTGTTAGGCAGATGCTACTCTCTCTTGTAGGCAGCAGGCCATTCCCATTGGATTATATGCATGCACATTAAAAAAAATATTAATTACTATTTTGAGAATATCTTCATGTAATGAGTATTACTCTATTTTAAGAGATGTCAAGGCCTCATTTATTTTTTCTTCTAGTTTACAGTCTAGCGGCATGATATATGTTGCTAATGCTTAACATCTAACTCTCTGATGGATAAGCCCTTTATAGTTGTTTAAATTGAAATTAATTCTATAGCATAATAGATACGCTTATCAGATGAAAAATTTGTTCTGATCTTTCTAGACACACAGAAATGCCTAAAAAGAGGGTGGTGGCAGAAGAGACATGCAGTGACTCTCACTAACATAGCAAATTAGATGGCCTTACCGTCCAAGCTGTRAAAGTCAGTGCTGCCTCCACCCCTATGTTCAAGTTCTCTTCTGCTGTTTCATCAGGGAACCTGTGCAGGCCTGAAGCTTTCACTGCTTCATTTGAAAACTAGGAATGAAAGTGAGCAGAAAAAATGATAGTAGAATTTGAGTATAGCTATCTTATCACTGGCATAACTTTGTACTAGAGGGCCATGAAAAAACAATACACTCCAGATAAAAGTGATAACATTTTTGCTTATTGATCTGGTACATTCAGCTACGGATTGTTATGAATGACAGCCCAGATTGTTGATAATGCACAGCCTGAGCTCTAACAGCAAAGGGAAAGTGATTAAGATGGTTTTGCAATTAAATATACAGTAGTAATGATTTAGAACAAACAAACCTTTCTGACAGAGAGGCACGTATGTACTTACGGTATAAACATTCTCTCCTTTGGCTTTTCCTTCACCCTGAGAACGAGAGATAACTATTAAGTTAGAAAATGGTAGCATTTTATTAGATAGAAAGACAAACTTGTTTCAGCTGTTCTAACAGATACTGAGAGACTATCTATTAAACAAACCTAACTGTGCTCTTCCTTCCGCTTCCCTCCCCAACCCCTAAACAGGGTCCCGATGGATTACCAATGCCTGGCTGTTGGCAAAAGGTAGGATGGGTAGGGTTCCCTTTTCCTGGGTTACACAGAAAATCTTGTCCCAGTCATACTGCACAGTGTGCTCATAAACTTCAGGAGCCCTTGGACTTGCAGTGTATGCACTGACACTTAGTAAGACTTTTTCATGACAGTAGTTGGTGTTTTAAGGCAGTTAAAAAATTATACAGCAGTAATAAATCATTGAAGTATTTAAGAAGCAGTTGACACTGAATTTTTGGAAATTCAAAAACTTCTCGTTAATAGGAGAAGTCATGCATCCTTTGGTTTCTGCACATGAAATACTGGTTGCCACTCTTAATAAAAGCTCATGGATATGGTAGCTCACTCAAATACCTGTACTGTTCTTTTATAGTCTATTTTTTTTTTCTGGGATATGTTACAGAAAAATGCATCCTGTCTTCTCTATACTTAGAATAGAATCTTTCTATTCTTTGATACATTTTCCTGATGGTTTTATTAGCTCGTACCGTTATTTTATGTCCTGCTAACTGGCAACATTATTTTGGTAATGACTTAACAGGGTTCAAAAACATTAGTATGCAAAGTAAAGCTSTAGGTGGATAGTGACACATTAATACACTAGAAAAAATAACCACAAGTGAAATTCTGGATGTGTTTAACCCAGTGACAAAACRGCTATTGACTTCACAGCGGGGCAGATTTTTGCCCCAAGCCTTTTTTAGAACTACTTCCAGATTGTTATTTCCCAAGAGCAGCCTCTGAATGATGAAAATGGTTGTGTGTGAAATACTTTGAGAACTTTTTTTTTTAATTTAAAATGTTTTAAATTGGTTTGCTTTCAAAGAAATTACTACTAATGAAAGAAATTACTCCTCTTGTGGGCRTATCAGAAGAGTAGCTGGTGTTGCAAAAATGAAGATAAAATTCTGCCATATCCATCTGTATTTATGTATTCAAAAACATGAAATACTGATTTACTAACCTAGTCAATCTGTATCTCTTTTTGTCTCTTGCAGTGATGACTCTAACCTTACAAGCATGAAGTTGTGTATAGTGTTCCACTTTTTGTATTTATAGTTGAAAACTGAAAATTTGATTTTACAAGTCTGAGATATGTTTACATGTAGCTGCTTCTACTTGTTTGCAGTAATCCATGTGTACAACTTTCCACTTACACCTGCAGTTAGACATTACATATACTGCAGGAGAAACCTGCAAAGTCTCTCTTGAGAGATTTATACAAAGATTGATAATTGAAATCTGATAATTTCTGTAAATTCTTACATTTTGGCTTGTGGACCTGCATGGACAATGAGTGCCATGAACTAGTTTACAAGAAATTGTGACCAAATAAGAGCTAAATGCTATCAAATGTACTGTACCAGCTGCCATTGGAATTTACTGCCTTGGCTTCCGTGTCCGTCCTAAACACTTCACTGATTCATGCCACCATATCCGCTTGTACAGACTAAAAAGCATGAGTTGTGTGTCAGACCTGCCTGTTGTGTGATCATGAGACATGCTAAATGGCTGCTCACTGTGACCTTTCATTCAAACTTCTGAATTGTTTCCTTTTGTCATCTCAAGGGAGTCACTCCATGGCTTATTGCTAAAAAGAGATAAGCAGAGGAGAGTAGAAAGAGGCCTTGAAATTTTGGGGAACGCAGTTGCAGCTGCAGGTGGATGGCTTTCAGCTTTGCGGGTCACCTTTGTGCAGAAGGGTCCTACCTGTCGATCAGCATCAGTTTGCCTTGCACAGTCATGAAGACATTGGCAATAGGACCTGCCGCCTGCTTCATCTAGGAGAGGAGTTTGGAGAAGCAGCCAGACTTCACTGTAGCTCGCTTGAAAAGGTTACAAAGATCCTGCAGGGATCACTAGGCAGCAGATGCTGCTGGAAACCAGAAGCTTCTCAACCATACTCACGGTATGTGCTCTACGTATTGTGTTTTAGGACTGCTGAAAGAAGAAGCATTTCTGAGAGGGAGGAATTAGAACATTCTCCTCTGCCAAATAATGGAACCRACTAGCTCTGTAGGTACCACAGTGTGTTCTTTCAGGTGATTCAAGTTACACAGAGTTTGTTGACTTTCTCCACAGTTTTGGAAGCTGTGGTTAATTTTGTTTCATTTTCCTTGTAACAGTTTCCATAAAGGATAAATTTCAATAATCTATTCAACATTTGTGATGATGGCTTTGAAGAAAGTAATTCAGATCATATGTTGGTCTTGTTTCAGTATTAACAGTTTTTCTTTTACAGTTTTTGAAACCTTTAAATCTAAAGAGGTGTTTATTTTCATGTTTCACAGTAGAGTTYTTTTCATTTTGTTCTTATTCTGCTGTTGCAATGACTTTGGTGGACACAGTTACCCAGAAAACACTAGAGAAATGTCCATGTGGTTACTGTTGCACTCTTGTCATCACCGTACACTGTAAAAGGTGTAATTATTTCTCCATTTCTCATCAAGTCATTAGGATTCAAGAGTAACATTGACAACAATTTGCTTCTCATTTTTTAATTACAAGGAGTACTTAATTCATGCACATTTGTAGTTTTTTGCAAGAAGGAATTTTGAATGATTTTGAGTCTTCATATGGTGCACTGTACTTAGTTAAAAGATTAGTTTATGAGAGGGTGTCATATTTAGCAGAAGGAAGTTCTTTTCATATCGCCTCAATTCCTAGTGTACAGCAGGATAATTAAGTTACCTTTCTGAGTGTTATTTTTCGTGTGTTGACCAAAACTAGAGCTGAGGAAGGCAGCTTGTTTCCATCCATGTGTGGGCAGCTTGTCCATCTCTGAATGCACAAATTTCCTTAACAAGTGATTTCTGAGTTGTGAAGATGGGGACCTGCTGTGGTTGCACTTTCCAGCATCTCTTTAGAATCTCAGATCAGTATAAATGCAGCTCTAGGGCTGCTTCCCACCTTGTTAAATGTTGATTGTCACTGTGGAATATCATAGACAAAACCAGCTTTTGCTGGGAGGAAAACCTTACACAACATGTTCTTTTAATSTAAAAGCTACTTTTGAGATCTCTAATAGCACCCTACTAGTAAAAATAAAGTTTCAAAAATAGATGGAAGTTTAAATAGATATATACAGAGAATTTTTAATGGTCAATTTAATCTTTCTCACAATACAAGATTAACAAATGTTCACACATATAAGGAAGAGTATTTTTCTTGGCTTAAACTCACTCAGATATGCAAACTGAACTATTTTGAATAATTGATTACAAATAGTAAAAGCCTTTGTGTCATTTTAGCAATTCTATATTGTAAGAGTCCACAAACACAACTAACTTTAAGAAATATAATTGAGACCTACCAAATGCACCAATTCAAACTAGTGGGACTGATGTCAAAAAATGAGATTTAGATTCATTACTGTGAAATATATTTTTTTACTCCAAAACATCAGTCAAAACCTGGCTTTCCTCACTGACTCCAAGGCCTGACAGAACAAATACTTAAATATATATTTATTCATTTTCTTTTCTGTTTTGCAAAGTAATTCCTGTATTTGACTGCTTCCAGAGAGCAATGCTGTTCATCTCAGTTAATTTATCTTAACTCCCTAAAGCCTCTGTATTGTTTAGCACCATGAAAGGTTAATTCCATTTAAGTTATAGTGGGTGAACAGCAGATATACAATGTAATCTGCCACGTTAAGCTACATATATGGATTTGATATTAACATTTGCATAAAATAATTGCATCACAAGGATTTACTTGAAGTGAAACCCAATGGTATGTAGAAAAGTTGCATATACAAAGTAAGTTGGGTTTAATATTTCATTAAGCACCCTGTGAAGACTTGTAATGTTTATTTTTCTAAAATATATATATATTTTTGGTGCTAGCRTATCTTTTTCTTCTGATGACAAAGCTACAGTTTGAACCACTTGTGTGTTGTTTTCTCTTTTAGTAGTATTCCTCCAACTAGATATGATTTGTTTTGCTTAGTTTGCTTGTTCACTGAAATGTAGTTCCTCTACCAGTCTTTTCAGTTGTAGAAATGTGTCGGTGATATTAGTCTACACAGCTTCTATATCCCTGATTTTTTCACATATGATTAATTTTTGTTCTTTTGAGAGYTTTCAGTATTTTTTGATACCAAGTTTTATAAACATCAGTTTATATGTGTAATATTTACATTTGTGCAGAAGTTCTGCAACAGAAGCAGTAAGTCTATTGAGCACTATTTGGTATATGTTTAAAGCACGTAGTCTTTGTCTTCATATTCATAGATTAGCTATAGGGAATCTTTCTTTCAGGATGCTTTGGACACTTTTTTTTCCCCTGAGGTAAAGCATGAAACAAATTCATGAAACTATAATGTATTTTTTGATTTATATTTTTATTTATTGCTGATTTTGATGTCACTTTCTGATAACTGTAGCAAAGCAGAGTGATGCGCTTCATTCAGCTGTTTTATATTCTTTTTTTCTACYGTGTAAGTATTATGAACAAGTTTCAAAAAGATCAGATTGGGCTATTTGCATCCCTATGAAGCATACAGCTTAAAGAGGGATTACCCTGAAGATTCATGTGCAGTGTGCAGAGTTAGCACTGGCTCCCCTAAGCGCAACAGTAGCAGAAWAGCAGACGCATTAGTGTTTGGTTACTCACCCAGGAAGAGAAGGGGCAGCCCGCCGTGGGGCACCAGCGGGAGCACGGTGCTGTCCAAGGTTGCACACCGGGCAGGAGGCGAGGCTGAATCCTGGGTCCTTCCGAGTTCAGAGAGGCATTCCACTGACTGGGGCCTGGCTGGGCTGCAGTAACTCCAGGGAAGAGATACAGCCTTCCTGTGGAAAGCACTTGGGGCAGGAAGCGAGTGAGGGGTTACACAGTAACAAGGGGAATACTGTCCAATGCTAGTGTTCAGCCTAAATGAGGATAACTTGAGGCAGTAAAAACTGCAAAAAYTCTCAGTGTGATTAAGATGTTACAAGACATGCAGAACGGACCTTTCCTTTCAAATTTCCTTACCTCTGCTGCTTGACCATCTTAAATTACAATTTTAAATCTCARTATGTTACCTGTATTTTCACACTTGAGTGTCACACAAAAGTACTGATGTCTTCAAARGCAGCAATTAAAAAACAGTGTAGTTTTAGACATTGAAAATAATAATTTAACTTCAGTGACCACAACTAAGGCATGTGCTTTGTTTTCTATCCACTACTTGTTATCAGGAAACTGAATGTTGCTGCAACTTGCAAATGATTATTTTCTTATACCCTCTGTTATTTAAATGTTTTACAAGGTAGCAGGACTCACTAAATGATCTTAGCAAAAAGTGCCTGTCACCATCATTTCTGTGACAGAATCTGAAAATGATACTTCACTAAACAAGTGGAATTTGTAGTTTAAAAAAAGGTTTTGAAGTGTTGTTTTTATTTCATTCTGTATTTTTAAATGCATCCAGTTATCAATGCTGCTTTGAAATCAATTTTGTTTGGAAAACAGGGGGCCTTAACTTAACCTGGGACCGTTAGCATTTTACTTGTTTCTATTTAAAAATAAATTGTATAAGTTTCCCAGATACCACTGGTACTTGCACATTTTTTCTGAAGTATTATGAAAAGTTAGGTTGATGGAATAATGTTTTACATACTGTTRACATATATGTGGATATTCTTATATTATTGTACATGTTTGGGAAAATATCACACAACTTGTAAAATGTTACTAAGATGTATGTATCTGGATTTTTCCTTTGGAAAATATTATATATTTTTATTTGTACTTTTTACTTTTTTTAAGTTCATCTATATGTGCAGTTATTTTTATATTGCAAATGGTCTCTTATATGCAGTAGAGGAGATTAAAAAAATACAAAGAAAAGTAAATTGGCAAGAATTACACTGCCTTGGGCGGGGGGGAACAAACACAYGGGTCAGTCAATCCTCAAAATAGAGTGTCCTAACACTACACATATGGCACAAGTAGTGTAAACAACTGTAAACTTTAAGTTATCCATTTTAATTTGTTATTAATTATCAATTCATTGTGGCCGCTGGTCCTGATTTTAATTGAACCTCAGCAAACAGCATGCTTTTGTTTTTATTATTAAAATTTCTCCTTGGTTTTCAGTTTAATACCGTTTTGTTTTCTTTTGAGTTTTGTACTTCAGTATTTGTTTCTTGCTTGTGAGAAGTTGATCTTCAGAATTATTTTTACATTATTTATGATTTATTTTCATAATGTAAAAAGTGTGTAATTATTAAAATATTAATCCAAGTATTGATGCTGATTTGCATAGTTATAAAATTCACTGCTGGTGCAAAAAAATGTTCTAGTCTGTCTGAACTGGGAAAAAAAAAAGTCACGTGTTGTGTTGTGCTAATTTGTAGCTTGAAGTTTAGTGCAGGACATGCCAATTGGTATCCGCTGAAGAAAGGGTCATGAAACAAAATGAGGGCACTTGCAGCATGTTCCTTTTTTCCTACAGCACACAATAAGAAGTAGCTCACTCTTTCTACCCTAATAGACCTTTTCCCTTCAGAGTCAAGTCTGTTCTGTCATCTTTTCTAACACACAACACAAGTGGCAGAGGTCCACAGAAGAAAAGCAAGCTTTCTTACAGCCAGCGATTAGAGCCTCMCCTCACCATAGACAGGTGGACAAAATTGCTAAGGCAAGTCCCCAGGCAGCCTGGCATTCAAAGCCCTAGAGCTGAAAAGCAGCAGTCTATCATTTCTGTAACACTAAAACAAACTCTGTGGGAAATATATATGTACACAGGCACAGTGTATTGAGAATGAGTGTAAACTAGAGAATATGAAATTGTATAAATTTTTTGATTAGAAACAAAATATGAAGCATAATACTTACTACCAAACAGCACATTTTCGAGCACCCCATTTTAAACAGACTCATTTCTGCATTGAGTCTTCCTGAGCAAAGAACATTTTGGGGGAAATCAAAATACTAGGAGCAGTGATAATGTATTCAAAGCATTAGCTAACYGTTCCCAAGATATTTCAGACAGATGCCAACATCCACGTTTTCCTCCCCTCTTTCACTTCAAAATAGCCCGTGCACGGAGCACAGCCACCGAGCGCCACAGGAGCCATGCTGTGCACACGAGGGAGCTGAGCKAGCTGCGCAAGAGTAGAAATCCCTAGTACTCACTTTTGCTGCCCTAGCTATTCTTGGTCTTGTCTCTTTCAGCTTCTCTAGTCCTTCTGGCAGAGRGAGAGGCAAGAGTCTACATAATGCTGCAACTGGACTGTCAAGAAACAAACAAAAACCTGCTTTATGGGGTGTTTTTTTTCTAAGCACACCCTGTCACTTTCTGCCCTTCTGTTTGCTGCAGCTAGCTAAAGCATGCTAAACTGGAGCTACACTAGAAACTCTTCCTGAGAGGACACTTCAGTAACCTTTTCTCTTGCTCATTTAGTTTTCTTTTTTTCCCCAATAACACAGGCCCTCAAAAAGTAAATCTCAGAACCACACAATATGCTATATGTACAGGCTTCACACTGTTCTGTACCTGTGTTTACACTGCTTTGACTCTCCTCAGGAGTTCCCCATTACCCAACTAGCTGGGTCAGACTCCTGCAGCATCCTGGAGCCCATGCAGGGATGGGCATGAAATGCCTACTACATTATTCCCCCCCCCCTTTTTTTTTTAGAGTAGTCCTTTTTAATTAATTAAATAGCTAAGGTTACCATGYACCTCCAGCTCTAAGCTTCGCATGCCTACCAGCTGCCCAGCTAATCCTTAGCTATTTGAAATGAGGGTATAGAAGTCACAAAAATACAACAGTATTTCTGTACTCATCTCATATAGCTGTCTAGTGATTCCATTACCATACACAACTAACCATTTTAAATAAACAACAAGCAGCTGACAAGACATTCATGTTACAGCTGGCACAGCCACACCCAAATAAATAAGTATGTAAAAGAATAAAACAGTAAGTCACGTTCTGACAAGCAGAAAGTGCTCTGTATCCCCGCTGTTACTGTCCCCATTTGGTTGACTTCTGCTAGCTTCCAGACTGCAGCACTAATACCACTTTCTCCTCTCTCTTTTGCCTGTGTTAGAAAAATACACTGCTTTTACAGGGACATGCTAATCAGAAACACCGAGTAACCATAGGCTCCTCCTCCTGGCATTGCTCCTTGCTTCCACATGCAACTAAAACATGCCTAGCAACTTTTTGCAAACTTTTGGGAGAGAGACCCTCTCTGTAGCATATTATGATTGTTGTGGGAAAAAAAAGGGTTGGGATAAACCTAAGACAAACTTCGCAACCAAAATGCATGTACTATAACAACACACRTACATAAATCTCACTATAATTAGCTTGTCAAAAAAAAAAAAAGTCTATGTAGAAACTCACCACTTAAAAAGCTGGAAACACAAACACTGTTGGCACAATCARCACTGAAATGATTCTCCACAAAAGTTACTCAGAACCCAGCCAGGGTGCAAACAGTCCCAGAAGGCACCGCTCAGGAAATACCACACTCTTGGCTCTTCTCTACACCAGCCAAGTATTAAGCATCTGGTGCTCCAAGCGCCGCAGCCCCTTACAGGCAGATAAAGCCACCCAGTGAACCCCAGGACTCACCAGAAACATGAAGCGRGAAACCAATTCCATCAGGCTCAGCACCAGCCACACACCCCTCTAAGAGCCCAACCTCAATGAGGAGCTTTTTATAGTAAATGTGGAGCAGCTGATTACCCCTGCAAAAGAGCAGGTGGGTGTGGGATGCCTGTCCTTACCTTTTTGCACTGAAAAGGATCTTCACAGCGGAACATTTACCATTCACCAGCTGTGACTGGTCCACTTCTCAAGCAACAATGGCAATACATTATTTTTCATACATATATAATATGGACATATATACATATTCATACATATTACATATAAAGTGACTCTAGCCCCTTAAGGAAGAGTTATCCTATGTCCTTAATAAGGAGAGACACCTTCCTTAAATAACCTGAATAGCTCTTAGAAACCTTTACCTCTTTTCATCAGCCATACTGGGAGCCAGACTGCTCATTGCTGGTACCCGGCTACGAGGTAGCCAACCCTCAAATAAGGACAGAAAGAAAAGCAATTAAGATGCTCAAAAAGGAAAGAGAGTAGAATGGAGAAAAGATATGCTAAATTAAAAAAAAAAAAAAAAAAAAAAAAAAAAAAAAAAACAAAAAAAAACCTGTTCTAATAATTCTCTGGCTTCTGGGAAATAGTGGTTAGTGCTTATTCCATGGTGTTACTTGGGCACGTTAGGCAAAGATTTAAGAAACCTAAGCAAAAGAAGTCCTGGAAAGCCTGTGTATCAGGTGACTATGATATTCCACAATCTTTTCTCAGCAGTCAGTGAGACTGATGAGAGACCTCATCAGCACTAACCTGGCAAGCTTTCCCTGCTGATGGCACCAAAAGAACATGTACAAATCATGAGTCATAAGGGTGCCGGAGGGGGAGGGTCCTTGCTTGCTAGTGTGTTTCCATGGCTAAGTTAATTTCATGTTAGTAGCTTCCCATGACGGAGAAGCTGCTTTGTGGCGACTTATTTAGCTCACACACCAGTCTGAGCTTTCCTGATGAACTCATAGAATCGCTTCTTCAAGCAATTGCATGCGTAACTGAACAAGTTTTAATGTGCTAACTCCTGGAACRGAAAACCCTGCTTTAAGCAGTGCCGGCTGCCGATATACGTTTGTGCTGCCTGTCAAAGGAGTGAGAGCMCTGCAGCTAACACATCTTTCACAGCCACCTGTGGCCTGGGCAAGAATCACGGGACAGGATACGCTGCAGAAATCTTTCAGCACTGATAGTCCCAGCAGTCCCTGGCGAGGGCYGCAGATGTCCTCGCGGCCAACAGGGGGCAGCCATGCACAGAGCGGGAGGAAAAGCGTTTGTCCTTAAATGCCTTCAGGGTCATTCACAGACCTGCAGTGATTCACTGTTCCCCCCCACCCCGGYCCCCCAAATGCCCCAGTGCTAGTACTTTCTTACAGTTTTTTACAAAGGGCCTTCAGTTAGGTCCAATACCTAATGCATCTGACTCAAACTACACCACTAACCAGCTTTTCCAGCTATGAGAAAACCAGGCAAAAGTGTGAAGTGCTGCAGACAGAATTCCTGAGAAGTCTAAGGCTTGACTTGGATGTTAGATCTAAAAAAAAAACGCCTGGTCTCTTCTTGAAACTCACTAATGCATTCCAATGTGAGCCCAAAGGAGGGTGCTGGTCACCCCGTCCAGTGTGCCAAGCCCTTTGCCTGGCTGTGACTCTGAGAGAGAAGCTGCCWTTCAGCTGGGACAAGGAGGCTGGTTGCTCACGGTGCTGGGAGTGCTGCAAATGCTCGCACTTACCTGGCTCTTACATAACACGGAGAGCTGACATTCCTGATGAAGSAGGGATGTAGGAACATGCAAGCAGCTAAGTTTCAAAATTAACGTTGTCTGAAGAAGCAAAGGCGCGAGAATAGACCTGTGAAAGAAGAAACATTGGTGCTATAGGCTAGATCCAAACACAGCGCTGCAGGTAGCAGGAACACAGAGCGCAGGTTTTGCTGCTGTCAAGGAGTAGCCTCCAGTGAGACACCGGGGGCACAGGTTGGTGAGAAGGGAGGAAAGCTGAGCTGCTCCCCCAAGTGTTTCACCTGACATTTGGAAATGAGATGCACAGCAAAATGAAAATCAGCCACTCATCCTAAGAAAATGCTGCCTTCGTTTTCTCATGACCTTTTGCTTGCTAACATTCCCCACAAAGTAAGAAATTCAACAAGGCGTTCACTGCCCTGCAATCTTCTGTGTTTTGCTGCTGTACAGTTAGTAATAGAGAATTTAGGCAGCACACGGAGGAACACGGCTGGCGGCTGCCGCCATGAGACAACTGTCAAGGCAGAATGACTCCAGCCTGTAGAGGCAAGCCCCCCTTACCAGCAACCGCAGGCTGTGCCCGCATGAATCCAAAAAAACATGTGGGGTGGAGTCTGGAAGGAGGGAGGAAAGGAGGAGTCTAGCTGCAGCATAAAACACTGCGGCTGGTGGAGCAGCACAGGCAGGACGGCAGGATGGGGGAGCCCTACAGCAAGGCAGAGACCCTGGCGCTGCGGAGGAAGTACATCGGGTAGGGGTGGCCCCGGGAAGCGCTGGGCTGGGGGCCAGGCACGGGCTGTGGCTGCTGAGGTGCCCGAAGGGGCCTCCGGGAGGCTTTGCTGCTGTGCTGGGGGGACCATGTGCATGTGTGTGTAACCCAGTAGGACCGACATGGCACAAACTGTAAATTTTGGCTAAGGGTAAAAGTGAAGATGACTTTTTTCCATAGAGGTTCAACCCAGAATTTTATTTGATAAGTCAGGCACCAAGCTTCAAAGCAGAAGCAGCCCAAGTGCATGCGCAGGGTGCCTAGCCCACCGAGTCAGGGACCGCAATGGGATCTTGCTCACCTTTGAAGTGGGGACGGATTCAACACATCTTGGGAGGGGATGGAGGAGGGAGCTGTCAGGAATTACGTGCTCCATAGCCAAGGCGTGAGCACTGAACCACCTCAGTATATTCTGTTTCTGCTGCAAATCAGCTGAGAGTGTCTGTATGAAATCTGAGACATCGCAGCTAAGCAGCAAGTCCACATGGTAGTGGCTGAAAGAGAAAGAAAGTAACAAGGAAGCTCTTTAGTTTGCCATTCTGATAGCTAGATCTTTGGGCCACTACTAATATCAGGGGAGGGAAATAGAGTCACTTACTTACAGCACATAAAAAGCTATTTCATTTTTCTAACAGAGATGATAGCAGAAGGAAAACAGAATATGGTGTCTGGACATACTTTTTCTAAATGCTACTGGCATAGTAAGTTTGTGAGGAAACTGAATGCTCTTGAAAAATACATTTCTATGTTACATGGAGCTCAGGAAATTTCTTGGACAAAGATAATTGGAGGAAAATCAGGGAGGTGCAGTTTTGATCTGAACAACGATCATGGCTATGCATATACTCGATCCTTCATTATTGCAACACTATTTCCTCCAGAAGGGGCAATTTTAATTCCTACATCAGAAGGAGTTGACACACAAAAAATAAGTCCAGAATGTTAAAGCTACTGCTGCTTGTTTGCAAGTTCTGGCTTAAATATGTAGCCTATGTAGAAAACTAACTAAAGATTCATAAAAAATCAATGGCTTCAGAAATCATGCATATTAAGTTACCTTTTGGGGCCAGCTGCACATTAATGAAGTCTTGCCTGGCAAGGATGAAAATGCCGGGCTATGCTGGGCACRAAACAAGAAGCTCTCACAGAAAGGACTGACACCTACAAGAAAACTGTAGTCAAGAAACTACCCTTGAGGACCATGTGTGCCACTTCTTCTAAAGTGCAGCAGAGGAGTTGTCGAAGATGTCAGAGAAAATCTGTGCAACAGGGCTAGAAACTGCAAGAGAAGGCACTCAACTCCCTTGAAATCACATTCAGCCTCTGTAGTTGACAGTCTCAATACACCATACAACATTGCTGCAATTTCAGCATTAAGTTACTTGAAAACACCTATGTTTATCTGAAGGCATATAAACATTACAAAAAGTTCAGAACTCTTTCCTTCTGCTCAAAAACATCATTCAACATAATAATATAGCCGGAACACAGTGTTTTGTTYTTGAATATGACCTCTAGAGTGCACAGCCTCCCATTACGTAACAAATTTTTGGCTATAGCATAAAACAATTCCTAGCAGCTTCGTTCTATTCCTGGAACATTAATTGATTACACATGCTCGTGAGACATTTAAACAAACAGAACTACATCCTAGAGACATAGGCGGATATGTAAGGCCAAGGAATGGCTTGCATTCATTGTGCTCCCATGAAACTATTTAAAAGTCTGAATAAAGATTTGAAATCACTCTTATCAAAAGACCTACTTCTGTTGCTACAGGGGTGCTGGRCAATGTTTCTTACTTCAGGGGCAGCCCCGCTTGCCCACCCTCTAAGCCACTCACAAGCTCTTTGCAGACAGAGGTGGTCATCTCCTAAGCTGCAAAAGATAAGCCTGCTTAACATTCAAGGCAGGAGGGAACCAGAGAGAGAACTACAACAGTGTTCTTCCATGCATTTTTTCAGGCCTTCCTGCAAAGTTTTCTTTGCCAAGGACCCTCTGAAGATAGTGCGTGCTCATGGCCAGTACATGTTTGATGAGAATGGGGAAAAATACTTAGACTGCATCAACAACGTTGCCCATGGTAAGCAGTTTAGCTTGTAAGACTGCTTGCTCTATTGCTGGTGTTTCCATTGTTTCTAATGGGAATCATAAGACACTCCTTCCAAGTGCTGTGGGTTCACAGCACTTCTCTCTATCKCCTTGTGCAGCTCAATAACTAACTGCTCGCTAGTAATAATTAATCATTTTCTTCTTTAGTTGGTCACTGTCATCCGCATGTGACAAAGGCAGCCACAAAACAGATGGAACTGCTCAATACCAACTCTCGATTCCTGCATGACAATCTGGTTCAGTATGCTCAGCGTCTCACAGCTACCTTGCCAGAGAAACTCTCTGTTTGCTATTTTGTTAATTCTGGGTATGTCAGAGCATCTATTTTTTCTTTATGACCATTTTGTGCCTGTTTAAGATGGACACTCAGAAAAACTTTGTCTAAATCTTAAACTGAGAAAAGCAGAACTTAGTGAAGGCAACCAAAGTACTTCTCATACTGATTAAAGGATACTCTGTAGCTGTCATGTCACAACTCAAGAGAACAAGAACATAAGGCTGGTCTGCTGTGTGCTATGCAAAAAAGAGGGGAAGAAGTAAATTAGACTCTACAAATAGGTGTCTGTACTATTTGTACAAATACTATGTGTTAACTGACATAGGCCTTTCTAAGGAAGGAGTACTACTTGTCTACAATCACTTGCTTTGCCAAAGCAGGTAACCTGTACGAACGTGAGCAGAGCGGGCCTGCTACGAGTAAGGTTTAAAATCGGGTTCATAGTATTGAGAGCAGGTTTGTGCCCACAGCTACCTGACGGAACAAGCTCTGAGACTCCAGGCTTTGCAGAGGGTAGGAAATGCTGCTGGTACAGGCTGGGGTTGTGCAGTTGTGTTGTTCTCTCAGCTGCTGCCTGCTCTCTGAAGCAGTCTCGTTTGTACCAAGAGGAGGTAGATTTCCAGTAAATAAGTAAACAGGGGGAAGGAAATAAAGCATCTCTTTGTTTGCTGTTCATACAAAGGGCTGTGTTTACTCCCTCTGTACAGAGCATTTCACAGCCTCAACCCCAGCCTTCTAATCTGTGCACTAATAGAGTCTGCTGTGTTGGTTGGTTAAGTCCATCCCTCTTCTGTATTAGAATAAAAATTTTATAGAAGGAGTTTGCTCACACTTTTATGGATGCATGGTCCTCTAGCATCTGTTGTTACGCAGGTCTGAGGCAAATGATCTTGCTTTACGACTGGCTCGGCAGTACCGCGGGCACCAAGATGTCATCACCCTTGACCAGTAAGTGCCCAGCACAGCTTATGCAGGTGYACAAGCAATTGCTGCCATTGCTTCAGAAGGGGCTTTGCAAGGGGCTTTGAGGTAGACAAGCTGCCTGCTGCTTGTACTGTACAGCCCACGGAAAGAAAAGCTTTGGTGCTCTGCTTCCTACTAGGACAGGTCACAAAGCAGTGCTCCTACTTCACATCTGGTCAAACAGAAGTTTTCAAGATTGCTGAAAAAAGCTTGTCAATCACCACACAAGGCCACTCACCCATTACAGAGCATTTCCCAGAGACACCCCAAATGTTAGCTTCAGTCACGTGGCTCTGCACTGAGTGGTTCTGCACTGTTTCGAAGTGAGCTTTCTGGCTGTCTTTGCTAGAAATGTTTCTTTTGTGCAAATAAATATATATACAATGGTCTAGAAGAAAGATTTTGCAGTTCTGCAATAGTGCTGATAACCTGCTGCACCAACATTCAGCTCTCCTCCAACCAAGACATAAACACCCAGGCAAAACCAAAAGGTTCCAAAATCAGGAGGAACCAAGAGCCACAGTGAAGGCTGTGAAGGCTCTCGAGCAAGTCCCTGGGCTTCTCTATTCCAGAGGCAGTCCTTAATGCTGGCTACACTGGTGAGGTCTGGATCTTTTCCTCACACTGGGATCGCAGATGGCAGGAAGAAAAGCTGCAGGACCATGTGTCTCTGAGCAGCCCATGGCTCTGGATGAATCAGYCAGATCCCCATTAGCCCTCCTTGGCTCACACAGCAAGTCTTGGGGTTAATGACAGTCACTGCAGACAGAAACAAACTGATGAGAGAGYTGGCTTAGTCATTTTCTCTAATTGCAAAGTCTTGTCCTCCTTGAACACATAGGTATCTCCTTGCCCARGATCCAAGACTCTGTAGTCCAAGCCAGTGGACTTTCTGGCCCTTCTTTGTATCCACTGACAGATTTTAAAAGCTGTAAATAAAAGGAGGCAAAAGTATTTTCTCTACCCATATGTATGTGTTACTGTAAAAGATGACGACATGCCTTTGCTTTGGATTGAGATCACATTTGCTTCAAGCTTATGGCTGCATTAAATTGTTTATTCCTTGGACTAAATGACCTACAACACATCCCTTCACAAGCAGTGCTACTGTATTGCAAATACAGTCTCTTATGTTTGATTATTTATGGACACAGTTGTAAATTTAGCTTTTCCATAAATTTAGTGAAAAGTGACTTTGATATTTCATACTCATGCAGTGCTTACCATGGCCACGTTACCTCTCTGATTGACATCAGTCCCTATAAATTTAATCAGCTGGAAAAAGATAGCAAGAAGGAGTTTGTTCATGTGGTAAGTGTGGGGTTTTCACCTTTTGTCATTCTTATGCTTGTTATGCAACAATTACCAACTTCTAATGTGAATGTACTTTTATTCAGTTTGGCTTTTATCAAAATATATACTCCTTTCTGATTATCAGTGGATTAAATACAGCAAAATTGTTTGCTTTTGGATTTCTACAAGAGATTTCTTTAGCTATGAGGCTTAATTCCTGGCTAGTGATACATGATTCCCAAGTCATTGCACTGTACAGTTGCTCAGTTTAAAAAAAATAGACAATATCTTTTGCTGTCAATGATGGTAAAAACAGAGCTCACATATACACAGAGACCCCTGGGTACAGAGGTTATGGATATCCAATTCATCAGCCTAATCTTACAGAAACAAAAGAGTTATACACAATCCTTTCCCTTCTAGATTTCTGCACACGTCCAGAGTAACCCCTTTTTGTATTCTTTCCTCTTCTTTAGCTCCTGAACCTCTCCTAACACCATTTACCAGTTGCAGAAAGGGATCTTTCTGCAAGAATCAAACATAAGRTCACAGATGAGCGCTGCTATTACAGGCTGAGGGAAAGGAGGGAGGGTTTGAAAAGGTTATTTGAGCCAGACGGCTCTTTCACTGCCTGTGGCCTGTAATGTTGAAGACGCCACAGGGTGTGTGAACACACTACAGGGTTCAAGTTTAAGATCCTATAAATACTTTGTGCAGTTCGCTGTAAAAACTGAGAACGTGCTAACTCTAATATGTATTTGTGTGAAAACATAGAACTATGTCCTGCTCCAAAACCATAGAGGAATATATATGTATAAAACAAAAGAAACAAAACAAAGCCAAAACCAGAAAGTAAATGTTTGCAGAAACAAAGGCTTGCTTTTAGAAATTTTGTTTTTTTTCAGGCTCCCTCTCCAGATATCTACAGAGGAAAATATAGGGAAGATCACCCAGATCCAGCAAGTGCTTATGCTGAAGAGGTGAAAAAGATTATTGAACAAGCACAGAAGAATGGGCGCAAGGTACATGTTTTGTCCTCTAAAAATGCTGAAACAATCTATTTAGGGTACGAGGGGCATGAAACAGTAGATAAAGGATATGTTTCTCTATGCTTACTTTCCATTGCTTTCTCTTATCTTTCATTTTTCTGAGGGACTCTATATTCAAAATGTGTCTTTTTCTTAACCTCATGCTCTTACCATAATTTTTCTAGGCATCAATGAAAATGGTAAGATAGAATTGATAATACAGTTATAAATTAGTGTATGAAACCAAAATCAGCTTACTTCCCTATTTTAGGTTTTGAATCAGGAGATTATAAATATTTTATAGCATAGGCAAGCTTTGAAGTTAGCTATGAAACTACAACAAAAGTTTTAGCAAGGAGATATATATATATATATATATGTAAAATGACTCAGCATATTGAAAAATACGCTAGCTAGATAAAATCTTAATACTAGGTTTCTCATTCTATTTGCTTAAGACATCTTTAGATTCAGCTAGAAAGGATACATACCTTTCAACCATATGCAAGATAATCTTGATAAAAAAGAGATACTCTCTGGACACCTTTACTTAAGATGTGTGTTAATGTTTGGTAGGATGACACTAGCATTTTGAGACCTGAAGGGCTTTTTTCAAAGCCCACTGAAGTCAGAGAAGACTTCAATGGATACTGGAACAACATGTTCCCTTCTAGTTCAATGGACTTATAACACTCTTCTTTTAAATTCTTCAGCTTTTTTTTTGTTCTCTACTAACGGATAGTTTTGTCTTTTTTCTTCCTTTGTTTCCTTTCTTTCACATATTTCTTAGGTTTTGGTGACATATACCTGTGGCAGGACAAGCTGTGCCAAAGGCTAAGCCTCACCTGCTATGGGAAGCTTCGTACTCTTTGGCCATAGCATGCCTCTTCAAATATAGTGTACGGTTCTTTACACATTACTGCTCGGCCTTGTTTCCAGGAAGACTGCGCCAGCCCAGAGAGACCTGTTGATGCACAGGGAGGGGTTCACAAGTGGTGTGGGATGCAATCACTTAAATAGCAGACTTATGCTGACAATTTGGGGTAATATCGTATCTCTGCTGCATAGACATGTTTAAAAGAAGCCAAACTGTTCTGTTCCAGTATTTGATCCGCTTCTCTTGCCCTTCCTGACTTGAAATAACTGTCTTTTTCATTCCTAGCAACTGGAATTATTTCACCTGTAGAATTTTCTTCTCTTTTGTCAAGTGCCTCATGTTGACAGCGTACTGGTTTGGTTGTCTGCATTAGGCAGGGGTGCCCAAAGCATAGCCTCAGGTCATCTTCCAGTCCAGGTTCTGACCATCTCTTCCTGCCATTGTAGACTGACTATAAAGCTGACCACCACATACACCTATTACCAGAAAGCCTTGACATTAAGCAAGTTTTATTCACCTCTTGGGGAAAATGGCAAATACCATTACATGCTTCTTGTAAATTCAAATTTGTTCATAAATTTACAGAGATGCTAGGAGCCTGATGCAATATTCACTGATACCAGTAAGCATCTTCAGCATCAACAGCTGTAGGAACAGGATGTAACTAAGGTTCCTAAATTCCTTTTAGGCTGCAAAAGTGGCCCTGGCTACTGCAAATTTGGGCACCCTAGATTAAAAGACAAATAAATTCTCTAGCTATAGCTATTCTTAAACTGTCCAACCCATGTGTGAGTAAATTAAGACACACTTTAAACATTTATTCCTAGACAGTTAAAATTTTGTGTAAAGGCCAAATAAACAAACACAGCTCTTACCTGAATTTGTTTTTTGTAGATTGCTGCCTTCATAGCTGAATCCATGCAGAGCTGTGGAGGCCAAGTAATTCCACCGGTGGGCTACTTCCAGAAAGTGGCACAGTACGTACAGCACTTCAAAATGGGCATAACTGGAAAATTAACCAAAGAAACAATTTTCACTGCAGGCTTATCTAGTCACTTCAGCTATCTCCCACTCTTATTCTTAGTTATCTGTGACTTCTTTCTACTTTTGAAGAGTAAGATTCCACTTCTAATTTTTATGGAAAATCAGCTGAGTGAAAATAAAATTATTTTAGCTGGATAATTATCTTTCCTTTTCTATCTTTAATCCTCGGGCATAAATTTGATGGAAGATGAAGTTGAACCATGAGAGAGGTAGCCCTGCAGTACCATTATAGTTCCTCTATTTTGCATCAAAATATCAGATTTTTTTTCTTAAATTTTATGAACTAAATGTATTTTCATTGAAATTTATAGCTATGCTTGTTAAGTTTCCAATCACAACTGGATCATTCCATCTCCACATTGTCACATAAAAGCAAAACTTTGGCTTGAAATGGAGTCATTTTAAATACAGTCATAAAAAACAGATGTGGATATTTGTATCTTTAGAATTAACAGTAGGTTCATTCAGACCAGAGTAAGAGCCAGAACAGTAAAAGTCTCAAGTACTATAGCAAAGGAAATCTGTAGTCCCTCCACTTGTGACCCAGAGCTCAGAATATCSTTGAGAGCATCCCCTTTCCCAGCAGCAAAGGGAAAAAAATACTCTTAAAAAAATAAATACTCTTTTAAAACTGACTGATAGGATGCATGCCTGGGGCTTTGGCCCCATGAATAACTTCTGAACACAGTTGTCAGGATTACAGTATGGAAGTTCAGCACTGAGGTTATGTTTCAGGAAACAAGATCTTTCCTTTTTTCCCTAAGCTGGTCTTGTATCTGAGACTTTCTGTAATATAAATTCCCTCGTTCTACACTAGCTACTTGAGACCAGGTATGCAGTTACTCTTTTGAACTATTCTGTTTGTTTTCAGATATGTGCATGCAGCTGGTGGCGTATTCATAACTGATGAGGTCCAAGTTGGCTTTGGAAGAGTTGGGAAACATTTTTGGGCTTTTCAACTGCAAGGTGAAGACTTTGTGCCTGACATTGTTACCATGGGAAAACCCATTGGCAATGGCCACCCTATGTCTTGTGTAGTCACAACAAAGGAAATCGCAGAAGCTTTTGGTGCCTCGGGATTGGAGTATTTTAATACAGTAAGTTTCTAGATTAAGGTTTCTCTCTTCTTTTTACTCTGATCTACATTTAATGGCTGTACAAGTTGTTCAGTTCATAGGGTTAGAGATAAGAACAGTCTGGCAACACTTGTATTTAATTCCAGTGGGCCTAGTTCTAGTGTATTTAATTCTAATCCTGGTGGGCCTCATGGTGCAGGTGGCACCTCACAAGACAGTGACCCTGTCTTGTGCCAGGAAGCATCTGAGCTGCATGCCTACTATAAAGCAGCAATTCTGTTCTTGTTTATTGAGTCCTCTTTTACCAACTGGAACTGAGTCTTCCTACCAGCTACCATGAATTCCCCGTTTTCAGTTACGGACCTATTTGCATCACTTCACCAATTACTGTTCACATGAGCACTCTGCCCACAGATGAAATGAAGAAAGCACTTCAAAAAGCAAAGGGAACTGGGCTGCACCCATCCTTCCCTCATGAGCTGCTCACCACAAAATCATCCCTTTGAGCTTTCCCCACTCATGCCAAGCTGCAGAGAGTGAGGGAAAACTACAAGGACAGTCACAGATGAGTGTTTCTGATGGGTTCTGTGTTTTGTTTTCCTATTTCTCTTCACGATCAGTTTGGAGGCAATCCAGTGTCTTGTGCTATTGGTTTAGCTGTATTAGAAATAATAGAAAAAGAAGATCTCCAAGGAAATGCTACTCGTGTAGGAAATTACCTCCTAGAACTGCTGACTGAACAGAAACAGAAGCATCCCTTAGTGGGAGATATCAGGTATGTGCCTCTATGTTCTCACTGTTTCAAGGAGAACAACACTGTGATAGAAAAAAAGAGTTTGGGGGGCACAGAACAATCATGTCACAATCATACTGTCTTCTTGAAACTGGACTGCTCAAAACTCCTACCATAAGAAAACTAATTTTCTAGTAAAAGTTTCCATTCATCTAGTTAGTTAGGATGTAACTAACTAGTTCAAATCCCTGGTCCATTTCATTTGGACATACTGTGGGTGTGGGTTTTTCTCATCTCAGGTTAGTACCAGGATGACAGCTATGACTTGTTCTGGATAAGTTTCCCCATCAACTAAAAGACAGTCACCATGACAGATAATTAGCAACGCCATAAATGTTAGGTTCTTGTGGTTTTGTTTTGTATTTGCTTTTCCTTTTTAAAATTGTTTTTGATCATCTGCTTTCCACAGCATCATAGCTTAATGTTGTCAGGATAAGAAGCAAAGAAAAGCTGTCATTCTTAAGTGTCCAAGTAACCTTAGTGAGTCATCTAGATTTATTTATCCAGAAATATCTGTTATCCCACTTGAACATCTTAAGTGGTTATTGCCAGAATGGAAGTGGCAACTGAAGTGAAGAGAGGAAATGATGCACCTACAAATGCACAGCGCAAAAGACAAAACAGATAGTCTAGTCTCTTTCTCACTCCTTTCCTTTTTAGGCCCCCAGAATGGAAATGCAGTTGTTATATCTGTATTTGTAGCAGAAAGCTTGGATTGCTGACAGTGGATTTTAAATTTCTCCCCTTCTGTACTGTAGGGGTGTTGGATTGTTTGTTGGAGTAGATCTGGTGAAGGATCGGCAAAAAAGAACACCAGCCACAGCTGAAGCCCTTCATCTTATTTACAAGTAATTTTTTAAGACTTTCATAGCAGTTACTCATTAACTTCAGTCTATATCTGTGTAACTTTTGATAGCAAAGTATTAGAAAAAGCAAAAAAGATTGATTTTTAACTGGCCTGAAGTGTCTGGCAGAACACAACATAATTTTGTGCCTGTGTTTTACACAACTGTTTACTTTTTCCACAGGCTGAAAGAACAGCAAATCCTTCTTAGTGCAGATGGACCCCACAGAAATGTACTAAAATTTAAACCACCGATGTGTTTCACTATGGAAGATGCAAAACACGTAGTAGACAAAATTGATGTACTTCTTACAGGTATATATGCTTTCCAAAGCATCTGAACCCCTGTACCACAGCTAAGCTTGTTGATTTCACTCTCTTCCCAAAATATTCAAAAGCTACAAAATCCTGGTATCAATCACACTTTCCCAAAATAACATTTTAGGAAGTATTCATTTTCCTGAATTATTCTATTCTGTAATAAATGTATARGAAAATAGTTTATTAGCTATTTTTGAACCCCAGACAGCTATTAAGCAGACTTTACACTTTTCCTGATTTTTTTTTTTTTTTTTAAAGAATTGGAAGCGGCAACTGGAATGAAGACAGCAAATGACGCATCTACAAATGCACAGAACAGAAGAAAAGTATGTCTTGAGTTTTTTTCAGATTCTTAATCAAATACATGATGGGGAATGCAAGTATGAGTGGCTTTAGTAGAACATGTCTTCATTTTTGGTGGTGTGAGCAGTTCTATGCATKGAAACCAAGATTATAATGTGATCTCTTAAAAGCAATGCAAGGGAATTGTGTTACTGGGGCAAATCTAAAAAGAGCTGAGCAACAGAGACGTAAAACAGGAAACATTTTATAGACAAGCCCATGGCCCCAGGTCAATGGCAAGCAAGAGAAACCCAGTCATGAGACTACACACGCTTGCGAGCTAAGCAGGCCACAATGATACCAGTTCTGGGTATGAAGCGCTACTGAGGCATGCTTGGCTCTCCACGTAAGTCCACAGCCTGGAAGGCCCCCAAGCTTGCAGGCTCTTCCAAGGGGTTTGTTTCCACTGTAGGTCTGTAACTGTGACTGGCTGCCATGCATCCAAGCCAGGACTTCTTAGGTTGCAGCATCATGTTTGGATAAATCTTATGTAATTTCTCACTCCTAAAAATATGCATCACAGCTTGGGTTTTCCAAATGCTTGCTGAGCTGGTGTTTGGAAAGTTTTCCAGGGATGCCATGAATGGCAAAAAACTGCAATAGCTCAACTGCCTGTGGATGGAATAATTGAGGCAGAGATCCTGTGGATTATTGGCTCTCTAAATAATATTAKATTTGGGGTGCAAAACTCCTCTTACACAGAGCTGTACATGCTTAGTTCAGTCCCACTGAAGTCCAACCATTATAAGAAGGTGTAAGACAGAACTAAGTTTAATAGCAACCTATTGAAAGAAATGTTCCTTCACTGACGTTTCGTGTACCTTCATTGACATTTCATTTGTGTTTCAGGTAAATGAAGGAAATTCCCAAATGCAGTCTGTTAATGAAAGCATTGGCCATATCAATGGAGCTGCCTGCAGACAAGAAAATGGTTTTTACTCTGATAAACACTCAGTGCCAAGTAAAAGAATACAAACATGAAGATGAGAAACTTCCATCTGCAGTTTAAAATTGCTTCCTGTTTGCTATTGAGACAACGAGTGCAATAGTCTGAGTCCTATAATCTGTCTGAAGCCTGGTCCTACTTTTCTTAAACAGTTTACATTCCTACTAGGTTCATTAGGAATTTAAAATGCATTTTTCAGACACATGAAAACTGCACCACAAACACAGATGTGACAGAACTGACATGTGATACCTAATTTCAGTTCCTCGGTGCTGACTAAAGGTTTGACATAGGCACAAAACACTCAGTGAAATCTGTGGATTTACCAATGTTACACAGAACCTGAACCACAGCTTAATTACCATGCAAGCACCTATTAACCTATTATGCTTAACATGCTGTTTTTAGAATGTTTTAAATTTCAATATGTAATATTGAGATGTTAATTATCTCCCATGTTTTAATGGCTCAATTCACAAAACAGTGCTTGAGAGGGAAATCATTTTTATCTTCCAGTGTGGCTTCAGGTCCTATGGACCKTATTCCCAGCTGATGTAGATTGGTGTAGCTTTGTTAATGGCAATGATGCTCCACCAAGATCTACCACAGAGTGCAGAGAGACACAATGTTTATGCAAGGCACCCTCACTTCCTGTTCAGAGGAAATGAAGAATTTGGATCATAATTTTCTATGGATAAAGCAACTTTTATACATGACTATTTATACAGAGTAAGATTTTATGAATCTTTTTGAAAGTTTATATATTGAACCTTCTCAGTTCACAAAATATGCAGGCAGGGTACACATAATTTCAGATACACTGGTTGATTTTTGTCTGCAGGTCTCTCAAAAATGAGGTTCCCAGGGACAGCCTGACTCACACTCCTCTGGCTTTCAGATGTTTTGAAAGTCAAAGGAACTACTGCCTCAACCTTTCCCAACAGCGCTGCTACTTTTCATCATTGCAGATGAAGAGTCACCTCCTGGTTGCACGGGATCCTGATATATAATTGGCTATACTAATTTTGATAGACTACTTTTATGAGGGGACCACCAAATAGCATAGGCATGAAACTGCTTTGCAGCCTCAATCTAGCTGTGCTGCAGATACCTTCAACTTCCTTGCAGCCTTGTTAGTGCTAAATTTCAATGAGAACAGTCAAGCCCTGCTTTTTTAAACGCATGTCCTCACTCTAAGAAATGGACTACGGATTTTACAAATGGTATGTACTTCAAGGAAAAGATAAAAATATATCTCCTGCTTAATTTTCCTATCCCAAGTTCTGCTCTTTTGTAATTGCTGCTCCAGACTCTATTGATATGACTGAAAATTGAGCACCTTACCAAGCTTTGTATTGTTCACCACTTGCCATAGTAATGTTAATGTGTAACGGTGTAACTTCTTCCAACACTGTCAGGCTAGCTTATTTTCTATTTCATGATTTTTACTAATTCCCTCAAATAAACCTCTTACTTGTAATTAAGAAGTTCTCCACAAATGCATTTTTATTCAAAAAAAAAAAAAAAAAAAAAAAAAAAAAAAAAAAAGAAAAGAAACCACTTTATTCTAGTGCCCTCAATGCCACAGCAGGCATAGGCTATGCTACGCAAGCAACTCTTACCCTCCAAGCTAGACATTGCCTCAGCCGCTACAGTTCTGTTTCTTTTGTGGTCACACTATGAAATGGACTGGAATCCTGATAACTCTTAACTAGAAAGGGCAGCAGGATATAACTTTCAGAACAAAACTACATGAAGAGCTAATTTGGAAGAGAAGGGGGATTTTCTTCAGCCTACACAATCCACTGAAAGACTAACCTGTCACAAGCATACGAAAGGCAGGTTGCGGTGGCACTTTAAACTGCACTAAACTGAGTCTTTAAAGCATAAGTGCATATTACAGAGAGAGCCATCTAACCCATTTCATTCCTTTTCTTCTGGAGAACACCTGCTTTTCCCAAGTGCTACACTGCTTCCTACCATGGTGCACATCCAAAGGCTCATTCCTTGCTTGGACTATTGGCTACTTACATTATACCTCATCCAAGGTGTGCAAAACAAGCAGCACATAGGCTCTGCTAGCAAATGTTGGAGAGTTAAGCTCAAAGGAGAGTTAAGCTCAAAGGAACACAACCTGCCAAACTAGAGTACGGCACTGACTGCTGTGCAAGGTCATTAATCTTTAACTTACAAACGTATGTCCCAAAACCATTAAAAAAAAACCTAAATTTTGGGGAGGGGAACATGGCAGCTTTATAACCACAACAGACCTCTGTGTCACCTCTGTACTTTCTGTGTCTTGTTTCCCCACACACTGAAAACAGCAATTGCTCCAATTTGATAGTGTTTTGTGCCCTGACTGTGCATCCCAAGTTAGGGAGCTCCCTACTTCCTGGATTTGCTAACTGGGTGACATTACTTAGAACAGCTAAATCACCTATTTACTTTAAACAAGAGAGGCCATCAGTTTCCTGCAAGGCTAATGAACAGACTCGTGGAGGGGGCTTAAGCCTGCACAACACAAAAAAAAAAAAAAAAAAAAAAAAAAAAAAAAAAAAAAAAAAAAAAAAAGCAAGAGAAAGGAATAGAGAGGGGAATGAGGGGAAAAATATTACTTACTGTATCCCGGAACATCACACTCTGAAGTAATTTTTATCTTCACTAGCCAGTTTTAGTTCACAATCATATCAAAAGCTGAATCTAACTATTTCTATTGCATTCTCCCAGTTTACCAACTTTTCATTTGTTTGTATATTGTATGTTTAAGACTTCTGAAGTAAATTGACTGGCTACAACAAGGGGGAAAAAAAGGGCTTGCTCCAAACACTCATGAAAGAGCATTGTGAGAGTCTGCACCTACTGCCAATTATTCCACTACTTGAAAAGCAAGCAGGATTGAACCTGCACAGACCTGAAAAGCTGTGCGAGAAGGCACTGTTCTGGGGAGAAGAAACCAAACCAAAAGTTCCCATGTCAATCCAACCTCACTGACCTATCTCGGAGACACAGTATACTTCATGTCCACATCTCGGGTAGAAAAAAAGCCCCTGCACCATTACACCATTACTCCAGGAATACCCCAAACAGAAGTATTAAAGAAAAAGCAGGTCTGCATTACTTACAGAGCAAGAAAMGCTAAATGTACCAACAAAAAAATCCACAACACTGAGTTCTGATAGGTTTTGGTGGTTTAAAGTCATAAGGAGAGGGTGTAGGAGACTCAAAGGCCTGGTTAGTATAAAGGCTGCTTTCCTTCTCACCAAAAAGAAAACAGGCACRCAATATGGTACTATACATGCATTCTCATATGGAATGAGAAAAAAAATATGAAAAGAAGCAGGAGAAGAAAGAAAAGTGTTTCAATGTAGCTCACTAAAGGTTGCTGACAAGTCTTTAACAACAGACAAGAGTAAAGTCTTGCAATAGCATGAAAGCTTAGAAAAGGTTTCCCTAGCATCAGCTYAGCTATTGATTAGTAACATGGCTCAGCAAGTGGTTTTACATCTTTACTTCTGTACTTACTCCCACCTATAAAAGCAGATACAATAATCTCTGTACTGGTGAGTAAACGCTAATCACCTCATCCAAAAGCGATCCTTCATTATATATGACTCTAAGTCACAAAGTACAGCTGATTCAATTTGCTTATTTGCACTTACTCATTATACTCCTTATTTGTTCATGGTGTCATTGGAAAATTGAGCTCAACTGTGCATTTACAAAGTCAGTGATGACTACACTAAATACCATGAAGTAACAGGGAGACAGATACAGCACAATAGGGAAGCAAGTAGTCTAGTTAGAAACCTCCCAGTAAGCTTACAGATCCATAAACAGGTTTTCAGCCAGCACGGAGCACTTCTTGAGTGAAAAGAAGGCTTTGGGTCTCTATTCCTCAGTTTCTTCATTCCAGTCACGAAGTAAGGCTGGAAAGGAGTTCATCTAGAAAATGTGCTGCTCACATGCTCCACTGGCTTGCTTTAAAAACAAAGCTTTCTGTTCACACTATTTAAAACCACGTGCAATTCAGCCTTATTCTACTTTCAGTTAACCCCAACACAGATCATATATAGATAATAAATAAATTAGGTTTTAAGAACAGACTATATTCACCTTTTAAGAAGTGTTACAGCATGGATGAGACCTGAAAGTCTCTGTGAGACCAGATTCCCTTCCACCTTTGTATCTATGCAAAAATAATCAGGACATCGAATGCTTCTTTATCCCAGAGCCAAATGAAGATTCTGTGACAGGTGGTAAAACTCCAAAAAGCAGTTTCATGCCAAATTTAATATCGAGGTTTTTTCTGACATATATGTGTAAATATAATAAATATCTACAACTAAAGACAACATGTTCCCCATTTTGTTTAAAGGGTCCTGAGCTACTTCCTTCATAAGAGAGTTCAGTGTTATCCATAGGCACCATATAAAAATATTGTCCAGCAAATACATATGGTTTTATACCGAGTTCAGATGACTTTCCCTTCATGTCCCTTTCTGCCCCCTTTCTCCCTGCATCCTCATGACACAGTCCTGCTCTCTTTTTCTCAGTCCTAGACTACACTGTAAAACTTTTCTCTCCAGTTAGGAACTGAGAAGATGGGGGTGGGTGCACACAAAGGCATACTAACAGAGCAAAGTTGCATACCTTCAAGTTTTTACTGCTGTGGCTCTATTTTCAGATGCTCACTTCATTTTGTCTTTCAGTGTTCACAAAGTTACCRAACATCTGTCTCCTACCTTTTCATCCATCAAAGGTTTGCTAGATATGGACAACATTGCATTCCATATAAAATACCTATTGCAGTTTCCAGAAGAACGGTCTATTAGGAAAAATAGCGCATGTCTATACAGGTACTATTTCTATAAATGCCACGTGTGTGTATTTATATAGGTATGTGTATATATATATTTTTKTATATATGCATAAACACATACAGGAACACATATATCCACACACACACTGCATAAATATTTATCTGTTCCATAAACACAATGTGAACTGGAAAATTACTACTTAATTCTCATTTAATAATGCACTACACCATGAGAAACGAGCTCTTGGGGAAACCTTGCAACAAAAATGCCTTAGAGACTCCTGCAACAGTAAAAGCCTACACAATGCCTGTAATCAAAAACAGCCTAGCTTCTTTGTCTCACTTCACACACACAAAAATTGTTCAAAGCTCACAGCTACAACCACAGTGTGACATGACATTTCACCAGGAAGATAGGACTAGCTACCRCACTGGTGGTAAACTGGCAGTGCAAGACCTTAAGTAACCGCTCTCCTGCTCTTGACCCTTCCTGAGGTGAGCTCTGCTCCTCTCGAACTAGGCCTAGGGCTGTAAGGCTCTGCACATACACTGATGTTGCAGCTTGGACTGTGCTCAGACATGTGCAGCTCTTCTATTCATAAGCCTGAGAGCAATAACACAGAGATTACACAGCTTTCTGAAAACAAAATATCTGCTCTTCAGCATTTAAGAGCTGAAACAACTCTGCAAGCACATTAACTTCACCACCTATAGGCATATTGGACAACTGAATGGATACCTCCCAAATTCACTAGATGAAAATCATCTCTCTGCTCCCCTTCCCTCTTATACCACTTAAAGCACCTTCASAACAAGGCACAACTCATTTTCCCCATCCCTTTTTTCTTTGTCCATCCATAGGTTGCCTTCTTTCCTTGTTTTAACCCTATTCTTTGGTCAAATGGTAAAGGATGTGAGTCAAAGGAGGTAGCTCTTGCACATCTGTTGGCAGCCCCCATGGTTTGCCAAGGGGTACATTTTACTTTCCTGTTTTTCCTGACCGGTTTCTAAAGAATTAAGTGCTTTATACTTACACAATAAGGAATCCAACAGTTCCCAACAGGAACCCAAATACAGTATTCATTTTTAGAGAATAGTCCACCCACAGCCAGCCACATCTGCATTTTCTATTGCTGTATTTTTTTGCATTCTCTGAATGAACACTGCTTCATTCACAATGCTTGCTTACAAAACAATACCACTTCTGGCTCCTGCTGAACACAGTTTGCAGTAGACTGTTCAAGCAGGAAGGTTTGAGGAAACCAAACCATAGGTACAAGCAGCAAAATGCCTTGGGAGAAAGACCACACTCTGGCCTGCAGGTGCTAGGCTATCTTAGACAATAAATATATGGGAAARAAAAATAAGAATTACATCCTTTAAGCACCTTCTAAACATACATGGTACTAGACTAGACAGTAGAAATACCAAGCAGCCAACAGATATTAGCACTACTGTATGTGTGTACTTCTCTCCACCTAACTCCTATTTAGAGGGTATTATAGTTCAGCTAGAGTGTACATTAGGCTAGTTGTACTTAGAGCAGCACCCTAATTCAGTGCCAGGAGTCTTCCAAAAGGAATGTAGGAACAGCTTCCCTGAACTGGTTGAAGCTTTTTGGAAACACAAAGAGTTTCCTCTTGGCTGGACACCATAATAACCAATGGAGTTTCTAACGGCCCATCATGCCTGCCTCACTCTGCCTGTACTGAACTGCCAACATACACCAACCAATCCTTCTGTACACTGATTTTCCAGCACACAAGCAATGCATTTTAGCTGATAAGGGACACACTTGCATAAGGAGATATAAATTTCACTGGTTTGAAACAAGTTCTGGTTTCTCATATCAGCAGGGAATTTATTTTTGCACTGCCTAGGTTGCAAACACTCTTCCAGGTCTCATCACTTGTGCAATAGTGGTGGGGGGAAAAAGGTCTCGTAACTGTTATCAGTGCACTTATGTAACATATTTACCATGAACGGTAGATTAAACAAAAAGGGTTCTGCTTCGTAAGTTTTGAGTAGCTGCCCAGAAATCATGCATGCAGAGCCAAATACTACTGCCATCTCCACTGATGTTTAAGCGCTTTTAAAGGATTAACTAAAAGAAAAGATGCCAAAATTCATCTGGGGAAGACCAGATTCCAATAGATATGTCAATGACAAATTCAGCACTGATTTGCAGCTTGACGCAAACTGCACAGGGAACTTTATTCTCCTATTGCTTAAGATACCAGAGCTAACATCATCTGATCAAAGACTGTGCTAATGAGGCTAATGCTGAGCACACTCTAGGCAAACAGTACTGCATGGCTTATTTCTTTGACAACTTTCTCTGCGATTGCCCTTTGGAAGTCATATCCGTCTACTTGACACACTTGTTTTATTCAGTTGTTCTCAAATAATTTTCATAGTTAATGCTTTAAATAGTCTTTATAGAGGATTCACTCTTGAATTTTCAAGCACTCCGTAAGTTCATTCCACAATGATCTTCAGATCAAGCACATCAAATGTCTAGTGCAAATACTTAGGCAAATACATCACAGGAGAATTGACAGTTGAGAATTGTTCATCGCTTGCAAAGCAACTTATTTTTATTGTCAGTTCACAGATGTTTGTGGAAGGCAAAACCAAAATGAACAATGTCCCTGAAGATTTTAACTAACTGCTATTATTAAATGCTTTTGTTACTTAACCAAGGCTAATGAAAGGGCTTGTCAGTATCTGAAAGTTAATTCTGACCAGTGCAGTGCAAAAGTATATTGCAATAGCTATTGCTGAATAATTCACATATGAAAACCTGTTCTGGAATCAGTATATCTTGCTCCACTTTAGATTAATATTGAAGATACAAGTGGAGATCCAACACAACAGAACTGAGAGTTTTGATTTACGAAGTACTGGAATTTGGTATTGGCTTTCCCTATTGTCACCTCTTTTTAGCAGACTTATGGACATTCATTTAACCAGATTTGCAGTGAGAAGAAAGGGGCTAATAAAAAGAAGAGTGCTGTTGGAGAACCCTTTCATTAATTAATTCCTTCTGATATCCGCAAATTGTAAGGGAAATATAACAAATGATGTCTGCACATTAGAGGTCTCTGATTGTTCAGCATTTTAGCACTAGGGTACCAAATACCCATCTGCAGCTTGCTTAACAGGCTCTTTCCAAATAAACCTGTAACGCATAGGGAAACGATCAGTTTTGAAACTACAGGTGTGTAATGAATCAGCACAGCAGCTGATAATGCTGCTGTGAGATTGCTCCACAGCCCTGCACAAGATTTTAGTCACCATGCTCTGTCMGTCTTTGAACAGAGACAGGGTGTCTGTAGCATTCAGCAGGTGTTTAGTCACCTTGTTAAATCTTCTGCTCAGAAGTAGAAAAACATTCATTTTCTGTACCATATGATGCCAATTTTCTGAACTGCCGACATGGTGACTTTTACATCTCACAGAACAGAGTCATCAGCCTCTTCCAAGAGGGATGGGGCTCAAAAAGCCAGAGGAAAAAAAACTCATGTAAGCGGTCACTGGTGCTGCTCAGAGTGCTTTGCACAACTTTTATCATAATGGGAGAGTGAAGCAGCAAYAGGTGATTCCTGGAGACTCATCAAAGCACTATATTTCTTTTCCTTGCCTATGTTCCTGGTTATCCTAAGAGCTGGTCCTCTGAACAACACTGCTGTTTCTATCCCAGCCTTCTGCTAGGTAGGCAAGGAATCGAGTTATATTACATTCTTGACTGGAAAGTGTACAGCTGAGGCCAGGGGACAGGACAGTTTTAGGCTGGCTACTACCATACCAAAGTGATCATGGCCATGAGTTACACAGAGCTGACTCTGTAAAAAGCCGCCTTGCAGGTCCAAGCTTGATAGATTTGGGGAGGAGAGAGGGAGGGAGACTTTGTCCTTATACTCATCAAGTATAAGCTGTCCTGTTGYAAATGGCACAGAGTCTATAAACTCTGTATGATATGCTCCGTCCAGTCTGACAGAGATTCAGCCACCTGCATTCATCCCACTTGTGTCAAATCTCTGATCCGGGATGCTCCAGAGGTGAACACATCTAGCAGGTAGTACTGGACTGCATGACCTGAGGCTGGAGCTTCCTACATGTCCACTGCTGTGACTTAACTGCTTAATTACAGATCACCACACTGGGACATGGACAGCCTTGGGACTGCAATGATGAAGAGTGCTGTTGAAAACAACATCCAAAGAGCCCCTGAATGCACCAGTGACTCTGATTTTCAGTTAAAGAAATGAGAAAGATGTGATGACTCCAGGAGCATGCAGCTTCAGCAGCAGTATGAACTTAATTTTATATGCACGAACTGTGCATGTTTAAAGCAAACAGTGCATTTTAAGATTTAATTAATTCAGTCTGTGATAGCAGTAAGCACATCAGAACTAGGCATATCAGCAGGTAGAATCACCCGATGGAAGATATTTTAGGTAACCTATACTAAGGTACTAAAGTTTGTCTGCACAATTCAACTTTCATGCATTTCTTTTTTCGGTTTCTAAGAGTTATTTTCTTTGTTTTTGATTTCCACAAAAACAAACAAAGAACTACCATGTGACAAAAGCTGCCCATGGCCATTTCTTAATGACCACTTCAAAACATCTCACTGTACAGAAAGCTCACAGTTGGTACACTTCGATCCCCTACAAAACTGGCTTTTGAACAACAATATAACAAGCTAGCTACATTTTTTCCAAGGTAGATGACCAAAATGTTACATGCATTCGTGTTCTACCCTGATTTCTTAATTCCCACTCTAATAAGCAGCAAACAACCACTAACTTTCTAGAAATTAATATTTTTGGTATCAAGTTTTAAGAATATGCACTCCCCTTTTCCCCTTCATACCCATTCTGGATTTTCTTTAGCTTGCCTAAGTACTGGTCTTTATATACTCTCAGAAAGTTTAAAATGAAGTAAAGGTATGGAGAAAGTGTGGTGAATAACAGCACTACAATAGGCAGCAACCATCCCCAAAGCAAACGCTGGAAATGGCTGCTGAGGAAGGTAGATTATGCTAAATAAAACAGACTTGTACTGAGGAAGTCAAAGCTGGGACTTTGTCACCTCTGATAAAAAGACAACAATCTCCTGCTGGGAGCCACTGGGGACTTGGCTAGGATACATATTAATTCACTACCCTTTCCTTCTCCCAGCTCATTTCTCTCATTCAGACATGGAGTAGCTTTTTAAGCATTATCAACACCTGGACACTAGGCAGTTAACCTTCATTGGAGCCCAAGGTTCAGAATATTGTTTAAACTCCATGAAATTCCTGTTAGATGCTGCAGGAACATATGGACCTAGTGCAGTTTGAAATAACACGCTGTACATGTTAATCATGGGTGAAATAAGAAAATGCCAGATTACAAATGATCCTCCAAAGGTACCGTGCTCTTTTGCTGGGGAAGGCTTTAATATAATGTTAATAGGTTTATTAACTATTGCTTCTTTTTGGACAGTATGTGAAACCCAGTTGACTCATTCTTTGCCAAATGCAAAGGATCAAAAATAATGAGTTAACATCCCATATTCACCATGTTTTCCAAAAAATTAGTAATACTTAGTTCTAAATTACATTTAATAATACAAATCAGCTTTCCCCTTGTCCCCCCCCCCCTTCCCCCCCTCCAATTTTGCACACAATTAGGGAGCCTGTACAGAAAAAGATTTCCACTAGTCCGCAGAGATGCAGACACTCTGCTCTGGAGGGTAACAGCATTCAATAACAACGTGAGCCATTCTGGTCACAGCAGTAGGTTATAAATTATTACAACTATTTATATTGTGGTACTCTTCTAAGGATTAGGGAAATTTTAAACAAAAAATAATTAACCAAAAAAGGCTTTTTTCTTCCAGGCTAATCAGGAGGCAGAGGAAACAGTGGTTTGCACTGCAAAGATAGGTTTAGAAGTGAGAGCACAACTTAACCTCTACAGCTGAACTCCTCAAGCTGATCTTTGCACACAACATAATCCCCATGAATTACCATTTAGTTGGTTTGCTGCATTTACAGTTTTGTTCGTCTGGTTTAATTTCTCACTGAACCTTGACAGACATAGTAGAACATACAACACCAACCATTTGTTTGCAGTTAGTATTAAGATATTAGTATTGCAGACAGTATTAAGATTACCAGTAGCTATTCTATTATAACACAAAAGCCAAAAGCATTCCATATATATTTTTGATCTGTGTTTAAAGGTTCTCCCTTTCTGTGTTGACCAAGGAAATTAAGAGGTGAATTAAGCAGTGTGGAAAAGCTTTGCATTGCTGTGGAACAGAGACACAGGAATGTAAATAAACCACTATGTATAGATTTCTATCAAGGCATGTTATTTTCCCAATAAAACATGACTATATAGCTCACTACTAAATTGTCCCGATTTTGACACTTGCTCCAGAAGCATTGCCCTACTGGGATTTTCACTCTGAAATCSTCTCTTTTCTATCCCTCCCTTTCCTTTAAAAAACAAGTAAAAACAAGTATTTAAGCATGTTATTACAGATCCTGAGGTACAAAATTTCCTTCTGCTGACATCCAACTCATCTTTGCAGTCTCAGCTTTCAAACKGCACTGGCAACAACTCTCTACTCAAAGCTGCATTTACTATGACCTGTGTTATTCTTTTCTCAGTTGTGCCTCCAGCCTATCTCTCTTTTTCTTTCAGCTCCTTCAAATGAACAGTTTAGCCAGGGGTTACAGACATGATATAGGCTTGAATTTATCAGCAAATCAAAGCAGGGAATCCAATCCATCTTTTCTGGTTCTTTGCTCTTGTGAACTGGGTAGCATTTGTCAGTGCAGTAGATTTACTAGGTGGCTGCAGGTCACTGAACTGCTCTACTCATTTCATCAAAACTTTTTGCAAGACTGTTGTTTTAGAATTCAGCTGTATAACACTTGAAACACTGGAAGCCTGATCTAGACTTACATGGCTCCTGTAACAGCTAACTATTATCAAAACACAAAGAGTAATGATTAGCAAACTGCAATCTACCACCCAGATAAAGCGCAATCAGTGCCTTGGTCATGGGTAACAAAATAAAAATATGAGATAGTTGTTTTTACAGGCTAGCATGGTGCGTGCATACAGATGCACACACATGCAAATCACAATCTACCAGATTATATCACTTGCGCAGGGTATCTGCATGTCTCCTAGAAGCCAAATTCAATACTGTTTGCATTGCATTAGACTGGAAGTTCATTATTAACARATTATCAAATCATACTAACAGACTATCAAACATTTTAATGGASAGCGATTTGTTATAATTTGCATTGAATATCTACAATAATAAAGACAGTTTGGTTTTAAGACAGGGAGAATTATTTATTTTTTAATTAGAATCCTAGCAGTTCTCCTAAAAAAAGAACTCAGAAATTTCCTAGACACACTGTATGAACATACTGGCATCAGAAGAGCACTATGCTATTTCCATGCACTTGGAATGTMCATATTATGAGTGAAAGTTCATGGTTTGCCTGAAAACAATAAAACAAATAGCTTCTGTCAGTACAAGGCAGAACTTGCATCAGCAGCCCTTACGCAGAGGAGAAAAAAAAAMAAATCAAGAAAGCTTCTGACTAAATCATGCCCTAAAACATACATCTGGTTCAGAGCCATGAAGGCACGCAGAAAGAAAAGTGATGAGAAGGAAGCTGAGAAACAACTGAATGACTGCAAAAAACCCACTTCATGCTGGAGTCTGAGTAAGTTCCTCATCCTCCTAACTGCTTTATTCTGAATTACTGGACTGGATAAACAATGATCCAAGAACGTCCATTTGACAATCACATTTTACTTCAAAAATCCATTTGACAATCCCATTTTACTTCAAAAATCCATTTGACAATCCCATTTTACTTCAAAAATTGTTTTTTCAAACCAAATTTGTTTGAACTATCAGTTTCAAACATTTTGACTAAATTTTGCAAGTCCAGTGTACGTTACAGAGACTGACCTTTTCACTCTGCAAGCAGAGATTTCAACAAAGTTGTGTCTGACTAGAAGATTTCAGAAGTTTTGAAACTCCTGGAGGTATTTGTGAAATAGAACCTGTTGGGGTTTTTTTTGTTTGGTTTTTTTTTTTTTTTTTTTTAGGCTTGTTCCAAAGTTGACATTCACTGAAGCAGGACAGAATCTGGCACTCCAATGGATGCAGCACGCTATGCTGACTCAGTAACATTGCTAGAGGACTCTGGCTTACACAGACTAACATTCATAGTATCTTTTGGCTAAGCTCATTACTTTGGCTTCTACTTTCTTGTCGATCACAAGCTGAGACTTCTAGCTAACTCTGTTACAGCTGCTGTTACTATATATGTCTGCATYATTTATTTCCAATTTAATAAGTAATAGTATAAATCTTACTACTACAATCTGCCTTTTATGCATGTATCAAGACAGCAGAATCTGACAGTTTGCAGCTGAGGCAGTACGAGAGGAGAAGCGCATGAATCAAAGATGGCTCAGAATGAACTATGTTCTGCTTACAGGCTTTCTTAAAAACAAAGATATGGACTGAAGATACTCTCTTCAGAGATTTCAGTTATGCAGATTTCAGAGATTTCAGTCTCTCTTATGGCCAAATTAATTTAAATATAATGCATTTACTTAAAAATCTTTCCGAGCTTTGGAGAGGACTTTAGAGCCAGCTGACCTCTCTCCTGACATATGTAAGTGATAATGGCAGGTGTATATATGTACTTTACAGTAGCTTCATATTTCTCCTATTAGTATCCATGTCACTTTCTATTTTTGAGAGCTGACTTAGTGTTTACTAGGCAAGGCTTCATCCACCTCCTTCCTCTGTACCATGACCTTGTAACTCAAGATGTTCCCTGTGGTATTGGGTTTGCAGTTCTCTGACCTTTTGTCCCGCTACTTGAAATTGTCTGGTTTTATCCTGTGATAATCGCCAGTTTGGTTACACTGATAACCTTTCATAACAAGCTTTGTGAACTTCCCAGTAGAAATAGGAAAAAGGGATGACTTACCTCAATTCAAACAGAGCAATTCAAGGTTGAGTCCCTGTTTGGCTGGGATAGTGTTAGGTCTTTGTGAAACTGTCCTGGACGCAAACAGGACCATAAAAGGACTTAGCATTTAAGTCTTCAAGTGGCTAAAAGACAAGGGACTTAGAAACTGAATTTGTACCTGAATGACAGAGTTTACTGCCCTTTTGCAGTCCTTATTCAGGCAAAACATTTGATGGCTTTGCTAGATATTTTGGTATAGCACCCAACACATATTTGACAAGAAAAAACAATTCCTTATCCATCTATGACATCCACCCTGCCCTGCAGATTTCAACAGAAGGAATCACATGACAGTATCATAGCAGAAACAGGAGATTCCATCATTCCCATACACCTGATCTCCAAATAAAACCTCTGGGTGCTTTATCTGAATGTCAGCTGCTGGATCAAACTGGATTCAATCCTAAAGACTTGCATTAGTCACTAGCACTTATCAGTGCCAGTGTTTAGTGGCTTGGTTTGCAGTGTGTGAAGACTTGGTGAAAGCTGGACATTCGATATCAGCTGTTAATAAGGGCTTGTTTTTTTTTTTGCTCTCCCCAAACTATCTAAAAGTTAAATATAGAATTGTGCATTCTGCATGGATTTCTCAGAGGCAACTGAATTCATGATTCCAGACTCTCACTCTTCCATGTTTCCATATTCTTGTTACACTTCCACACATTTTATTTTCTATTTCAATTTTGAGACTGCCACAACCTGCAAAACTACATTTTGTACTCCTCTTCTATATGCAACAGTGCGCTGGGGCTGAACATTAACATACAGATCAATACATTTACGGTCATCTACCTAAAAAAGGCATGTTAAATCTTCCATCTGCATAGCCTAATTGTGACACAGTGAAACTGCACCTTACTTAGCAGTTGCTCAGAAAGACAGAGCCACTTCCCCTGACAGACAGCAGCATGTTCCCCCACTTTCCATCCGCCAGCACTGGCACTCATCTGCACTATGGACAACCAAGTTAGGAAGCCCACCTGCAGGAAACTATCTGCTCTATTTTCCTCTTCTACTTTTTTTGATAATTTGGTTTGAACAAAGTCACTGACGGCTCAGAAAAACAGAGATGAATTAAGAAAAGCAATACGTTATTAGATTCACTTAAACATCTTCTGTAATTTTACTTCTGCCACGTGTCAAAAGCAGAGTTTTAAGTGGCTTGACTAAAAATCCTTCATCTTGCCATTTTCTTGTATTTCAGTCTCTTATGTTATCCCAGATTTTGAGCTCTGAGCTTCTAGAAAAGCTCAGAAGACAAAACTTCAATTCCTTACAACACATACTTTTATACGCTCTCCACCTCCAGAACACAATTACATTCAATGTTACATTAATTTTCAAACTTCTTAAACATGACATCTACCATTGTATCTTCCAGGTATTTTAAATAAATTGCTAATACTTCTCCCAAACCTTACTTCTTTCTTACATTCTTTACTTTTAACCARTGTATTCCAGTTTTATTCAGCTGTCTTTGAGGAATTAAAATCCCTTTTTATAAATCCATACTCTACATATSAACACTTGAAACATGATCGATTTTTATTTTCCCCATTAGTCATATTTCACAGCAAACTGACTTAAAATACTGTGGATGGACAAAAAGGAGTTCGTATTTATTGAGAGGACTCATTGGCTTTGACAAAGTATTCATGAGAGTAACTGCTGACCATTCTAATATCTCCAGAGACCAAAATATCCCAATTTCTCCAAATTAGTAGAAAATAGATGACAGGAGGGGATTTGACATGGCCTTGCTGATTTATTCCAGCCTTCCAGCTGCCTAGGAATGCTACAGGAAGTGACAGACCTCTACACTGAATCCTTGGTCTTTCTACCCAGTCTGACAGTTAACTGGTAGTTAACAGTTAATGCATTTCCCAACAGTGCCCTGTGATAAAGGAACATGCTCATGGTTTCATAATGTATATTTCATTGCAGGTACCGTCTTCATCAGTTAAAGTCTACCTTTCCAGAGTTACAAAGGTTATAAAGCTTCACTGATTTTCACACTTCAGAAAACAGTAGCTAATGTTTGCACAAACCCCAAGCCTTTTACTCACTAATACAATTTCTTTAGAGCTCAAAGTATCATCCTCGATAAGGATGAGAAATGCTGGCCTGGCTCTTGCATGTTTGATAAGTGTGCACAAAACAGCTTAGCATATTAACAAGCAAAGGGCAAAAAGCAAAGATCACATATGAAATTAAGGTAGACAACAATCCTCACTAAAACATGGTCTTTAATTGTTTTGTTTTCAAGATAGGATAAGACTTGGAGGCACTAACAGAATTTTCTAAAGACCTGAAAAATACAGCTAACACATGGCTCCTGTCCCAGCAAATTTAAATTCCTCATCATCACCTAAAAATTCTTTGCACAATTACCTTTCTGCTCTCCCTCACATTTATCCTTCCCTGCATAGCTTCACATTTCCCCACTCTACTTGCTCTACACACACATATTTCTCTGTGTGCAACAGGGAACTCTAAGTGATTCCCTAGAGAACAAGAAAACCTCAATAAAATATCCAAACTTTGGGCACGTGTGCTATATTTCTACATCCCAGTCACAACTGGGTCATGCCAAATACAAACCCTGGATTCAAGCACATTCACCCCATAAAGAAATTGGCTCTGCAGTTTCAATATGACTGTATACCAAATTAGCCATTAATGACTCATCCTTCTAACCCTGTGGGACATTTTTTTCTTTAGGGATTTTTCTTCTCAATTTAGGAAAAAAATAAAAAATAAATTAAAAAAAAAAAAAAAAACCAGATTCTCCTGCCTCCCTTCCAATATTACATATTAATTACATATTAAATTCCTGGAATTCTTCCTTGTCCTCAACGTTTCTGAGATAGGAGGTTGTTGTTGTGCTGTTGCCTAGTGAAGATAGTAGACATTCTACTGCAGTGAAAAGCTGCTGTAGCTTTATTACCACAAGGCCATTTGCCTTTTTTTTTTTTTTCCATGCAGAATTTACTGCTGTGTACGGTGTCAGTACAAAGCAAAATAAAAGGTAACAGACTTTGTTTCACAGATACCTATCCATGGGCTGTTATTACAGCAGTACATCTGACTAGCAGGGCAGAAATGAACAGAAAACTCCCCTTCTTACTAAGTAACRTGATGTGACCGTGCACAGACACCAAGAAAGGTTATCCTGGGACACCAGGCAGACCAAAAAACATGTTGCGTCAGCATGGGAATGGATTCGGCAGGAGTGGAGGGTGTGTTGCAGCATGTTCCCAGGCAGAGGAAAAACACAGAATAATCACAGGGAAAGTCACCCCTCAGGGGCCTGAATAAAGGCCCTGGAGATGTAAAGAACTGGGACATTCTACCAAACAAGCTGGCACTTCCCAGCATACACAAAGCCAGGCAGGAGGGTGAAAGAACATGGAAAACTATGGAAGAATTTCAAACAGAGCTTTAGAAAGTAATCTGAAACCACCATCTGACYGAGATAAACAGCACAGTTTATCAGGAATTTGGTGGTTAAGGTTTCTCATGATAAAATTCAATTAATGTCAAATCTATTATGCATGTAACTGAAGCACTGGAGAATCCTTAGCATGGACCAGAAACAAATGCTGCTCTTGCCGCAGGAGCTCACAATTGTACTGGGGCAAGCAGCAGCAGGTAGTTACAGATGGGCAGCACAGTGGACAGAGAGGCAACACTAGCCTGAGCGATTTTACAGTAAAAGCTCAACTTTGATCCTGTAATTTTGTAACCATGGGAGAGTTCCGGCAAAAAAAAAAAAAAAAAAGATATTTCAACATATGTTTATGGACACATGCAAAAAGGCTAACAATGGCAAATTCTTGCCCAAAAATTTAGCAAGAGAGAATCAGCAAAACGGACTAACTGAGCAGAGCCGGGAATAATCATTTCAATAATAAGTGAGATGTAAAGGAGGGTGAAGGAGACACCACAAAAGATCTTGCAGTGAGACAGTCTGCATCTCAGGAAAGAAAAGAAACAATGCCTGCCAACAAACTACTAATCAGGAAAAGTAGTACCAAGTTTAAATTTTTAATAAAATGCAGCTGCAAAATGCAGCTGTTCTACAGAAACTTTTGTGTGACAACAGCATTTTAAAAAGTCATTCTTACTCTGAAAATATCTCAAGATTTATGGTAAAAACCCTTGGTAAATACTAACTCTTGAAGTGAGTGCCCAGTGCTGTCAGTAGAAGGACTGACTAACAGATTGACAATTAGATCTAGATTTTATTACTACCTTTGCCACTAAGCTGCTGAACAATTTTAGTCCTCTAATTTTACTGTTTCAGCATTCCATCTAAAAAGGGGACATATAAACTGTCATTTGTGTAACAGATACTAATGTTCAAAAATGTTCTGGATGCAGACATCCGTAAGGGTGTTAAAAGGGGTCTTCACCATAGGCACTACAGCACACATTCTTCCTCATATTGTCCTTTATGTCCCCTTCCCTGTCCAAGAGATGTCAACAAGACTTATTTTTAATAGGCGGTCATTTAAACTTCTGTTCAACTCAGAGAGCCGCTTGCTCCCCAAGATKCAGTAGGCTGAAATTGCTGCTACCTTAAGTAAATGCAATACTTTGCGAGGTCTGTATCAACATTTTTTCCATGTTATAGAATCACAGCATCATTGAGGTTAGAAAGGATCTTTGAGATCATCAGGTCCAACCATAAGCCCATCACCACTGTGCTTACTATACCATGATGTTTCAAAACAGATGCCTGTCAGGGAAAGCTCCAAACTTTGGAATGAACTCTTCCAAAGCCTTAGGGTTGTTCCAAAGCCCTTTCACATATTTATACTTTTAGCAACCAGAAAAATGGATCTAAACACATCCTCAACTGTAATATTCTCTATCTAAAAAGCACTGTATGATTTCAGTTCTACAGACTTAGAAACAGGTTTTGCCTTCACACAGTGAATAGCATTGCAAGGACTGCCATCCAGTGGTGAATCAAGGGTTTGACCAACACTGCAGACACACAAAGAGTCGTCAAGACTGAAAGAGATTAACAGCAAAAGCTAACAAGAATGTAAGAATTACTAATGGCAGAGAGGATTTTCCTTAGTCAGTTTCAGATATTATACACAATTTTTAGGTTTTTTTTCCCCAAAATTAGCTAACAAGATAAATAGCTTCAGACTGACCATCCAAAGTATGTAAAGTGAGGCTTGTTTAGCCACAGYATAGTGAAGAAGCTGCAGTTAAACACAATTCTTCAACATATCTGAAATTGTAAACCTGATTCCCCTTTTCACACTGGCCTTGATTTCAGTGAAGTTTATTCTGGATTTATTCAGATGATAAGGTRAAAACAATATATTTAAGGTCACCACAAGTTTAATACTTCCTTTTAAAACATCACAATAAAATAAAATTCCTGGCATATCTACCATTACTCCTGCTTAGGTTATGAAACCAAATGTTGATTTGAATAGTTAATAATTCTGTTAAATAACAGCAGGTTTAAGCCCTGTTTGTCTGTGTATCTTTCGAAGTTATCCAATGCAACATTCCATTTCTCTGGTTTTATGAGCTTTCATTGTTATTGCCTTGTCTTCCTTATTGTGTATACAAACCTTGATAGTTGCAAAAGATTTTTTTAGTTTGTTCCATATGTTGTTTATGCTCATAAAACACTGAGTAAATGTATTTGCAGAGAAATYTTTTAAAAAAATGCCCAGAAAAATAAAGAACTTTGAGATTATCCCTACCGAGGCGTTTAAATCCAGCACAAGGAAACTGAAAATTGACTTAAGTTGGGGGTAAGTTTGTTTTTCCCTTCTTAGTTGTGACAACATTTTATTAGGATTTGCAGAACTGTTTGGCCATTAACTGCTATTGATTTGAATAAAAATTATGTACTTAAATTCCATGGAGATCTTGGTCTGACTGTTGTTGATGTAGATTTTTGGATATAAGAGTCTTTGTCGGCTCCCTAGTATAATGTTTAGGGATGCAGTAGGATTTTCATTGTTTTCAGGATGAGTCATGCAAGCAGCAGCACAACAGATGATGTGAAGTGCAGAACAATAAWGAAAAAGATGAGAGACAGCTAAGGGAAAACTGAAGGAGTCAGAGGAATAATCAGAGGATGAGACAGGGCGAAAAGATGAGAAAAGTCGGAGAACTGAGCTTTGCAGGAAAAGCAGGGAGCTAATGAAGTGTGGAGTCGGTGCAGGGTGAAGTAGCTCAGAAAAGGCTCAGGAGGGAAAACTAAAGGACCTGTAGTCAGAGCAGAGGGAAAAGAGGTAGAAAAGCCAAAAGCAGGAGGGCTGATGGAACAGCCAAAGGCTTCATGGAACTAAGTGATGGATTTCTGTGTGACAAAACAGAAAGTACTAGAACAACAAAAACAGTGAAATGGAAGAGCTGTGGAGGCTGGTATGTCCTTTAAAGACAAAAATACTACTACAGTTAGAAAGAGCAATCCAGAACAGCAGTGGTGTCCTGAAACTCCCAAGTCTGGAATAATGGCNGGGGGGGAAGAAAAGGAGATGGCAGCTGCTTAAATCCAATAACATAAACATAAGCTTAAACCAGCAAAAGAGGATGAAGCAAAGCAAATAGGAACCAGTGGAACAACAACTAACTGTATTAGATGTGGACAAACTTGGGTAAGACTGAAAGAAGTTAAACTTCATTGATTAATGAAGTAAAGATTCTGAGAAGAGGGACCTCCAGACACCAGCATAATTGGACAGTTTATTGTTGTTTTACTGCCACTGCAGCTCAGAGACAGAAGCACTGAGAAATGGCTGTGCCAGGAAAATACTTCCTAGAAATATCACAGATTCCTTCCACCTACTTACTAATGGCTCTGCTCCAGTATGACAGCTACTCCAGCAGCCATCTGAAGCAACAGTAAGACATTTTAAGTGATAGACTAACATGGAAATTAGTACAGAAACAGAGAAGTCCTTAAACATTCATCTCTTGTCTTCATTTGCTCAAGAGCTAACACATTTTCTATTCTGGTGTAAGCCAGTTAAGCAAACTAGTTCTTGGTGTCCAGTCTAAGAACTACTTCATCTCTCTCACTGCAAAGGGGTCAGTGGGACTCTGTCTTACAAATGAACTGCAAGGATATTTTTAAAAGACAGATTTAGCCATTTATGAAGACCTTACTATAATTATTTTTAAAGTTAAGAAAGCTCCAGCGTTTGGAAGGTCACCAGTCCGGTTCTCATTTATAGTTATAAAAAATAAGCAGCTGCTGGAAGACATGTCAAGAAATTATTTAATCATTCATCCCAAAGCAAGACCGGCCAGATCTAATTTTTTTTTTTTTCTTGTCAATTGTCCAACCTATTCTTAAAATTTTACAGAAAAGAAATTCCAGCACCTCTACAATCTATTCCAGCAGTCAACTATTTTACTCCCAACAACCTTTTTCTAATGTGATCCCAACTCTTCCTTGTTGCTACATTACTTACTGATGTGGAGAATAAACTCCTTTCCCTTTCACACTTACTTTTATGCCTCATACTTAAAAAATTTAAGTACATCTCAGTATGTTGCTGAAGTGCTGCAGAAAAGGCAAACACTCACTCAGCTTGTGATCCACTAAAACTCAAAGACTTAGTCTGAGGAATTGCTATCTAATCCATTGCTCCCATCCTGCTTTTTTTTTTTTTTTTTTTTTTTTTTGCAGGCTGTTCTCTTTGATTTGTCAACATCACTAGGCATCCTAATCCTGCCTCTTCGCACTCTGCAAGTTTTGCAACTTCTGCCAATTTAGTAGGTACTCTCTATTCTATCCAGGTCATTTGGTGCTGAATAACAACAGCAACAGGGCAGACTTCAATTAACACCTCCCTCCACTGCGATAAGACAATATGAAATAATTAATACACACTCGCTGAAAATGGTTTTCTAAGTACCTTCCCATCCGGTTTACAGTCATTTTGACTAAATCAAACTTCCTTAACAAGCAAGACGGTACGAAAAGCTAAAATTTAAAGAACATCCGCTTTTCTTCTATCCATATGGTCTGTAACTCATGAACAACTTATTTTTCAGATGATTTAGCCTTTAAAAATTAATTTTGGTGACTAAACTTTCCATCTTCTTCCATGTGCTTAATATATTTGGGGGAGAGATTTTTCTGTTGTTTTGTGCCTTTTGTTTTTCTCCAAATATTCAAAAATTTCTTCAGACTGAAGTTTGGTTACCTCACCCCCCCACCGTTCCCATTTGAAGACGGATGATGTAGTAGAAGACTGAATACAGYGAACCCATCACCTGCACTTGTCGGGATCGCTAAAGACTCTGAAATTGTTTCAGCCTGTTTGCCAGTTATGCTGAAAAAAAGTCTAACTTCCACCCACCAGAATAAACCATCAATCTGCACTGTTGTTTCGTTTTCAAACTCAGAGCTTACAATTAACACCAACAAATCCCACCACAGCATTGATCTTGGCAGTGAAAACTGATACAAAAAATACTAMCATCAGTCCTTTCCATGCATAAGGCAGCAAACGATATCAAACTGATCTGATTTACTTACAGCTAAATAGCACTTCTTGCAGCTTGCACACAGAACAATTAAACTAAGACCCTTGACGCTTATAGAACCCATATGGGATAGTTATGTGATGAAGTGAAACTTGATCTTATACCCAAAGAACATTAACGACTAAGCTGCTATCACTGAACAGGAGCTCAACAAATTGTGTTACAGACTCAACATACTAGATACTAGAATGCAGCGCCTTACATCCATGTCACCAATTAAAACATGGTGCAAGGCTGACATGCCTGACTCCCATTATACTGCCACAGCTGTTGCTCTAAAGTGAGCCTAAGCCGGTCTCCATCCAGCTTTTAGCTGACAGGTATCCATGTCAGACATAAAGCACACCAGTATAATTAGTTCTCAYCAGAGAAACTAAATTACCTAGAAACTCTCATATTTCTCATAGCTGCTTCACATAAAAATACCAACTTTCAGGGGAGTTTGATGTATTTGCTGTATTTTTTCCTGTCAGTGGTATGCATATACCTACTCTTTGACTTTGGTGTAGCAGAACTGCCTCAATTCTACAGTATTTTAAAATACTGCAAGATTTACCACCATTACTACTACTACTGATTTTTACAAGAGTTTCAATTGGTTTCTTGAAATGCTTTCAACCCTCCCCTCCTTAAGCATGTTCTGAAAGAAAAACATTCTAAAGCAACTGCAAAATTGTGAAGCAGCAATAAAAAAAAAATCTAAAAGTGAGTCAGAATTATTGCTGGAACTCTTTTTACAAGGGAATCCATAACTTGAAAGCAAGACACAAGCATCACATTCACAGATGTATAACAACAATTACGTCACAAGGGCCACTGCTACCGTGCAGAAAAATGTTCCTATCACATGCAGCATTTTCAGGAGTGACTGGAAAGTGAGATTTACTCTCTTCCTCCTAATGCACATTGGCTCCCTTTTCTGGAAGCAACAATTGCCTCCACTTCTAACAGTAACTCCACAAAGCCTTATTATTTCATGCTTAATTCATATGTTAAGGAAATATTTTATGCATACAAAATATGTAAGCTGATACAGATAGATTATAGTAAYCATATTGAACAGTGTTTTCTCAAGGGCATAACCAACGCATGTTCACTCTCTTAAGCAAAACTCCATTAAGCACTATATGTTCAGTTTTAAAACATGGTAAATTAGTAAAAATAAAAGTTAATGGTAGTGCTTAAAAGTAGTTATTTTATGTCTTTCACTATTTGAATAAAGCATAACATAAAAATATAGTGAAGGACACGTTTAGTTTTTGTTCTACTTTTGTATACTTCTGCTGGAAATATGAAGTTTCTTTCCAAGTTGCTTTCTSAACTCCTGTCAAATGTGAGTTGTACGTAACCGTGGATAACGTAAAAACTGATGTTACTTCACTCTGCRGTCTAACAAAAACATCAGTTTTTCAGCCATCAATGCAGACTAACTAAACTTACCTGTAATTAAATTTACTTGCAAAAGTGCTTCAGATTTTACATGTTACATATATTAATATATATATTTACATTTTTCAGAACCCCACATTAGTCTTTACCAGAACTAGTTAACTATCATCTCCTCAAAATGGTAGAACTGTCTTCTCTTCTTAAAATATTGTTTCAACAACACAGATTTTCTAGCATGCTACTGCTCTACAGTTTGCAGCAATTTGGAAGGAGTTACTAAGAGAAAAAAAACAGAACATCTAGAATTTGGGGGAGGTCAATAGGAGGGCTGATTTTGTTTATTTCATCTATACTGTAATTTTTCGGTTGAACTCAATTAAATCTGACATTGTTTGGATTGTTAAGAGTTCCTATATGTGTATTCTCTAAAAGGCTACACGGGACCTGCAGGACTATATGACTAGGCATCATCACTCACAAGTTCTAGAAAAGCCCATGGATGAGCCCCGGATTCAATATTTTCTCCTGCAGAGCACTCCCCACCCCCACCCCCACCCCCCCCCCCCCCAAAAAAAAAAAAAAAAAAAAAAAAAAACCCACCACCAAGAACTTTGGACTTCAGTCTGACTTTCTGTTGCATTTGGAAGAATGGCAAACTTCTGTTTTCAATCATGGAAAGATGTGTTCTGCTTCATCTTTACCACATGTTCTAATTTTAATTTCCCATTCCCTGGGCCAGGTAAGTTCATCCAGATGATGTGAATGCTATGAAATAGAGATATTCTCACTTGCTGCAAAGAAAGCCTTGTATCAGACATTGGCACACTCTTGTGACTACCCTGAAGTTCTGCAGTGCTGCTGGCACTTACAAAGAATAGCAACCACTTACACAAAATACAAGCCTGCCTTTAATGGAAAATGGAACTCCAGTAAGGCATGGCAATACCTTCTCCTTGTCATTTATTTTATAGTGCCTAGTAGTTTTCTCTTGTGTGAACAGGGAGCCCAAACCCAAACAGAACTTCAATCATGCATTCTGAAATTTTCCTACCTAGTACGCTCCTACTTCTGAGTAGTCTATCTTACTTCAGCTCTGCCTTCTTTTTCCTGGTTCTCTMTGCACCTCATGTTTTAGTAGAGGATCATAGCAGACCTATATTCACAACCTGTGATCAAAGAAATATAAGAAATCATTTAATCTTGCTTAAGACAGAATAACCCTTTCTCGTTTAGTTTTATTTCCCCAAAACTATCTGATACATTGCAATTACAAATCAGCTTGCTTTGTTCCAAAATAGGTTACCAGCTTTCAAATGCAATAAAATATATTTCATATACCACAAGTACTCACTAGATGATTAAAAGCCCCAAGAAAAACTGAAAGTCAGTTGCATTGTCATTCACACTGAAGTTGCAGTGGTCTCAATAGAACAATGACATTTAGTGACATGAGTTTCTGATTTGACTTCCTTCTCATGCATTAAAAAGCTGACTTATTTTGATCAGATTACTTATTTGAACAATACAAATACTCTCCCTGAAAGCAAAAATGTGATTCACCAAAGCCTGAGCAACCACGGGATATCACTTGGGAAAAACTGCAAACAGTAGTTATTAACCTTGTAAAACTGCTTATGTTACATCCAACCTTCCTAAAGACAAGCATGCAAGATGAACAAATCCAGAAGTCATACAACATGTAAGAACAAAGTAATGAAGATACACTGAGGGCAGACAATTAACAGCTAGCTCTGAGATCTAATGAGGAATATGGACAGCAATACTTAGACATTTCACAGTGATGCAAAAAAAAAGGCAAAGATCAGTAAATAGGTTTCTCAATGACAATTACTATATAAATGAGAACAGCACTTCGAACACATACAGCTTGCAAAAGATATTTATGGAGTTCTAAAGGAATCTTTCATTCCCMCAGAATTCAATACATAATTTTATTGACGAAACATAGTGGTAATATTGCCTCAGACTTTTAAAATGAAGTTGAAACCCAGTCTCTCACACACAAAAACAACAATTCCAGAACTAAATGAATTCACCTTGGCAACTGATAACAGTGTATCATTTGGATACAGTACAAGCTCACAGGAGGGAGGCAGGAGAAAGAAGAAAAAAAAAGAGATTTGAGAGATGTCTTGTCCTTGGTACTTCACAAAGAAATTACTACTCAGTAGTGAAAGATGAAGCAAAAATTATGATGGCAGGTAACAGCATCTCAAGCCTGGATGTAATATAAGATGTATATAAGATGTGCTTACTCAAGAAAAAAGAATGTTTCAGAAATAGAATAGAATCCAAATAACTTTGTAGAAAATAAGTTTTATTTGTTTCCTTTCGTACACCATTTCAAAAAAAAGAAATGCACGTTCATACAGTTTTTCTCTTTCCCAGTGCATATCTCAGTTGGCTCATACAGAGCGATTAAGGCAAAAGACGCCTTTGAAATAATTTCAGACACACTGTGTTTTAACTGCAAAGCATCCAAAGATTGGTGGATTTGGTTTTTTCTTTTTTTCCTAAATTATAACCTGGAAAGACAAGTTTCATGTATTTCTTCCCCAATTCAAGTCTTACCACACAGGGAATAGGGGACAGAACCTGCAATAAAAAAAAAAATCAAACCAATGGCTAATACTGATTTCAGGGCAGAGCTAAAGCTGGATTCACTGTTTCATAATGAAGCAGGGTTAAACAAGAACTATTTGGATAACTTTCTCTTTCCAGAAGCTCTAGAACAGGAACAATAAAATGCCATTTTAAACCCAAATCAGCCATTGGTAATGAAAGTTTGTTTGCAGAGACAGCAGCCTTTTCCCRGATGTCTGAAGCAGGTCCTTTTTTCCGTTGACAGTGAACTATGGAATTTGTCAATTGCTGCTGCTTCTTAAACACTTCAAGTGGAGCAAATTCTGCTTGGGCTTTCATACACCACAAGAAGTATTAACCCATCAAGTAGCCCCTACGGAATAAAAGTTAGAAAAAAATGAGAGAGAGGGAGAGAGAGAGAAAGTTAGAAGGTACAGACAGTACACCTCAAAAATAGCACACCTCAAAAACAAGTGAATTACATTATTTAAACAAACATCTCAGATTGCCAATAAAAATTTCAGACCAAAGCTAGTTAGAAGGAACAGGAAATAAATGTCATCCAATGTACTAACCTACCATCTCAACTACCCATTCCMTTTGTTTTCATTGGCTATTGAAAATGAACTTCATCCTCAGTCCAACTTTTRTTATTGTCCAGAATTTTTGATAGTCAAATTACACTTTATGAAAGGATCTGTATTTGTATTCTTTATACAAACTACCACATTTAAGATAACCAATATATCTTAATAACTTGACAAACCTGATAAACTGGACTCATTTTCRATTTCAATTTCTCTCAAGCAATTCTCTCACAATTACTCTGCAGAATAACTATTATCGTAATCCAGGTCTCTTTTATTATTATAAATCTGTTTTATCTGTATCACTTCCTGTATAAAATGTAAAACCAAAATCATTCCAGAACATAGATCTCGTCTACCTCCAATCTGTATTAAGGATGACTCTAGRTTTTTAAAAATAGGACATACATTTTTTTTTCATCTGATTACACAAATCAGCTACTTCTATTAGTTTTGATGTTAAATTTTTGGTCTTTAAATCTGAGACAGTCATGTTAAACAAGGGAAATGAACCAACAGTCTGCCTTTGCATAAAAGATGCACAACAGGTAGCAATGAATTCCAAAGAAACTGTAGCCATTTTGTTAATGGAGGAGTTGCACAAAGCTACCTAGCACAGAAAGTACTTTTAAATATGAAATTGTTTCCTTAATGTGAGTCAGTACACTGCAGAGATTCGCTTTAATTACATCTGACTTCTCCTTTTAAAGGAGGTTTTGGGTGGAGGCGAAAAAAAAGTCAAAACCATTTAAGTGACATGACAGCCTGATGAAACAAGAAAATAAAAAGCAGGCTTCTCTTATGCTATCTGATGCCAAGGAACCCATCACTTGTACACCATGAAACAAATATTTAGGAAAGGAAGAACAACTGTCATTGATAAGCTAACATCTCCCAGACCTACTCTGGAAATTAACTGTCAGTACTTCAAAACAGCTGTTTTCAGCTATTCCAAGTGAAATAGACTGAAAAATAAACAGAAATACAGTCTGGAAGTTCCAGATTTTTTCTACTTTTTGATCTCTGAGTATATGTGTATTAAAACATTATATATAGTACACACTTCAATGTTATGTTCAGTTTTGAAGAAAAAAATGCATCATCTTTAACTTAGGACAGCCTAAGTTATCTCTGAATATCCATTATTCCCCTCTTCAGTTCTTCCAGTTGTGATTCCACACACAGTTATCAGCATAAACAACTCAACTGTCTCACCAAGTTCACTAATATATGCTTTTTCCTCTTCCCCTTTCTTTACCACAGCAGAGTCCTACTGTCATTCAAGGTGGACTGTCCCCCCCAAAAAAGCATTAAAGAAAAGCAACATACAGCCAAGTAGCAAATATTTAACATTTATCATTTTACTTTGTTACTCTTAAGTTTAGCATATGCACACATATGCCACTGGACAGAAGAAATGCAAAAACAGTACTAAGCCACTTACGGTAATTTCATCCTCATGAAGACTCTGGCCATAAAGAAGCTCAAAAGGACGCTTACAAATCCAATGAAAAGCAAGAGAAATCTGTTTAGCTTAGGGATATTTGGTGCATTTGATCGATCAAGAATTATGAATCCTAGGCCCCCCATTGTGAACAGGAAACTGGATGCGAGTCCTTCCATAATATATTGCCCATTTACTCTACGAAAAAAAAAAAGTGAGAAGTCAGAAAGGCATTAATTTTCAAGAAGGAACTTAGCTTTTGGAAACCTATCTACTCAAACTTACTCAGCCTGCTTTAGCTATGCAAATATGTAGAACATTTAACTGTGATAACGGCCCCTAACAAGAAAATAGGTATTTAAGCCGCCTTTGTGTAATTATGGTTAATTTATCTCCAAAAATGCAAGTTGACCAAACAAATGTACTAATTCTCCTCATGAGTTTTATTGCAGGACCATGTATATCAAGGGGATGATACTCAAATGCTAGTTTTTAAGAGTTAGGGAAGAACTAACACAGCATCATTTCAATAATTTCTGGAGTATCTTTTTCTAAAAGCAGTGCCAGATTTCCCTGATTACTCAAAGAACAGAACTGTGATCTCCAGACCACTGAGCTTTTCAAGCCTATTTTGGCCCTAATATAGACACAGCAGTATCTAAATTTCAGTATCACTGAAAAGCTGCACAGCACTCAAAACACATCAGTACATGAAGCACATCTGCTAGTTCCACACACTGCAGAAGTGGTCCGGTCTGCAGTATCAGTTTTGTTTTTGGCTCAGTGAGTCTACACAGGTTGTGGGGACCCAGCCTACAAGAGCTCTGCCTCTCTACCAGCCCATACTGATGTGTTTCCTTCTTATAAAGCCAACGCTGACAAAACTGAGGTAGATATGCAGCAAGAGCCTGCACTTTGACTGAGCTCCCTAAGTCCCACAATCACTGAATCTCTTTCTACTTTCTAAAGCAGCAATGCCACCATTTTGCAAAGACAGCGTGGGTGTAGCAATCATAGGGAACAATACAGAAATGAAGATAATCGTTGTTTCTATGTAAACGTAAGCACTTCTATTATATTATTTCTCTTGATTTTTACTAAAGTGCTTTCATTCCTTGCAGCAATTTATATATATTGCAGTAACTCAAAACACTTTTAGATTGAGATAAAATTTGCATGCAAGATATATAAAATTTCACCAGCAGAAACATTTTTTCTTGTAATTATCAAAAATATTATTTGTTAAAAATTAAAGTTAAAAAGTGTAAATCAGGATTTAAAAGCATATAACAAAAAGCTTCTTCACAAGGATTATACTGCTATGAAGTATTACCAAATATTTCTGCATCCATTTAAAGACTCCAAGAACTTGGAAAACTAAAGTTGAAAAGATGTTTCTTACCTATGTGTTTCCTTTGAGCAACTTTGGAAGAACTGTTTTTTGGCTTTTTTTTTTTCTTATTTTTATTAATTGCAAAGCTTTATTAAAGTTTTTATTGCCTTGTTTTCATTTGCAGATCAAGGTCAGCTACACACCAAATCCTACAACCCCCAGAGTTCACAAGAAGCTGATGCAGCTTGGTTGCACAGCCAGGTTCATGTGCATTTATGTCCTGCAGTATCTGGCTGGCTGGGGAAGTACCTGGCTCCTACCTGTAGGCCAAGAAGGCCACTGGCCTCTGATGCCCATGTTCGTCTGTCATAGACCCAACACTGGGAGGTTCCACGATCACATCGTAGATAATCCCTATAAAAATAAAAATATAAATAAAAATGAATTATCTTAGAATCAAAAAACAAAGAGTAGGATCTGCTTTAACACAGGGGAGGGCAATTTGAGCTCTCTTGGTTCTTTCCTGGCTAAGGTGAAGCTAGAAAAGAGCAGCTTTCTACTTCCCACAGGCGACATGGAAGGCTCCCTCTCAGCCTAACCCCCAGCCCTAAAGTGCCTTTCAGCACAGCCCTCCCRCCCCGGTGGGCACCTCCGGTGATGAGGAAGTAGGAGACGACCACCAGCGCGTAGACGGTCATGGCCGAGGGCATGTGCACCCAGCCCGGCCGCTTCAGCTTGATGTTGGGGCACTCGAGCACGGCGAACGGCAGCCGGTACAGCGTCTCCATGGCGGCGGCACAGCACGCGCCCGCAGCTCCAACGGTCACCGCGGCCGCGCGCCCCCTCCCCCCGCTCCAACGGACACCAACGGACACCAACGGTCGGCACGGCCGCGCGGCCCGCCCCACTCGGCTCCTCCACAGCCACCGTCCACGAAKACGGAAACGGAAACTAAGGGCGGAGGGGAGGAGTGGGTAGGAGGRGACGGCGGGTCCTTGCAGATGGTGACAGAGAGAGGCGGCCGGAGCCCCCGCGCTGTGGCGGGCGAGGGGGCGAAGCGAGAAGCCGCAGGCGGGAAGCGGCGGCCGCAGCCCCCTTTAACCCCCCCCCCCCCCCCGCAGAATGTTCTGGAAGGCGGCGCGCGGGCAGCGCGCACCTGCCAGGGCCCAGCGGGCGGGGCGGGCCGTGACGTGGCGCAGCCGCGCCCCGCTGCCTGCCGGGCCCCGCGGCCAGCAGCGACGCACCCGCAGAACCGCCCCCCCACGCGCGCGCGCACGCACACACTGCAACCAAAAAACTGCCTTGTGGTCCAACCAAGCATCGCTGCTATCAGCCATTGCCACGTTCAGCCTTGACCCTCCTGCTCACAAGAAAACTCCCAGCTCCAGTATGRCTTACCAATAAATGTTTGAGGTTTCTCTTTTACAGTCAGTCCAGGAGTATCTTCTTAACATCTTTCCTTTCAGAAAGCACTAAAGAAAACTAATCCAGTAGTTTTTCATGTAAATCAGGAATACCAAACGCCTACTTCAGAGCACCTCYGGGGTAGCTCAAAACACTTGGCCCACTTTCCACTTATTTTTCCAGATGCCAGAACACTGAAGTCTCTACTAGCACAACAAGTAATACAATTTTAACCTTGTAAACTAACTATAGTAACAGCACCTAAAAATGTCAGGGTAATAACATTAGTCTTAAAAACAACCTACTTTAATTAGCTTCAGCCTCTGGAACAAGTTTCAGCATAACCTCAACTGAGAATATTTCAGACGATGTATTTGCAATGCCTTCCATTTTGAGAACACTAGCAATTATTTTGATGGCTTGAAAAACTGCAAACAAACACTCAGGGTGCTGTGGGGGGATCGTTCTACCTTGCTTCGTTAAGGTACTTCCTCTGCAACCGGGAGCTGAGAGGTTTCCCATCAAGCTCAGCAACGCTGTGGGTTTGCAGGCAGTTGCCCCAAAGCAAGAGCTCACAGACACTGGAATTCTTCACCGGCTGTGCTGGGATCTCATCCTTTGCTGTCAGGGCACTGACAGGCGCTGGAACTGGGCACGCTGCGAACTGCCGGCATGCACCACTAGCATGAAAGAAATCCTTTTGGACATACCCTATGGAAGTTCAGCCTGAAAAGACTTCACAAGTAACCYTAGGGCTCTTCCAAGGGCATCTTCTCTAGCCCCAATGTTGGCATTTAAACAGCATTACTACTAACAAAACCACATTTATAAGCAGTGTTACTACTAACAAAAATTAATAACTCACCATTCTGATTAAAARTTAAGTATTTAAATTACATGTACTTCATGTCATACCAACATGGAAGGGGATAGCTACTTCACACACCAGGCATGCAAAAACTGTTCTGTGTGTCAGAGCACCCCCGTCTAGCATTAGACACAGGTTTAAAACTCTTTAAATATTACCACGAGGCAAGGAAAGGAAAAACAGCCCATTTCCACATCTTTTACAATTGCACATTATATTACCTTGAGTGGGCAAGCAACATATCCAGGAGAACTTTCTTCAGGTTCAGATACCTGAGGTCTTACCTGCTGCTCTAAATGCCATCAAGCCCAATTCTGTGAGGTCTGTACCACCCAGGCTCCCARGCACCTACAGCTCTTTTTATCTGCTGATCCACGGAGCCTCCCTCCCTCAGGACATTCCTAATGGGGCCAGAGCACCACAGCTGCAGCCTTCCTCCAAGAGACCCAGGCAAGGCAGTACACTATGTCTGGGGCACAGAGGACTTGCTCCACAAAGCCACACAATTCCACCCCCCCTCCCCAGACTAAGATAACAGTAACAGCAGATACTATTTGGAAAAAAAATAAAAAATAAGACGACCTTAGACTTGTACTAGTTCTCCTCTTCCTTGTCTGACATCTCTCTTCCAGTCTTTAATTATAKTCTCCCTTTGCTTTTCTTTTTCAGACTGCTAACTTTCTTCTTTGCCAAGTTCTCCAATTTTATATAGCTGTATTTAAAAAAACAAACAAACAAAAAAAAACCAAGCTGGACGTTATTCTACTCCCCTCTATGGGATTATGGGACAACCAAAAGTCCCATTTAATGGGACCTTCTTGAACCTGCTTACTTCCCCTATTTGTTGGCAGCACAATGTACCCTGACTCACGAGTTTTGTTCAATCAAAGCCTTTTTTTGTATTTGACCTGTGAGAATCACCTCCTTCCAGTTTTGACACGCAGGGGCAGTGACTGAACAAAGGAAAAGCAGAACTTTCATTTATTGGGCAGGAAATACAAATAGATTCACTTTGACTTCTGGCTCTGTGCTTGTGCCTTCAACACTTTCACAACGATCTTCTGCTCTTCAATAAGAAAAGCTCGTTTGATTCTGAAAAAGGTAAGAAAAACACAAACACAGTTTTAGCATGTGTAACTAAGTGAAAATATGAGACAAAAGTTGACAAAAGTTAATTATTTTTGTTGTCACTAACATCCAATATTGCACACTTGGTATTTGTTCCAGAATTACATTAGAGAGGCATGTTTTCAATGTTCATAAAAAAAAATCAAAAGTTAGGGAGCATGGCACTATAAGAATGCAGAGGTTTGATAAGAAATCCCAGTGTGCTCGCATGGTTCAGTATTAGTGGTTTTTAAACAGGTGACAAAGAGTTTGAGTAACACCTGGATGCTGAAYTGTAAAACACTGGAGAAAAGTAATAGCTCCTTCACAAATTCCAAATGCAAGAAGTAAAACCTCTTAGTGTCAACCCATTTAGCAGTTCTTAAACTAATTAAAAAAAAGTGTGATCACTTGTGATCAGTTTTCTTCCTTAGAATTACAGGAAATTTAAGTCAGTCTGGTTATCAAAACAAGAACACTTCCTCTCTCATACTTGCAGCTTCTTTGTAAATGAGCGCACCGCAGACTGGCGAGTTAAATCACRCTTAGCTATAGTTATTTCTGGAGGCCAAATAGGGCCACATCTGTATATAGTTCTATGTGATAATACAGATCAACAGATTCAGGGAGTATGACTTASAAGTAAAAATATACCACATACTCTCTATCTTAAAGAACTGAAATGCCAAATCCATATGCATGAGACAAACATGCCTGAGATGATGTAGAAGAATGACCTATCAATTATAGTAAAAAAAGAAACTACATCACTTTTAGGTAGAGTAAGACACTCCCCGAAATACTCAATTATTAAAAATGATCTACCAAACCCAAAGTACCTGAGAAGTTTAAAAAAACACAGCATTTAACATGKAAGGTATTGGTAAGGATCTGTCACACAACTCATCCAAAATAGCAACTACAGTGATTTAACTTAGGATTCATTCACGTATGCAAACAAAGATTTATCAAAAAATACATACATGATTATTAGGTAAAAAAATTCTGGTCACTGAGACCAAGTGAAGGCCATCATAAAGATCAGCCACAGAGAGGCTTAACATGCATCCACATTTTGAATAACAAAACACAACAGAGAAGCTAAAAGCTCAAGTGATTTTACAGTCATCTCTGCAGAGGATGATACAATTAAAGGAAGAATTCTTTACTAGGGGGCTGAACTAAAAASAGAAAAAAAAAGAAACAAACTTATACAAGTGAACAAAATGTTCATCCAACCTGTAAAATAGTAAGAAATTACAGAGAACATCGCTTCTACAAAGAGCCTCCAGAAGAAGTTACCAACTCAAATCCAAAGGGTCAGACTGCACACATCACTGTCAATCTRCCCCTTGTTCATTCTTTTTACCACACATCAAAGAGGCTTTAACATTATGACGTATGTTTTGAAAATACTAAGATATTAACAACTCATACTAGGTAACCTCAAAAATGAAGTCAGCTTTCTAGAAGCTTACCTGTCACGGACACATTTAGCACACATAGAACCACCGTAGGCTCTGCTAACGTGTTTCTTCGTTTTCGAAAGTCTCATAAGAACTTTAGGACGTACAGCACGAACCTACAGAAAGCACAAGTTAAACAGAATCGTAAGACAGCCCTGAATAGTACTTACATTAAGAAAAATCACTTTCACACTTGAAAAACTTGTTTAAAAAACACAGCAACATACAGACAAGGCTCCACCTATACACCTATCYTCAGTATTTCTCTTAGTCCGTCATTCTACCATTTTAAAATTCTGTTTTTAACAACAAATGTGCCGAGGAATCAAAGATAGATATTATTCGTATGCTGATCATTAAGAGGAATGGCACTAAACCAGAAATATACTCTGGAGAAAGAGTATCTTAAAAAGAATTCACCATATCTAAAACTGATTATAAAACTTGGCTTACACCTATTTTCAATATATATATGGAGTTCTAATAGAAAGCTACCTGCTACACCAATATCTGAGTTTAAAAACCTAAGACACTTATGATCTGATTTACCAAAAGCTGCAGTTAAAATAGCACTAAGGATCATGATCACTAAGAAAATATATTTACTATTTAAGCCTTCAAAACACTGGTTTACAAGCTCAACTTTACAGTGTTCAGATGACCCAAGAAACAGCTAAGAAAAAGTGATGTTCCAACCAGAACTCAGTAAGAACCAAGGAGCTGAGTCCAGCATTCAGCAAACAACATCTTATGCCAGTAAAACTAAGACTTACACCGCGAAGCCTTCCTGGGCACACACCACATGCTGACTTCGGTGCCTTCCCAACTTTCTTGGTGTAAAGGTAAACAATCCTGTTCCCAGGTGTTCGGGACCTGAACACATCAGGAAAACATGTAGTTAGCAGGAAGACCAGACGCCTAAATAAACGCAGCTCCCTTAAAAGCAGAGCACAACTTACAGCCTGGTCTTGTTGGAAGCTGTGTTGTAGGACAACCTACGGCGGTAGGTCAGACGTTGCACCATTTTTTATACCTGATCAGGGGAAAAACAAAAGGACTCTATGAGAGCGGCCCCGACGGCAGCACAGGCCTCGGGCCGGCGGGCTCGGCGGCCGCCGCACCCTGGGCCGCAGAGGCCTCGGCCAGCCCCGCTGCGCAGGCGGCCCCGTCCCGGCAGCGCCGCCGCCGCCCTCGCGCCCCGCGGCGGCCCCGCGGCGGCCCCCGGCCCCCCGGCCGCCCCGCCGGCCCCTCTGGGCAGCGGATGGACGCGGATGGGAGGCAACAGCCGCCAACGGCCCGCGGACACCGCCGCCATACCTGGCGCCGCCGGACCCGGAAGAGGAAAGAAAASCGCCTCCGTCAACGTTGAAATAGCGGCGCCACACGACCCGGAAGGAATGGTGGCGCCCGCCCGCTTTGCCCCGCCCCTGGAAGCGGCGGCTAGGGCGCCGCCATGTTGTCCGGAGGCCGCTTGGCCGCTGCCTCCTACAGCTAAGGGCGCAGGGCGCAGGGCCAGGGCTGCCCCCGCCCCCAGTTTCTCCTCGAAYCTCTGCTTTCTCCCATAGCTCCCTCGCCCGTGCAGACATTAAACGCGCTGCGGTTGTCTGCCTCGCGCTGCCGCGTGCTCAGCAGCCCGCGGGCCGGCGCCGCTGCTGTCCCCGCGTTTGCTCGYGCTCATATTCGGATTCTTCAGAACCTCCCGCTCCCGCAGCTGGCTGCCCCGGGCGACMGGAATCTCTGCTTGCCCTGCAGCCCTGCAAACAGGCTCCTCTGCCCTCCCCTTACCGCCACGCGGCTTTCTAAAACAGCAGCTGCTTTTCTCAAAGAACCATTTTGCTTTTCGTTACAGAAGTTATCTCGTCCTAGCACCATAAAGAATGTCTAAATGTGCTGTTCAAAGCTCTCAATCTTCACACGTTTTTCTGCACCGAGGGGTCAGCCTGCACCCCCTGGAAGCAGCGCGTTCTTAGGCAAACATATATGGTCAAAACTCCGGTCGCACTAGACCCCTGTTTTCCTTCGGTAAGGAGCAGGTTTATCTTTACGACGTTGGCAGCGGTGTGGCAGGACCCACGGCCTTCGGTGCCCAAGTGCCAGGGCCCAGTGGTGCCTGAAAGGGGCCCCTTGGGGGGCCGCTCTCTGTGAGCAGAGCTCTGCAAGGCCCGGGGCTCGCCTGAGCCAGGCCCGGGGCTCGCCTGAGCCAGGCCCAGGGCTCTCCTGAGCCAGGCCCGGGGCTCTCCTGAGCCAGGCCCGGGGCTCGCCTGAGCCAGGCCCAGGGCTCTCCTGAGCCAGGCCCAGGGCTCTCCTGAGCCAGGCCCAGGGCTCGCCTGAGCCAGGCCCAGGGCTCCCCTGAGCCAGGCCCGGGACTCGCCTGAGTCAGGCCCAGGGCTCGCCTGAGCCAGGCCCAGGGCTCCCCTGAGCCAGGCCCGGGGCTCCCCTGAGCCAGGCCCGGGGCTCCCCTGAGCCAGGCCCAGGGCTCCCCTGAGCCAGGCCCGGGGCTCCCCCGTGCAAGGCCTGGGGCTCCTCTGGCCCGCGCTGCTCACGGCTGCGGACACGGCCCCGTGCGCTGGGCGTGTGGGGGCCGACGCCACGTGGGCGCTTCAGCCTTCCGTCCGGAGAGCGCTTGGAAACCTTTGATGTGCGCGCAGGGCCTCTCCACAGATCTGTAATTTGTGCTCATTGTGCAGCATCCTCCCTGTTTTCTGTCTGTAATTATTATTTTGATTAATTATTGACTCTTTTCAAGTGCAAATTATGGACACCAGAATGTTTCTAATTCATTAAAGAAGAGAAAATGTGTATGAACTAGATAGAAGGATCTATTTATAAGAGGAGCATATTCTATACAACAAGTAAATTTCAGAGCAATTAGAGTACTTAATATGAACTTTCTAGGCCCAGAACCCTGAGGGGAATAAGAAAGCCAATTAAATTAGATTAAATAATCACGCCTAAATATAAAAATATATCAGAATCCAATTGTTAAAGAACAACACTATTAAATTATGATGGAGTAGTTTAGTTGTTATAAATGCAACAAGTTTCTGTGTTACTGTGTTTTTGTGAAAAAAATAATACTGATATTTTTGAGCTGACCTGGTTCGGACTCCAGCCTCACCTGATACAAACTGCACGAGCTATCAGTTAAATTCACTTCTGCTGATACTTCAGCCTGTCTTTCCAAATATCTTCAGTTTATTCTGTAAAAGGATCAGAGCAGTCAAGTCAACAGTCTGCAAGAGTATCTAAAAAATGTTAGTTTTAAGTTGATGAGCCCTACCCCTACTCCTTCCTCTTCATAGACCTGAACTATTTTTGGGGGAGCAGCATTCTCCAACATCCACCTTTCTGATGAACTCTTTCTGCACTTTTCCTTGAATAGAGCCAAAGGCAWGGAATAGCAAATGCAAAACCTCTCATCTTGAAAAACTATCATGCCATCCTTTAAAAAACACCTTTTTTTTTTTCCTTGCCAGTATGTATAAGTCCTGAGAATGTGCTCTTTATTCCTTAAAATTGGGAATTGAGGTTTGTTTCCAGGGGGTATTTTCTTACTGGTGATGTAAAACTGTCCCCCCTCTCCCCTTCCCCCCCCCCTTTTTTTTATCAGAATGCCAAAGAGCAATGGGCAGCATTTGGCCTGGGCCAGCAATTTGCAGCCATATTCTATGTATTGCACCAGAGGAAAACTTTGTTCAAAGTTTAAGACCATTCCTGGTATGCTGGCTGTCCTTGTGTGCTTTCTTGCACAGCCCCCTCCTTGCCTTTCCTTCCTTTGAAAATCTGTGTGTGTGTGTGTGTGTGTGTGCGCGCGCGCGCACAACCAGCCACTTCCAGGGGAACCGCCATTAAAGCAAGAGCAAGTGTGTGCCCATGAGCAAAGCTCTCCCATCGGGAGCGCTGGGAAGCACAGCCCTCCCCTGCCACCCCCCCAATYCCGTGATGACCCCCCTCACCTTAGGGCCCTGTGACCCTCGTGCCGCAGCTGCCCTGTAAATGAGAGAGGGAAGTAAGAAACCTTCCACATATATTAGGAACTGACTAAAAGGGCAAAAAGGGGAAAATGGTCCTATGGTCCATTGCCTCTTTGGACATCTTTTTTTTTTTGCATTTCCTTTTCTTGTTAATGATGTGACATGCATCGCAATCTGATTGTATTTATTTGCATCAATGTAATCTTTCACAAGATGGACCTGTGCAAATTACGTTACAAAAAAGTGTAGTTCATTTCCATTTCAGTGGAGCTTGTTAAACAAGCAAAATTGTTTTGTAGCAAAGGGAAAAACAATTTAGTGCAATGCACTCTTAGCATAGGAAGTACATAACATCGTATTTGGGTTGAAACTTTTTCTGTCAAAAATGTCATAACCCCGTAAGAAAGAGAATTAAAATCCCGTTATTTTAATTTACATCTAGCCACGAGATAAGTAAAGTTATCATTGAAATTCTAATTAAATAGGATGATTGACTAAGGTAGGACATCAAAGAAGAGAAGTGAATATGATAAGTCAAAGTCTTATTAATTAGTCCGCGTGGAAGAAATTCCAGGGACGTCAAGCTGAGGCTGCTGCAAGGAGAAAAAAAGCAGACAAGAAAATGTGTGTTTCTTTGAAGTTAGGAACTGAGATAGTGATGGAGGTAATTGTGTCTGACTGGATCCAGTAATGAAGAGCCGTAAATCAGACCTAGGAATCGGAGGAAAGATTCTAGTAACGAATGTGGCTGCCCCCCTGCTGTGAAGAAACAGAATGCAGAGCTGACTAATTGACCCAGTCTATCTCCCAGTAGCTCTCTGTTATTATTTATTAATTTTTAATTTCTGAATTATTTACGTTCTGGGAAATTATTTTTGACAGCCTGTTAGGCGTGCCAAAGTTAATGGAGGATGAAAGGACCGGTACTAGAATTAGCAGGGATGTAGTCACAGGCTACTGAATTTAATGATTTTGGAAGGGAAAATTGATTTCACACAGCGTGTCACTTTATACTACTTTAGGGATACACCAGCTATTTGATTAATTGAGGAATAACCAACTCAAAGTATATTTGAAGTGTAAATGAATCACAGTGCTCAGCTGTTTATTTTTCTCCTTTTCTGATGAGAACACTGAGTTTGCTTAAAGTTGCTGATTAAAACGAGCACAGGTAGGCCCCATACTTGCACCTGCATACTTTCCTTTAAAAAAAGCAAACAACAACTCGCCATCTGGAGAAGCCCTGTAATCCTCCGTCTCACTTGGGATGGAGCTCGTCCCTCCTCCACAAAGCCTAATTACACCGGCTTTCCGCACATTCCCCGTCCCCGAGGGGGGAAACTCCCGGAGACGGGACACAGCAGCAGGCCCGCGGGCAGGGCCGGCCGCTGAGACACCAATCCTCCACGGTGCCCCTCACAGCTGCCTTGTCCTAATCCCCAGGATGAAGCAATGGTCACGGGCCTAGGACRTACCCCACTGGAGGCCCTGCTGTGCAATGGCTCTACGTTTGTCCACRTACCCGCAGTATGGAGCAACCATAAAGGAGCTCAATGCAGTTCTTCCAGGCTGTGAAAACTGCCTTTCATCCTCACTGCCAGATGCCAGCTCAGTTCTTCCTGCTGCTGCTTCTTGCGAGAGTGCATCTAAYGCTATGGATAAGCTCCTGTCTCCAGACACACTCCTGTGGGGAAGTTCTCCAGAGCCACTCGAGGGCGGCACATCTCGCTGCCCGCTCCCCGCCGGCCCCCCGAGGCGCGGGGCAGAGCTGCCTTCCTCCTGCGCCCCCGGCACRCGCGGCCTCATGCCCTTTACACGGGGCCAGCAGGCACTGTCATTCCCCTCACGGCTTCCCTTGGCAGACCTGGGCAAATCACTGCTTTAAGGACAACGAAAGATCAGCTTCAAAGAACCACGCATTTTCTTGTACCTCAGAATGACTGCTGGAACACCCAAATAATCTAGTTACCTTAAATGCTAGGCCTGCTGGCCTAAATCCAACTTCCCATTTTTAAAATGAGAATAATTAAAGTTACTATTTAATAAAATCTCAAAGCTCTGTGAAGAGCACTTGTATGTATTCTTTTCTTTGTGGTTTTGGGGGAGTAGTAAACTCCAAAAAGCTGTTTACCAGAAGAACTGACTGAAAAAAAAAATCTCTTATAGGCTGAAATGGATCTCATGAGCAGGTGAGAAAGATATGGGGCAGCCTCCATTTCCTGTTCTATAAACATCAAAATTCCTTTGCCTTCACTGGGACCAAAAGGCTGAGTGAGTGGTTAAGTATAGAAGAGACCTGGCATTTCCATGTTACTTTGTTCTATAAAATTACAACTATCATCTTTCATAGCAAATGTTTATTTTGTCCCATATGTGAGGACAGAGATAGAGAGCAGAGAAAAGTTATTCATGCAGCAGTGTACCTTCAAATTATGTGTTTGTGGTCACGTAGTAAAGATATATGCAGAAGTGCAGGAAGGCTTTGCTGTTTAGGTACTCAGAGGGGTTTGTAATTCATTTAAGCATCTCCCTACATTTTCTCTGAGCACTTCAGGAACATGAGGAACTTTCCTTTGAGATGTTTTACTGACACGAACATGCAAGACTCATCTGGATTTATCTGTTACTTTTTGGATTATACAATGGCAATTAATTATGCAAGGAGGATCAGCTAAAGGAGGATGTTAAAGGCGATGTGTGACCTGTGGCCTCTGCTCTAGGGATTTCTACTTTATCATTTTTTCAGCATGTGCAAACTGGACTGGCTCCTAGAACAAGAGCCTCCAGCAGAAAGTTCCATTTTTTTCTGGGTCTTCTGAATCTGTGAGAGACCTTTGTATTTATATCTTAGTTATTAAAATTTTCTAAAGGAGAGAAAGAACAGATGCGAAAGACTGAAATACAATGTATGAGGTTATTGCTAAATCAACTCAAATCTGATTTTAAAAGAGCTCTTTTTGTTTGCAATAAAATTAGATCACTGAAACTACTCTCATTGCTATGCAATCCTCAAGAGCAGGAATTCATTTGTGGCAGAATCTGGCCCCCCAGATTCCACATGAAATATTGTAAATGATGGATTAGCAGCAGTAGGTCATACCCTCAGATGTTACAGGACAATTAGCCCCACCGAAATAGAGAGAACTAGCATGGCTTATGCTACTTGGAGATCTATCACACACTTTCAGAATGGCCAGCAAAATACTTTCTATAATACACGTAGAAATTCACACTAAAGTATATACATTCAACAAATGCAACTGAGCATTTGGATAAAGATGATTTAGCTTACTCCGCTGCTTATATACTGGAATATAAGATATATAAAGAGTTGGCTTCTCCCTATTTCAATATTAAAACAAAGGGGATTCACTTTCAGTGCAGCACCCTGGGAATTCAGCTCGTAAGTCCAATTAACAACAACTAATTCCCTTTACTGAATATTTACCCCTAAGAGTTGACTAGATATAATAAGTCATACATTTTGCATTTAAGCTTTTAATGCCCAGAGGACAACAAAAATCTATCCTGATCACTTTTTATTTTCATCACATGAAGAGAGAAGAAAGCACTCCCGCTTCCCCTTCAGTTAAGTATATCAATATTATGGCACTGAGCATATGAAAGAAGCCGTCCTCTGCCTTCTCCCCATTACTCTCTCCCTTGCTTCCCCATAAATGTCTTTCTTCAAGAACACAAAAAGCTAAAAGAATCAGTTTGGATGTGGTTTCTGTAGAAATAAGCATATCTGAAAGGACTGTAAAACTATGCACCCTAGATCACCTGCAATCCACTGGGCAACGATTACTTTCCTTTAAACTCTAACACCGTGTTCAATGCCTTATACACTCCCTAGTACCAGTTTTCACTACAGGAGCTAATAAGGTGGTGCCCTGCTGTGGTAATGAACATATTTTAAAAGCCGTAACTATAATATGCTACAAATGGTAATGACCATGCTATACCATGCTACAGATTAGCCAAATTCTTTAAATGCAACTCAATTTTGCTTATAATGTAAGCCAGATTCGAACTCAGATGGTAAAAGCACATCGCCTTGAAACACATTTTAAATGCAAAGGGGTGACAGGGAGAGAGAGACCATATGTGCACGTGAGGCTTTAGATTTTCTTAGTTAGACACCATCTGAATTGTACCTTAAAAGACAGGGACATATTAAGATATCTGTCTATCTCTCCAGATACACTTTTATGGTAACAGGAAAAAATAGTCTATGGGTACCCATAAATTTCTGTATTTATGAAGTCTTGCAACAAGGAAATAATGTTCTATAGCACAAGGGCTGAAGGGAATTCAGAGGCAAAAAGAAATGTTTTGGAAAAAAAAAACATAGACCATACTAAAACATAGAGCATATTATACTGCTTGATCACACAAAATCACACAAAATGTGACACTGTGCTAAAAACCAAAATGCTCCGATCTCTGTGAGGTAGCTGCCTGCAGAGCTGCAGGTTATATATGACACAGAAAGGTACCTACTAAATATTTCTGCAGCAGTGTACTTTGCTGTGCGTGGCAAGAGCCCCTGGGGATGCTGTTATTTTCTCAGGAGACTCTGAAGAACTTGGTTTGTGGATGGAATTGAACTGGCCTCACCTCGCCTAGGATTCTGAGCCGCGCACTGGCACATTCAAGCCAAATGTTCAGACAGGCTCATAACCATATTTACAAGTGCTCAGCTTCTACTCTCCAAACAAACCTCTTCAGAGTTCCAAAAATCAGGATGACTGAATGGAAATTGAGCTATTCAAAACATCCCAGACTAACTGGCGAATTTCTGTCTTTGCAGACATGCTGGTGACAGAAGTTTACACAACTGAATACAGATGTAAACTGTGCATGTACCTGTCTGTACAGACCTGGCAGGCACAAACAGGGGCCTCCTTGAGCTTCTGAAAAATGTGCTGGGTGTATCTTCTTCACAAGCAGGTTTTAGCATTCTGCATCCTCCTCCCTGTAAGCAACAAAATGAGCAAACATATGACAGGCTGATCCTGAAACAGGGCTTTGTACAGCATAACACAATACCTAAATTTGCATAACACCTCATGGTCAAACTTCCTACTCACTGAAAAGCAGAAAAAAACTGCAGCAGTAATGACTCTTTTCCATCTAAAGCCTCTAGATTTATAAGTGCTTTGAGGAGACTGAAGACAAGCATTAAATTTTGATTAAAGGGACACTGTCAACTTATATTAAGCTTAGAATTTAGGTTTTTGTAACAGGCAGGCGTAGGTGGATGGGAACTCGTACTCTGAGTGTAAATATTTCTTTGCAATAGCGTGAAGGCAAATAATATTCTTATCTTTGAGCTGGGAAGAGAGAGCATCAAAAATTAACTCGATCTGAAACAAAAGTAACATGGTCCAGCCTATGTTTGCTGCTGAGGKAGAAAACTGCAGATAGCAGCTATCATGTCATTTCTCAGATGTATTACAGCTCACCAGTTAAAGACCTGCGTGTAATGAGGAAATTTTTAAATGTGTTTTAACAGTGATTAAAAGTCACCTGGAAGTCCTATTTTAAATAAGTGACTAGGGACTAGAATAAAAGTTACCCCAGGTAAGATGGTATATGGATTAATCTATACTTTGTAAGTGCTCATGCACTTGTTTTTGCTTTATGGTGAATACACCCAGAAAGACCAGCTATCTTGTATTTACTTTGAGGTCCAGAGCAGCTTCCTGGGAAATAGCTAGTTACTTTCAAAGATCACAGCGATCCCCTGCAATTATTTTGCCTATGACAGGGACCAGATCTGCACTCTTTTTTTCCAAGGGTAAAGCCTAAAATACAGTACCTTGCTGTAACTTCCCTACACACTAGCTCTGTGTAAAAAGAGGGTTACATGGAAAGGTTCATTCCCAAAGAAAATGATGGGAATGTGATTCCAGATCTTCATCTGATAAAAACCAGCTCCCTTTGACAGGGTTATGCTGATTGATAATAGCTAAAGGTCTGACCCCCTATCCGAACAAACACTAGTCGCAGTCAGAAAAACCTGCAGTAAAGATGCAGCTTAGTTTGGTCTCTGCTTCACCAAACTCCAGATTTCTGCTGCAAGTTTCTCTGCCATCTTGTCCATATTCATTCAAACAAGCCTTTCAAGGGAAGAGGCCGCAGACATCAAAGTGAAAAGCACCAATGACCTTGATTTCTTTTTTTGATGTTCCCGGAGCCCAGGAGAGCAGAGACCTTCAGAAACCACCCCGTGGCCTCAGGCGCATTCTGAGTGCACGGATGGTGCCTCTCCCAGGGGCTGTGCAGCAGCTGAGGGCTCATTCCCAAAGCAGGGGCATTAAGGGTGCCCTGTGTAACGGGGAGAATGAGATAAGGCTGTGCTGCTGCACTGGAGATGACAGAGTGCAGAAGAGCGTTGAAACACAAATTGAAAACTACTTGTTAAACAAGGTTAATTTGTTCTTCTTCCACAGTATAACATGGCTTCAAACACTTCTAAACTAGGTCATTTGACTGCTCGGGAAATAACGTGATGCTAGGCAGCTGTCTTTAGCAACAAGTTTATTGGAGAGTTTGATTGCATCCCAAAAGCATGCTAGATATTTCTGACCATATCAAAGAAAACTCAACTAGATTATCAAGGCACACTAATGAGGTGGTTTGTTTAATTGAAATACTTTAGGTTTCCATGTAGTACAGCATGAAAAAATCATTATTTTCATTAGATGAGCTACTCGTTAGCTGAAAATCTAAGTTACAAAATATCACAGTGTGAGATAATAAATACATTGTAAAATGCATTAAAATCCAGGTTATTAGGAGAATTTTCCATTTAAAATATAGAGCCATTTAGCTTGAGCATACTTCCTAGTATTAGGAAAAAGGTTTGGTTCTTTGAAAAATACAGCCCAACCCAAGGACTTATTCTGCTTCCATTGAAATCATTGCCAAAGCTCTGAGCTGCTACAGCTTGGATAAATTACTTTAGTTATTCTATGTCATAATTCTGTTCTACTAAGTTTTGGTTATAACAGCAAGAAGTTAGTTCTGCAGTTTACTAAAAGGACCTGAACTTAGACTGAGTTTGTCATTGGTTTGTGTTTGATGCAATCATTAACAACAACATTAATCAAGAAGTACTTTGTAACTTTTATGTTTAGGGGTAAAAGTGTACGTAAAGCTTTAACTCCTGGAGAATTTGTGAGYTTTCTGTAGAAGGAGACTTTGTCCTAGTATCTGCAAGGCTGGAGACTTCCCAAACTCCCCGAGCAACCGGTTTCAGTGGTCAACAGCCCTCACAGTAAAATATTTTTTTTCCAGATATTTAAATGGAATTTCCTGTATTTCAGTTTGTGCCCATTGCCTCTTGTCACRGAGAACCACTGAGAAGAGTCTAGTTCCATCTTATTTACTCCGCCATAAGATTATTTATATACACAGATATTCTTGAGGATAAACGAGCTCAGGGTCCTAATCTGTTTACTGAGAGCTTCACCTGATCACCAGCAGTTAAATATTGATCTGAGAAACCAAATGCATTTTGGTTTCTGACTCATAGTTGGGCTTGGTCCATGTGCAAAAGAGCAATGTAAGGCTGGTGCATTCCTGTTTTGCGTAACCCAGGGATAGCTATTCCCCTCACCTTTTCTATATCTTAAATCAATGATGGTATTTTGTCCTCCATTCTCATATCTGTGGTTCTTTTCTACCTTACATCTACACGTACTGCAAGGTTATTTTTCCTTCCTTCCTGCCTTCCTGCCTTCCTGCCTTTCACCTACCTACCTACCTACCTACCTAGCCAGTTCAGGTGACAGAAACAGTCGGAAGGTTTCCCATTCCCAAGGAGTTTGATGTGTGTTCCGGTTACTTCCTCACGCTGGCGTCTAGCAGTGTTGACACCACTTCAGAGCTGTTGCTCTCCCTGCAAGCTAGAGACACGGCAGTGATGCTGGCCTGGGCCCCTGCATGCCCATGGGTGTGGGAGGATGAGATACTGCAGAAGTGTGGAAATATCCCCTTGGCCAGCCAGCTGGGAGAGCACCCACGTTGCAGATGGTGCARTACGCTCACAACTGGACACACTCGTAGCCTAAGCAGTATTTATATGGAAATGAGCACGCATCCAGGCTGCCAATGTGCTGCAAAGGGACCAATATCAAAGCTTGCCCAGGAATGGGCACGCTGCCCCTCGCAGCCACCTGCTAAGATCGGTGGTGCCAGAAATGCAAGTAATCCCAGCAAGGCAGGGCACCCGGGAGGATCAAGTCCTTAGAGTGAAAAACAAACCAGGCCTCCAAACCCAAGCCCAGGCTTTTCACAGAGCTGGCAAGAGACTCCCTGCCCTTCACCTGCGGGCGGGAAACTCTGCAGAGGCTGAAGCAGGAGGGATGAGAGTTAAAGCCCACACGGCAGCCTCTCTTCTCATGTATCCACACAGACTCTTCCTCCTTCACAGAGGTAAAGTTGCACAGCCTTGACTTATCTCCTACTTCTCTCATTTTGTGTGGGTTTTGTTAAACATTTTTTGAATCCCCCYTTTTTTTTTTCCTACTGGGGCCAAGAGGRATGTGGCTTGCAGATTAGTACTACTGTTAGCTCTCTTTAATAGGGCTTTTCTTATCCCATTAAAGTAGAATAAAGAAGCTTCATTTGTTAGCTTAAAAAAAAATCAAGACTTTAATTCTTGATCATTGCTCCCAGGAGAAGCCGGCTGGAGTTCTCTCATCATCGCTGATCAGGCTGAACTTTTGTTGTTCGCTATTCAATTTCATTTGCTTTCATCAGCCCAGAGCGCTACCAGGCTCCCAGCCCTGCTGAAACAGAGGATGGGGCTTTAATGGCAGCGGGCAGAGTCCCCATTGCAATGGAAAACTGCTCTGCAGCCTTCAGCTCTACTCTTCCTTTCCATAAAATCTGTGTTTACATTGAACTGAAGTTAATATGCCAAACATTTTAATCATAGCAATAACTATTCCATATGGCTCTTTCTCCTTTTATATTGCTTATTGTGGAGAGTGCTTATTGTGCTATTTCTCTGATCTCAGATCCCTCAGAGAGAGAGATTTTAGCTCAGACCCATGTAAAAATCTTTCTGATTACTAAACTCCTATAGATCTCCAGCTGGACCAGCTGCTACAACGCAACACATGGAATGAGGCTTCCTTGAGCAGGCCAAAGCTGAAAGGAAAGGGCCTTACCACGCTGTACGTGCAGGGCAGGTTCCTCATGCCTTCATCACAACCTAGAGGTATTTTGGGCTGTTATAACATGGTGGTTATTGATTGAATTATTAATATGACAGGTTGCCAGTTAGCATATTCAGGGGATCGGATGGTTAACACATGGCAATTCTGCTTCAACTGCAGATAATGGATTGAGTAAATATCCCCAAAACACACTGTTATRCTTTGCAAATGATTTTTTTTCCTGCATTGCACATTTAGAGTAAGAAAGTTATGGTTCTGGCAAGGGTAAAACTCTCTACTCAGCCGAACTGCATTGTGAACAACTGCAACTTCAGATTTTCTTCTGCAGATAGATTCATCCTCAACAGAGGGCAGTAGAGGATGAAAATGTAACTTGATCAGAGCAATTCTCTAAATTTCTCTATCAGGCTTTCAAATGTACCCTTTTATCTCCAAAAATGAGCAAGCAGCAGTGCTGGCCATCTGGGAAGCACACTGCCAACACCAAGATGTTAGTTAGCGCCCTTCTATAGCGTTTACTTGACCAAYGCAGCATCAAGTTGTGCCAGATGGGTGGATGGGAGTGTGCTCACAGGCAAAGAAGGAAGGGAAGCTTTTCCTTGAATGGGCAGGTCTCTATTCACAAGCCTTTGCAAGYGAAAAAATGGGACACAGCAGTCACCTGCAGGGGAACCTACCTCAGTATCATCTTAGAATTTTCGTTAGATAGTAGCTCATGCCACCCTAGGCAACAGTATGAAATTCTCTCAGTAAAAACAAACAGAAAGCTGGAAACTACCTGACATGGAAATCCACATGCAATATATGGCCACTGCTGCTGCTGCTGCTCTCTTGACTACCACTGAGTCATCCCCAACCATCCTTCCTAATGCTGCCACCTCTGGCCAGAACCCCATCCGTCACAAGTGGGCACCATGCCAGACCTAATCTTTAGTACGTRAAGCTTGATACCTATGCATTATGATTCTCATAGCCCAACAGCCTGCAAACAGCACCACCACAACCTCATACCACGCCGTGAGGTAAAACTCCTTTCCCTTTTCCGTCTTGCTGACACCTGATTTCCGTTCAGTTTTGGTATCTCTCTGAATTTTGTTCTCAGTAAAAATCTATTTTGAAGAATTGTATAAGCACTGGGCACTGTACAAGATCCCTAAGAGCAAAATACAAAGGAATTTGAATTAAAACTATTAAAATGTTTTCACTGGCTTAGAAGACGTTGACTATCCAAATGAGATTTGTATTAAAGCTTAAAGCATTACAGTTTTTTCCCTTGTTCTCACGAAGAATAATTCACAGGTCCTCCATTAGCCCACAGAGTTACCTCAGTGTGTGCTGTGTACTCAATTTTATCTTCCTTGGTGCTAACTGATAAATGTTGCTAGTCTACCTAAGATGGGAACAAAATCACAAGTTCACTCAGAGACAAGGATGGGGAAGAAGAGCCTGTTGGACACTGGAAGGTGGGGGTGAGGGCAGTTTGAAGAAATTGAGGTTTCACAGCAACAGTCTTTGGTACAGAACACCCTTTGCAGAAGTCTCAYACGTTGAACCTCAACCTAGTGTGGAGGCAACTTATGAAAGGCCCTTGGAAGATAAGAAGGAGAGGGAAGGAGAGATAAGGAATAGTAAGTATATTCTTACAACAGAGATCCCCGTGGGATCCAACTTCAATCCCCCCAGTGTCTCACAGCAACCGCCACCGCTGGGCACCTTTCCATCGAAAGCAAGCAGGTGAGCAAGGAAGCAGAGGGACGGAGCGACGGCGCACACGGTGACCGCTCCTGCCTGCACCTGCCAGAACTCTTCTGGTCCTTTTTTTAGCATAACACACTACGCACCATGATTGCATGGGCTGCACTTAAAATAATCACAACCCTCCCCTAAATGCCTCTCTGTTCTGTAAACGGCAATATCAAGACTGCCAGGGAGACAAGCGAGACTCTGCTGCCTTCCCACTCCCGTGGGTTGAGCGACTTTGCCTTACAGCGAGCCTGCTGCAGCAGCTCTGTTCAAAGCTGGAATGCTCCCAGCGGTGCTGCTGGCACACGCAGGCTCCGGCGCGGAGAGCCGCCTTCCGCACATGCATCGGCGCAGCCAGCGCAACAGCACATTTTCCCGGGAGGCGATGAGACTGGTTGGGACAGTAAATAATTAGCTTTTCTGCCTTTGGCTATAGAAATGATTATGAATTTTTAAGCAATGAGACTGATTGAAGCCATTTCTGTTTGCTTTCTTTTAGTTGTGTTGCAAAGTTTAGCTTCAAGAAGGAAAATACCCTCAGAGGAGGTTGACAGACAGGTGGGAAAATACAAAGGTGCCAAGAGATCAGAGGTAAGTCAGTGAGCATTAAAAGCTGGGGGAGAAGATCTTGATAAAAGGGGGTGGCTTTCATAACAAAGGAATATCTTTCTTGTTCAGTCCTTCCTTTATCTGATAACAGGCTATTCCCCAAGAAAGTTGGCTCCTGGGAAGTCAGTTTCAAGCAGAAGCTGAACATGAAAGTTCATTTTTTTTGGCAGAAGCTGCATTCTCTTTAATTTATTTATTTTTTAAGATTTATCCTAATCCTTTTTTTAATTAACAGGATGCTGAAAGATACWGCGGAGAGGAGTTGTCTCTCTGAAGGCAGAGCTGGGATTTAATCTCCAAAGGATCCCCACTCYCCGCGGCCGGCTCCGGGCTGCCTGGATGCGCCGGCTCCGCCGCGGGGCCCRCAGGACTCGCGCGCTCCCCGGGCCTGGCAGCCAGGACTCCCCGATGCCGCACGGAGCGACAGTGGCGCCGCAGCAGTACAGCTGGCGCAGGAAAGCACCTGGAGGGACTTCAGGTTTTGCACACAATGCCTCATGCTCATTAACTTTATGTCTTGCTTTGTCAACTGAAACCAATATTGATAATAATAAATACACTAGCAATTAATTATAAATAAGTGCTCACTCCCAGGGAAAGGCTTCTAAGGAAAAAACAAGATGGAAGGACATTTTCTGGATGTTTCTTGTCAACTTCCTCTATGTATCAGCCTTGCAATTTCTTGGTGGTTTTAAAATTGTTCCTCAAAGATTCCACATTTTAAGCTGCTCCTATACTTTGTTCTCAGCCCACCAGCTAGGTGGACCAAAAGCACCTTCTGTGGCTGCACTGCCGGCCCCAGCACAGAGCCCCAGAACAGGCCTCACTCTCTGCACTGGAAAGGGAGCTGCCCACGCAGCCATGCGAGGCTGCCCGTGCACACGGAGGAGCTGGATACCGTGGCGGATGAGGAACAACATTGAAAACTTCCTCAAGGTGGCAGTGAGGGCCTAGAGCAATTGGCCTAGCACATGGTAGTTCCTATAATGTGCAACTGTGTTAGCCCATTGCCAGCCCATGAGCCATTTCCCTTGCTGGAACAACTCAAACAAGTCGTGACTGTGTATCGGGGATCTCTTTCAAAGCACTGGAAAAGCTGAACTGGGCAGCTCCAAGCCCTGCATGAGAGAAGCCAAAAAAACAGTTCCTGGAAGAAGGATTTTCTGCTGCATGCAGAAAAGTTGAGAGGCTGGGCAAACAGGAAAGAACAGGAGTTTCTGCTAAGCAGGCAGCAAAAAAAMCATGATTTCTTACTATAAAAGACCCATCAGGATGACTTAAAATGCAAATTCATACTTACTGAGCCAAAACTTTTTCTCTTCAAAGTCTATTAACATGCAGTTACACAAGAATAGTACATTTTCTTCCACCAGTAATTTGGAGCTACAGGTACTTGTGAGCTGTGTTTTTGGCCACCTCTTGACACAAACTTTGCTGTTTTTGGCAGATCCAGGCCCAGCTGGTCTCTGGGGAAGTGATCAGTAGGGTCTCTGCAGGAATTTCTGTGAATTTTCCCACTTTCCCTGCCTCTTGGAGGAGGATGGATGAAAGAAGTGTAAAGCTTATCCTGGCTGTTAGGACAACTGCTTGCTAGAACTACACAGGGTCTGGAACAAAGCAGCTCAACAGACATCTTCATAAAATTATAAAGCTGTCAAGCCTAGAAAGGACCTCCAGAGATCATCTTGTCCCATAGCTTCACAGTGAGGCAGGATGAAGCAGAGCCACCTCCTCTCTGCAGGGTCTAACCCGTTCTCAGCCCCACCAGCGATCAACATGCACAGAAAGCCCCACCGTTATGGGGCTTCCCAAAGGGAAGCTTAGATTTTCTTTGCTGCAAATCAGGTTGATTTATTTTTGTCCACCTCTCAGCGGTCATGGAGAACAAACGACGACTGTCCTCTTTAAAGGAGTTGTTTACATACTGAAAAACTCATACTTTTCCTCCATAGTCCTTTTTCTCTAGACTAAACAAACTCCGTTTCTTCAACATTTCCTCATCACTCATGTTTCATAAACTTTTTTTTTTCATTCTGGTTGCTTTCTTCTGGACTGGCTCCAATTTGTCTGCATCCTCCACTCTACTGGGCTACACTTGGCTGCAGCTGCCAGTCTGTCCCTAAGAAAAGTGTCTAAAGCTTTTGACTGAGGCTTTAGAGATCTGCTCCCAGATCCTGCATATCTCCGAGATAGACATAACCATTTTAGCTTCTGTTAGTGCCAATAAATACATAAAACAATACAGTATTAAAGCCTAACATTTGTGAAGGTGGTGTGTCAATTTTGCACATCAATGGCACTTGTCTTTATGAAATGTCTGCATGTTTTCACATTTTCACACTCCCTTCACACTTCCTCTGTTTGGCAGCATGGCTACTGAGGCCATGCATGAGGCCTTGCAGAACAGCATCTTGCAAAGCAGGGAATTGAAGCCAGCATTCAAAGCATTTCAGATAATCAAAAGACTAACCAGCCCCTCAGCACAGGCAGAATCAAAGAGCCTGGTACAGAAAGAAACCCAGTGACCCTGAAGGCATGAGCAACCAACCCAAAGAGATTAAATGCCAACTGAGGGAAATGGGGGAGGAACGAACGGCATCAACACTGGAAAAACAAACAAATTCAGGAGACTTCAAAAGTAAATAATTGGGCTACAAAATTATGTATGTTCTGTAAGTATTTGGACAAGTAAAAATCTGACTGGTTGCAATGCCAAGGCTTGGTTTAATTCCATGCCATGGAAGTCAATGGCAGTTTCCCCCTTCGCTTCAGCCACGTCTATAAGCCTCCACTTGGGAAGTTTTACATGGTCCCACATTCACTGCCAAGTCAGGCAAAGCCTGCTTGTCATTGTCATTAAGCTCGAAAAAGGAATTATGTGCTGAAATGCTCATTTTTGTTCASCTGTGTCAACTGGTCTACCAAATCTGCCCACAAATCTCACCATGTGAATATCCTTAGCTAGGGCAGCTGCTATGATGYAGTTACCAACTTTTGCTCGTGTGCGTTTTGCTCAAGAAGTGCATCTCTGCTCAGCGGCAGTGGCATTTCTAGAAGGTTCTTTTCCTTTGCCTCTTTCCTTGGGCTCTTTGCCAAGAGCCCTCCTTGACTCCGGTTTCCACACAAATTCATGGATGCTCCCCTCTCTTCATCAARCTAAGCAGCAGGTTTGTGTCCTACACATTGGCCTCTTCTGGGTTACTAATAACTTCAGAGGAAAAGCAAAAATTCCACACATCTGCACCATGGAGCTCTTATAAATGGGAGAAATGGGACAAACTCATCCTAAGGGCGAGACTAGAACAAAAGAATTTGGTCCAATTAATTTAGCAAGCTTTCAGCCAGATGTTTGTTTAACAGATGTGGATGAGTGCAAAATTCCCCCACAGTCCCTTTTAAACACCTCAGCTAAGAAAACAAGCTTGAGTGTGGTAAAGAGCATGCTGATATCCCAAGGGACTAGAGAAAGTGCAACAACAGAGAGCCTTGTACAGGACAGGGAGTGTTAAGCATATTTAAACCAAACATTTCTTTCCCTTTCCTTTGGGATAAAACTATTTCCCATAGAAACTAAAGCTGTGCCCCTACATGTGTAGCCCGGGGAGAGATGCTTTGATGTGAAAGAGAATCCTGGTAAAGTACCGGATGCAGAAGCCAGTGTGGAAATAGGAGGGACTTCCAGAGGCAGGAAAAAGCATTGTCCCGGAGGGGCTTATGTCACCCCCCCAGGTCGTCACTCAGACTGTCTGACTGGTTTCCTTCTGCCGGTCACTTCGCTGTAAGCAAAAACTTGTATTAGGCATGGGGCAAAAGCTTATAACTTTTCACTTACTTTATAAAGCTGAAAAACTAAAAATGTCAGGTTCTACGGCACAACCCAGATATTAAAACTAAAGTGAGAACTTTGGGAATTAAGAGCCAAATCTTGCTTTCACCACAGAAAACCTAAGACCCTTAAGTATTTCAGCAAAGTAGGAATATCATAGATTTGACACTGTATGGAAAATGGGAGAGTAACTTCAGTAAGTTTTTAGGGGGAATACAAATAAATTAATGTGAATATTAGCATGAAATTCTTAGGAGTGCGTGCACTACACACTGCTGGRGCTACATGGTAGCCCGCAGGGCACCTGCACACCAAGTGCAGACAGCCTGTTTTAGGCTGTTTCCTTCCATTTGTAGGAAGGATGATCTCAGAGAGTTGTGTCTATAGGTAAACACTCTGCTTGGTATTCTGGGCCTGCCAGCCCATGGTGGGCCTGTTCTAGAAAAAAAATCAACGACACCTTCTGCAGCTCTGTCTAGAAGAGCAAGCACTGTTCCTCCCTCCTGTCTGCACCTCTTACTGGGGTTGCTGCTGACCCTACACTGCTTTTTGACRGGGAGCACTGCTGCAGCGGTCACACCACACACAAGGAGCAGTTCTCTTGCACATCCATGAAGACTCTGCTCCCATGCAGAGGCTACTCAGCAGCCAYGAGATAAAATAAGAATCTAGATAACTTATTATTGTACAACACATTTTCACAGATATGAAGGCTCTTGTAGGTGGTGGTGGTGGAGCAGCTGTTAGGTAAGTGCAGTACTATTTGATCAGAACAAGCTTGGTAGGCAAATGGCCCTGTGATGATAATGTGTGAGTTTTGCCTCTGTAAGGACTCCAGTCAGGCTCAGGGATAACAGACGTCGTCTCCATCTCTGTGCGCTCTGGCTTGCGAGGACACATGAAGCGGGAGAGCCACTACAAAGMGTTCGTCCGCACTGCCACCGGCACGGCTCAGCTCGGAAGGCTTAAAACTGCATCGCAGAGGGGAACCGGGCACCTGGCTTGCAGGCAGAACAATGTGTCTGTTGAATAACTCAACTGAATTTGTCCAATTATGTCTTTGATGACTAGAGGGAACTTCCTACTTGTGATCTCAGAGGTTAAATCTTCAGGTATATGTATTATTGAGTTAGCACTTAGTGTCTATTCCACATAGATTAAGTTAACTCCCTATCTTCCACATCCTCATGAACTGACTTGGTACTAAATAAATTACTCTCTAACTGGTGTTGCTAAAGCTAAACAGAAAATAGGCACCCTGAGCTCTAAACACCTATTATCTCCCTGAAAATACTAGGAGCTGGAGGAGTTCTGCACCACTGAATATCAAGCCACCGGATCAATATTTTCCATGTCACTTCTAAATCTGTTCAACATTTTCCCTTTATGTCCACCTGGCCCCTCAGGGAACCCACAGGCTAAAGACCTTCCAAGTCCTGTTCAAAGAACTGCTCCCTTATAATGTCGAGACATTATAATGTTCCTCTGTCACTATGAGGGGACTGAGTACTTTGCTCTTCCATAGGGAGCCCAGAGGTGTATTTAATTAATGTTCATTATGAACTCTAAGAGKATCTGGAAACATAAACATATTATAGCTTAAAAGCCTAGGGGATCACTCTGCTTTTGCTCAGCCTTTTTATGCTGGCAAGTCTTTTACTGACCTCCAGAAAGTCCGTGAAAGAACAAAGTCCTAAGAAATTGGTCCATAATGGAGCAGTGTCTTACTCCTGGGCTGGACTTTGCTCTCATCCATCCTGTATTCTTTGGACCACATGTATTCAGTGAATCAAGCAGCTGAGCTGAGGTGTTTCTCCACCAATAATGGTGCACATGCAAATGTCTGCTCACTATCAAGCAGTCTGGCCCTATTAAAAATAACTTGAAAAGCAACAGAGAAAGAGAAGACCAAGAATTAGAATCACTTTAATAAGAATTTTCTTCTACCCGAGTTTTATGTTCTTTCCTTTTATCTCCTTATCAAGGCAACTGTATTCTGAAAAGCCTCAGGGTACAATAAACAGCAGAAGGTGATGCAATGGCTGCTCCTTATTGCTTGATGGGTGAATCATCCTCCTTGCTGTGATCTGTGTTATTGCCATAGATCACCGAGCGGCGCACTGAACGCAGGCCACAGAATGTAACACCAAACGACGTCGTGACGTGACACGCTGCTCCCTATACTTCTGCATGAGCTTCCTTTAAATACTGCAGAGTCAAATGTGCACCAAAGGGTGTCCATGTGACATATTAAAAGTTGTGTCTGGCTTTAATTTTTATAAATGCTCTCTTGATGCCAAGTGGCCAAATTCTGCAGCCCTTCCTTGCATGTGCCAGTGAGCAGCTCTTCATGCAAAACATCCCACTGATTCAGTTCATTGATCCACTGATTTTCCTACCCCGCCCTGCTTACACAAAATGCCACATCCTACAGAGTTTTCATGGTATAGTAGGGTACTCTTTCTTTGCAGAGTTTTATAACTGCTGTATTACTGGGACACAACTGAGAACRCAATCTTCCCAAAGCAATATCTCATCATTAAAAAACGCCAATGCAAACATACTTCACCAAAAGCAAAATAACCTGTTATCTTTTTTGCACATGATGTCTAGCTTAGATGAGCATCTCAATAAAGGTCTTAACAACCTACCTGCATGGTAAGGGACAATATTTTGTGGGTTTGTATCTGAGGCTCACTRTGACCAAAAGACACTTCTGATCCTGGAATATAAAGTGGATATCAATTGCACAACTTAGCAGCTGCGATAATGCTTTTGCTGTGGGCACTTACTTATGCTGGCCCACAGTCATCGTACATCTGGAGTCCATGCAAACACTTCAGCCCTTCTGGACGCCCGCACAGAGGCAGCAAAGAAAAAGCGTGACTTGAGGAAGCGCCTGGGCTGAGTTATCTCTAGGTGGCCTCTGTAGAGCAGATCTTGTTGACTCCCTAGTATTTTGTGTTGTTTTCTAACTTTGTTCTACCTTTGTAGGTCTATGTGCACCATTTCCAGAACCAAAGTTTTGGGGCTCTGAACTAACAAATCTAGTGCCATCAGCTGTCCCCTGAGAGTAGGATGTAGTTCATTCTGCCATCAGGCCACACTGTGCCTAGAGCAAAAGGACAGGCTTGCACTTTTTGCTGAGCTATCTTTCTATGAAGAAAAAAGCAGCGCAACACAAGCAGCAACAAAATTATAATATTGTTTACAAAGGAAAAATGCTATACTGTCCACTATTCACACAAGGGCATCTTCACACTTTTCTCCAGGGAACAGGGCTCTAAAAGTCTACATTTGGCATTTCACCTTCGAAAAAAACGATGACCAATGTACAGCTGCCTGGCAAGACCCATCCATGCTGTGGTAGGGCGAGGCAGGGCCACGGCACTCAGCTTGCAGCAATCTAAGGTAGAACAGGTAAATGAGATGTTACAACCCAGACAGATTACCTCATGCAGCCATCCAAACTATTCTTGGAGTTGCACAAAAGCCAGGGATAGAATCAGGAAGAGCTGCTTGAAGCTATGTTGGCTAATTTTCCCTCCCTATAAATAGCATGTTCCTAGAGGAGCAGCATAAAGTCCCAGCAGGAGTCTCAGTACCTGCTTAAATGCCAGTGTCCTTCATGTCCTCACAGACAAATGAAGCTGGTCTAAAAGGCCCCCCCACACAAATGGAATAACAGATAAAAGGGGTTCATGTGATGCTCTTGCACTGCAAGGTGAACCAGAATCTGGCTGCGAGYGTTTGCCAACAACTCCTTTGGGCTGCAGCTCTGTTTTGAAGACAGATTCGTCTCCTAGATTCTGATTCGATGTTAAGTGGAGAAATAAACTTTTCAGAGATAAGCAAGTTCCCCCCTTTTCTCATTGACATTTCTCATTCATTTTGATTTAAAAGATTTATAATAATGAATGATCATTTACAATGAACGCTTATGCATTAAAAACAAGGAACACTACTAAATTTTTACAAAAGCAACCAGCAAGAGCTATCCAGCATTGTGATTTCTATTCAGTTATGCTTTCTTTATGGGATGAAAGAACTAAYTGTTATTGTAAAGTATGTTTCACCGTGAATCCAGAAAATACAGGAAGCCGAACAGCCTCTTTGTTCATTGAGCTAATGCCATTGCTGCAGACAAAGCAGGCCAAGAATCTACATAGTTTGATGTGATTCTAGTTTCCYTAGACAAAAGCTCTTCCAAGGGTTGGGGTCAGCCAACAAGAATGGAGGGAAGGGGATTTTCAGTCATAGGCTTTCTGCATGCCCTTGGCCAGCTTTCATCTGTTTCATTCCTGCATACACAAGGTAATGAAAAAAATCAGGCCAAAAAGAGAGGGCAGAAAGTCTCTGAACAACACTGGCATTCTGGAAGAAAGCTCAGTCATGAAAATATTAAGGAGCAAAGATCCCACTGAACTGAATGCGCCACCCAGGCCCTCCAACAGCGGCGTGTTCTGCCTGTCAGTTAAACAGCAAAGAGATATTGATGGTCCCTTCTCCACTCTCAGGAAACTCAACATTTAAAATTTGAAAGCCATTGGCCAGATTAAATCTTCAGAAGATGGAAATTAGCAGAGTTTAGCAGAATTGAGTACCTTAGATGAGGCCTTCATAGAGCGTACGGCCTCTGGTTCGGGTGTATACTTGAGATAAACAGTGCAATGGCTCTGCCCGCTGTGCACAAGGCAAAAAGAGCCGGACCAGGAATGAGGAAGCTTAACAGCATAACAAGAAACGGCAGGAAAGGCCCATGAATCTGTATTCATGCTGACCCTGCACTCACTGACCTGAGTCCAAGATGTGCGCACAGCGGCCTGAGGCGGAAAAATGTGATGTGGTTGACAAAACTGTGGCATGGCTAAAGACAGAGCATGTGAGCTGTATTTAGATACTAGTCTCTGAAGTGGAGAACATATTGTCAAGCAGCCCGAGGGAGCTGTATCAAATGCAGCTTCATGTGCAGCACAGTATAGCTGTATCCTATTAGGAAGCTAGTAACAGAATATATTAGGTACCCTCTTGGAGACCAGGGCTCCAAACCCACTGCATTGAAATCAATACAACTTTTGTAATTTATTTTTAATGTAAAGTGAACCAAACCYTTTCAGCTGTTACTCAGCTGAAGGACTCACATGCATACACAGCAGCAGTAAGGCCAGCAGAGAGGTATGTGGCCTGTGCTCCTGAAAAYGCCCTTCAAGAGCCACATGAAAACGTGTGGGCTCTGTCTGCGTGGCATATTGGCCCAGATCTATGGTTGCTCTGCCTGAACCCTGCCCAAAAGCCAAGCAATTCCGACACTGAGCCAAAGCGACTGATCACGGTCTTTCAGAGCAACTAGACCAGCCCCAGGTAGACAAGCTTGCTTTGCACTTGTACATCTAAATGTATCCAAAAAGACAGTTGGATTTTATAGTCTGTGGTTACAAAACTCATAATCTGCTATCTTCTTTTCTTGCCTCTGTATCTTTTTTTTTGATCTCTCTAGCTCATCTCCAGTTAAAAAAAAAAAAACCCAACAACTTCTGTATATGATTTTGTCTCTGATTCTTTTAAGGAACTTACAGAGCACCAGAGCAATAGCACCAGTTTTAGAACACCTGGTGGTTCTGTGCTCTGCTTCCAGGGGAGAACAGGCTAGATGCTCTTCTGCCTTCCTCTGGGCAAGCAGAGAGGAGTCTGCTGAAGTTGATAGGGCTGAACTAGTGTAAAATAGGGAAAAACAAAAAGAGGGTCAACAATGGAGGGATTCCTGGATTAACAGTATTGGGCAGTGCCTTAAAAAGCCAGTTGTTGGAGGCAAGTGATCAAACAGGAATTTATTTAAGGAATAATATATGTCTGTATCTTGTGTTTGAAGTGAACTTGAAAATATAACTCCATGCATCCTGGAGGCTTTCCTCTCTATCTCGTAAAGACTTTAGGGCATTTTTCTTAGCAGCTGAATATGCTGCACTCTCAAAAGCTTCAAGAATAGATGCAGAAAAAATACAGTTTGTTCAATCTCTTCAAATGGAGGTTGCTTATTCTCATTCCTGATGAGTTAAGGGACAATTTGGACAACTCCTTTTTAATTTGCTGGAAGCATAAACCAAGCACAGCTCCAGAGTGCAAAGGGCATAAATGAATACAGAAAAACTGCACAGTGTTGGGGGCAATTGCTGCACCGATAAASAGGAGAGAAGCTTTTTTTCTGGGCTCAGAGGAGGCCTTTGCCCCCCAGCAGGTCGCACACAAGGCCTTGTCACTCTCCTTGCTGGGGCGGGGGAAGGTGGAAGCAATAGGGGTGCATGGAGGGCACATCTATTTACCCGCGCCGGCTGCCAGCACCGTATGCCGGCAGGAAGCGGAGGCAGCTCGTGTGGGAGGCAGCCTTGCTTCTCCAGGCAGCGCTGGCCCCTGCTGCCGGGAAGGGCGCCGGGAGGGCCGCGGCGCGCGAGGAGCAGCGCGGCTGCCGGAGCGCCCGCCTGGGAGAAGCCACGCGGGACGGCACTTCCTCACAGGCCATCTCCAAGAACAGCTCTCGGCCAGAGGTGTTTCCTGACAATGTGCGGTGCGGCTCTCCGGCGCACGCAAACCATCCATTTGTGGTATCCGAGCCTAGGGAACGCCCCGCGGTCATTCCCAGCCAGTTCCAGAGCCTCGGAGCCGCAGTGCAGGGTGTCACACAGGAGCGTGCCACGGTCGTTTGGATGGTCACCAGCATCCGCACTTTCAGGGTGCTCCCTGAGGTTGTGGATGCCGACTTGGCTGGATTTAAGAAGATATGAGATTGCTGGATGACGCTGAGATCACAGGAAAAAATGCAGCACAGTGGGGTCTCAAGGTTTTGAGCTTTTATGTTTGAAACAGAATAGGGCAGAATCTACAGTTTACAGGTAGGAATGGTGCTGAATTCTTAGGATCACTAAATGGYAAGAAGCAACTGAGGTGAAGCGAATGGCTGGCCCAGAGCTCACCACATATCGTGGGAAGTTCCCTGAGAGTCCAAAGGACCACATCAGGAAGGGAGCACATGTAAGCAAATGCTGACCCTTGTTATTTGAAAATGTGGAGAAGTTGCCCTGTATGCACCCACCAAGCTGGGTGACGAAACCTGCAGACTCAAAACTGTCGCATCCAGGCTCCCTGGTCAACACTAAACTCTCTTGAGTTACTCTTGGAATGAGAAGTGTTTCATCCACAGCTGTTGACATCACCTGGTTATTCCAAAAACATAAGCAAAATTTAATCYTTATCCTCCAGTGAAATATTTTCTGCGTATTCCTGTATTTTCTACATTACGAGTAATACTTTTAATATATTTACATTCGATCCCAAAGGAGCTAAATTCCTGAATTATACCCATCAGACATAAATTTCTTCCAGAAACTATTGAAACTATCCTTTTTTTTCCCCTCCACTTCTTAAAATGCTACAGCTTGCTATGAATTTTCTGTATTCTCCCATTCATTATCTCTTATTCTGTGTTTTTCTGTTTGTTTGAATAACTGTTACTTTAACTTGCCTCTTTTTTTTAAGGAATCTAGGATCCTCTTTTCCAAATGTGTATCTCCAGCTTTGAGGCCATCTAATCACATGCTTCTAACCAGGCAGTAATTACAATTTTGAGTTCCTTTTACAAAGCTCTTTCCTTCAGCTGGTGTGGCCCCCACCCCTCAGCAGCGGCGCACTGCGAGGCTTTGCTCTCTAATGCTCCACTGAAACAGGCAGCACCAGCGATCGCTGCCACTTCAAGAGCACGTTTGAGCTCTGCTGAGAGACCATCTTCTCAGGAAGGTTTCTTGTGGCTTCCTGCATGCTCTTGCTTTCCTCAGTGTAGTAAAAGTGCAGATAACTGTATCAGGCCATAAACATCGCATAGCATTTTGTTCACTGGAGTTCCAGAGCACCAATAAGCCTGCACTGCACGTGCTTTGCTTCAAAACACGGATTGCAATCTTGATTCTTAACATTGTGGGAAGCTCTTTCAGCTCGGGCTCTGCACACAGGGCACATTTGGGTTTGCTAAGCTCGTGTACAAGAAGACTGCTCCTAGCACATGAGTTCCCTGGCACTACAGACTGTATCATGTATCTAAGTGAGGAAACAGGATGAGTGTCGGACTCTGCTTCTGCAAATGGAGCTGTACAGATGGCACGGAGCTTACAAAGACGCAGGAATATTGTCTTTTGATCTCAGTAGGAGGGTGGGGACAGAGGAGGGGGAAACGTGATATTACCCACAAGCTGGAGAAAGTTTCAAGTCTCGGGCTCAAACAGGCAGAGAGAGATACTATTTGCTTCTGGGTTTCTGTTTTTATCCCTGTCAACACAGATATTAGCACCTGATGCCCTTTCTTTATTCTCAGGGAGCTTGTAGTAAATCACAAAGCAAAGTTGAAGACATTTTGGGAGATGTGCAGCCATAGTTATCAAATTCTGAATTCTAACTTTGCAAAAGCACTAGTCAGTAAAACTTATTTTACTGATGTTAAGTTCTCCTTTAGCAAAATTTCTTACAAGGTCAATTGGAGCTTTGTCTGGAGAAGGCCAAAAATTTATAAACCAAGAACGCTAATTTAACATAGGGAAAAGCAATAGATTTACTTAAGAGATGCATATGTCAAAACATATTCTGTCAGAAAAAGAATGTGCCGTCTCCGCTCTATTTAAGCATGCTATTAAATAGCTCTGCTGAAATCAGTAACATTATAGACATAATTGCCACAAGCATGACAGGATGTGTTTCACTCTGCTGAAATGAATATACTGGAATATCATCAGCATGGTAGGCAAAGAGAATAAACTGAGAAGTATCTCTGGATAGGAAGAGATTCTTTGTAAATAAAAACTCTGTATCTCATAAATTCTTGACTGCTCCTGAAAAACTGAAAAACAATTCCTCTGAAAAACATTACCCCTACAAATTTTCAAGATTTTGATTTTTTTCCAAACCAATGCAATTTGAGAAATACAATTGCTTCCAAATCTTCTCAACCACTATAGTGGATATATCTTAGATTTTTAAAAGAACTTCTAACAAAAAAAAAAAAAAAAGTGTGTGTGCCTGTGTGTATGTGTGTGGGGGTGTGTGTCTGTATTTGTAGACATTGCAGGAAGAGAGGAAAGGACCTGGGAGCAAGGCCCAATACTCAGTGCACGCGGGAGTAATTCCCACGTTCTGCTTACACACGAGCACACCGAGAAGACCCAGAACAAGGCAGGCAGGTGTTACACTTTTCTATTACATATTTCCAGTCCTACCTCGTGTTTACACATTGCCATGGGACATAATAAAAATATTTTTCCTTACTCACCCTGCAAAAGGTGGGCTACTACTTTAAAGCAGGATTTGTTTGATTTATAGGGTCTCAAGCCTTTTGGTCATATTTACCACTTCAGAAAAAAAGTTGCCTAACTTCAGGGTAAAGAAACATGTTAGGAGGAGAGAGGAAAAACAGGCTTTCATGTGGCACAAAGCCCTTTGCATTTAAACCAGAAAAGATACTCAGCAATATTCAACATTTCTTCTGTGTGTACTGTAAGCAGGTTGATATTTATATGCCAAATCAGCAGAAGAGGTAGGAACAMCTGAAAAATTGTGTGCGAAACCATTATCAAAAATCCCATTCATAAAAATTGAACAGCACAGATGAGCTGACTTTGAGGGAGTTTGGCATTAATTGACTGTAACACTAGACAAGGCTGCATTTAAAAGACCAGTGTAAATTCTTCTAAAAGTTTGAATAACGAATACAAATTCTAAAACAACGACACTTTATATATGATCTGAACTTAACAAATATCAAAAATCCTGCCTGCAAGTTTCTCTGGTTCCTGAATATTTTGGAAAGGATTTTTCAGAGAGTGAGAAACTAACTAAATGAAAGATGAATGAAGTGATTAGCAAACTGAGAGACCTACACTGTGTCTTTATGCTGTAGGATATCTAATTGTCTAAGGAAAAGTATTAGGGCAATTTAGATCTCTTGGGCTTGACTCCCATCTGATGACTTGCTGTCTCTCTGCTGACTATAGAGGGAGCCAAGTTTCCTAAATTAAGGCAGTTCAGGTAGGTTCCTTAACTCTTGATGCTTAAATCCCAGCAAAGTTGCAAACATGAAGAGCATAAGCAAATCAAAACGTTAGTTCCCTTCTACTTCATAATAACTTTGGTGATGCAAATTTTCTGGATGGAATTGAGGTCTTTAGCTAGTCTTCTGTTGAATTCTCTTCTACATGTGCTTCAAAGCTTTTAGATCAGAAGTTTATATATTTTTCCTATGCTCAACAAAAAGCAATAGAAAAGACTATCCAAATCTAGGTTTCACCAACAGCAAATAAAAATCATTACACAGGTGAAGAATATTAARTCAAAGGCAACACAAGTATCAGTTAGAACTTATTTTTCACTGCAAAACTATGAAAGAAATACATCTGTTTATTTTCTGTGAGTTTACAAAATTTCTTCTGCTTGCTTTTCTCCAAGGATATGTTTCCAGGATACTCGGCATGCAGAAGGAAAGAGCAGAGAGACCATCTGCAGAACATTGGCAGAGAGGCCATCGGGGTGTGAGGCCCCTGGAGGTCTGGTGTCCCGGGCCCCACGGGAAGCTTTGCCATGGGAGAGGCTCCCTGCGTGCTGATCACCCAAAACTCTGCAGGTCGCGCACATCCTGGCCAGCAAGGGCAAATGGGATGGCCAGATTCCCAAACAACCAGAGCACCCCAGCCCCCGAGACCACGTAGGCTGCAAGTGTTACAAGACCAAATGCTCCAAGTCTCTCGGGATACAGAGGAAGATGAATACCTCACTGCCCCTCTCCTTATTAGCACTTTGAACTCATACATTGGTGTGAGGTGACTTTTGAGGAGACTGCAAAAGGAGGCATGGGGAGAGCTTTGCTCTGAAGGAAAGAAAACATCTGGTGGACAATTAAGCATTTAGTTGGCTTTGATGCAAATGGGAATAATCACAGGATGATCTCGTTGGTGTGCCGTGTTCCTAGAGTCATCAAGAATGATATCTTTGTCACTCAGTTCCTTTCAATTTTTTTTGATAGAAATCAGGCTTTGTAAGAACAAAGGGCCTTAGATGTAAAAGACCTTTTCGACAAAAGCACAGTCGAAAAGTAGCCCGCATCCACAAATATTTCAGTTGTTCTGGCTTTGCATTTTAATGACACATCAGTTTGTCTCTTACTTTCTTCTCTGCTCCACTCCAGTGTAGCTGGCTCTGGTTGAATAGTAACAGTGTCCCTGGGTACAGGTCAGTGTAAAAATCTGGCTTGTGCCACTACTGATGTCATGACTAAATCAGAGAAGAAATATGCGCCACTGACAATAAAGATGTGTGAGATGAACAAGACACATGGGCTATTCTCTGAAGAAAGGCTGGTAGACCTGTTTCTACCAAACCTTATCTCCTCAGTTAGCACAAATGTTAAGAACAGTAACATCAGCTGAGAATCTGTCTCTGTCTCTCGTACAACAGCATTTGCCTTCCTACACCTGCAGACTAAAGGTCTTCACAATTTTGCTTTCCTCTCGACTTTCTCATAAAGGCAAAGCAAGGCTGCCTACAGTCAAAGCAAGCAATTCCAGGTCATGCTGCTCCATATGGCTCCATCAAATCCTGTTTCCATTTGACAAGCACTTCTGGCATTGTAAAAAGTAACATGGTACATCTCCTGTTTTGAGGTAATGCAGGATTAGAGATAAGCGTCTCTGTAAGAACCTGAGGCTGGTGAAGTGAATGTGGATTATGAGAGCAACCAGAATATTTTTGAAGCTATGTTTCTGTGCAGATGAAGATGTGCATACATGTAGATCATAATTATGCTTGACATCTGTTTACTATTTTGGTCTTCATACTTGTGCGTGAGTCTCTACAGATGTTGTAATTACAACAGCTCAGTGCAGGGAAGAAGAAAATGTAGGTGTGCATAAAGGTACAGTTGATAGTATCTTGTCTGATAGCTTAGATTTCAGAGGCTGTGAAAAAAAAAAAAGAAACTATTCAACAGTTGTGCACTAGCACAGCCCGATGCTGTGGTGTTTCTGCTGTGGTGTTTCTGCCGACTAAAGGAGAGCCCATTGACGACAAAATAGGGCAGCTGCAATTGCAGGACCACAGCAGCGCAGAGTTCTGTCGGTGTCAGCTCCRAGCACTTATTCCTGCTGCAGTCAAGCTTCAAGTGTTCAGCTCTGAGCCCTCAGTTAGTAAGAAGAAGAAAGAGGTCTCTCATGGCATATGATCATTCTGCCATTAATATTTCTTTCTCCTATATGCGTGTATAATAAAATACCCAGTGAGGTCAATGAAAAAAAAAGCTTTCCACTGATTTCAAAGATTTGGACCAGGTCTTTGGTGAAAAGAGAAGTCTCATTGCCTTTGGTTCCTGCAGCAGGAAATAGAGAAGATGCCCCCGCAAAGGCTCGACAGCAGAAGTCCTAAAAAGGAGAAGTGCTTTGAGAACAAAGTGGCAGCAAGTCCGCAGCAAGAGAACTGCAGGGGCAGGCGCTGCTTAAAGATGAAGGCTTGCGCACCCTTTATAATTTGGAATAAAACCCTCTGATCCAGACAGACATATTTAAATAATTCTGACTCATCTGGAGGCAAATGCACCTCCATGGCAACTCCTTAAACCTAGCTAATGTAGAGAAATACCCAAGGAATATGTTTGGAAGTGTTGTTAATTTGGCTGCATCCACCCCAGGTCTTCTTTATACACTGGAGCCCACTTAAACAAGGAAAGAGCTCTTGGAAAAAGCAACTTGTTCAAAGAATTGATTCCTTTCTGCCCTAAAAGATACATAGAAAATACGGTGGAATCCTGGAAAAAAAAATCCCCTATGGAGACATAGATCAATTAATAGAAAGAGAAGACAGGAGCAATTCTGTTCGTGTGTTCTGATCAAGCAAGGGTTTTTATAATAATAATCACGTCTTTAGGTTAGTCTGCCATAAGTAGCTGCTGGAAAAAAAAATACAATTAAATAACCAGCAAAATATGATGTTTCCTGCCACTAATCCAGAACCCTAGCAAAACTCACACTTTCTTGGAAGTCATACAAAGAGCAGGAGCATCTGTCATCCCTCAGAGTTCAACAGATCAGGATGGTTTTGGAGTGACAGAAATGGAGGCTGCCATAAATAACTTTCTTCCATCAGCCTCTTTTGAAAGCTTTGAAAATACCCCATATCATGCGCAGTTGSTTATTGACATTGTGGCAATTCAGCACCCTGAAAGAAGCTGTCACTCTAAGCATTTCTTCTCCCGCAGGATCTTCCCACCCGACTCGTGTAAGATGAAGGCTGCTTCCCTGGGAGTCAGTGGGATTGGTTTGGTTTTGTAGTGCTGTAATTCCGATCAGTTCAAATTTGCCTAGGTACTCTATACATAATCTTCACTCTCTAAACACCTTTACTCACTATATCTCATTATGTCCTTCACCTCCTCCCAAAATGCTGTGAAAAAGCAAAGAATCTCTTGTACTATCTCTTGTACTTTCTTCCTGCAAAGCTGAACTGGTGCTGTAATCTCTGGCTTTCGGTTCAGTCTTCAGAAAAGCATGTGGACCTGCTACCCCTTCAGTGAGTATCAATTATAGAGACATGAACATGTTCATTAGTAAGCATGGTTCATCAAGGCACAGAGTGAATTGCCATTAATATATGCAGTTGAGGCATAAAATACTTTTTCCTTCAAAAACAGAATGTGCCCAGAGTAGCTAACATTGGAAAAATTATGAAGTGCTGTGCTAAAAAATTGTGCCACAGGTATCGCATGATCCTTCTGATTTGTTTTTTGAGGATGGTAATRGGCTGATTCTTTTTACAGATAAAGCTCATCATTGAATTTTGACATTGTCTGGGGCATGCTAAACTTAGTAACACCATTTTTAATATCAGCATCTTGTCTATAATGCTAATAAAACAGGGCCAGGGATGTTTCATGGCCTAAACATGCTATATAGCACTTGCCTGGATCTTTTGTAGGCTGCACAAGATGCCCTGCAGCCTAAGACATAATTACTATTTTTCATGTGTTTATTCCAGTTCAAAGCGTCTGAATTCATGTGAGGGCTGTGCTGCAGCTCCCCAGATTCCAGAGCAAAATGCTGAGGTTATGTGTTGCATGCCCTGGGGTAGGCAGGAGTGGGCCCCCCGAGGGCCCCAAACCTGGGAGGACGGTGTGGTAGGTRGTTAGGCAAACCACAGGAGCTGGAAGGAGCCAAAGGGAGCAGCTTCCCCACGCTGCCAGCTGGGAACAGTCCTCGCATCACCTCTGCTGGCTCGTGTTGGGAGTGTGCTGTGAGGCAGCAGGGCCGAGCTGTGGTCCAGCCTGCTCCCCGGCCCTGCTTCATTGGGCAGGATAGATGTACCTGTGATTGCACGGATACAGCTTCACAGAGACAAGAATCAGGAGCTTTGCCTGGGAAGATTCTGCCGATAAAGCCTGGAGACGCACTCTCTCCTGGACCAAGATTAAAGAGACCCTTAGGGAGCTGGCTATAAATTCCTCACACTCAGGTTGCTGCTATTTCCTGAACTAAGCTAGGGGAGCTCACACTACTAGCTGGCTGTGGGCTGCAAAGTATTTAACATCACACGTGGATGCGTGAAACTGGAGATGAGCCTCGCTTCTCACTGCTCTGATGGCCTCGTTTCGGTGTCGGGCGAGCCCTCGCTGCGAGGGCTCTACGCGCCAGGGAGCTCCACCTTCCACCACGGAGCAAGGARCAACCAAGCAGGTGTGGGCAGATCCCACTTTCAGTGCCTTGGATTCCAAAAGGATGCAGAACTGGGACAAGGAAATATGATGTGTCTTTAGATAGGATGTCTTTGATTCTCGATACATTTTTTAGAACAGTCACAATCATGCAGTGTTTTGTGATTTCAGTGCTTTTGGTTATTAACATTTCAGAAGTCTCTGTGTGAGTCTCAATTATCGAAATGGCCAAGATTCTGGCAAGAAACCACAGGGAGGAAATCAGGTCTGTGTGGAGGATGCCAGGAGGCAAATATTATTTACATAGAGCGCAGAACTACAGAAGTATAACAGTATGTAAATTCCTTGACAGATGCCCTGTTTGGCAGCTGCTTAGGTTCAAATTTCACCTTCAGCAAGATCTGCAAAAACACAGATCAGTAATCCAGGATAAATGTGATTTGGTAGAAATTCTGGATGACAATTTACAACTCCCCAAACTACTACTGAATTTATAAAGAAATAAGAGATCAGGGAACTGATAATGTCCAGAGGGATGAATTCAGCAAGGTCCCTAAACATATGAAAAACGTCAAAGAAGCCAGAGAGATTGCTGCCTTCATGATCTATCAGAAGATTAGTGTTATTTGCTTGACCTCTATATCTATCATAAGTCCAATGTTACTTGCCTGCTGAAGAAGGTATTGCTTGCTGGAGTGCCCTTTAGATCAAGATCCAAATTTGAAAGCTATTTGAGATCTAATCCAGGCTGGTGAAACTAAGATCAAGCAACATTAATTACTCATGTCTTCCTGATGCTCTCGAAAATTTGAATTCAGATACATGTGCATCTTATGTGGCAAATAATGCTACCAGACATGGCGAGTGGCAGCTCTGCAGAAACCAGTCTTTGACCCTGCCTCAGAAAGCCTTTTAATAGGTGAGAGCTAAGCACATTTATGGGGAAGTTCGACTTATTCACATGATATCTATTCAGTGGAATGGTGAAGATATCTATTCAGTGGAATGGTGAAGACTTTTTTTTTTGTCACTAACGGCACAAATTGAAAAGCTTTATGAGACTTGGAAGAAAATTCTGAATTGTTTTTCCATTCTTAGGAGATGCAAACCTGATAAAAAGGCAGTATCGCAGCTTCAGGCASTGTTTTTTTACAAGATTGTAATCACATCCTGAGGGCTTTTGAGTATATTTAAACTGAGACCAAGTTATTACCCACCTATTAAGAAGCACCTTCATGTTATTAACACACTGACATGGTTCACTGTCAAGGTCTCTTTGAGTTACGACTCAAAATCTTACACACCCGTTGAATAGCAAGCGTTGCTTGCACTTAGGAGAAAGACATTTGTGCTTCTGTTCAGGTCTCTGAGCTCTCACTTAGGTAAATACACAGTAACTGTTCTTTCTTTGAGACCAGCAGCTTCGCGCAGCAGGACACCCCTGTGGCTATTTTATGCGCTGCTATTGCAGGAAGCAGAGTACATGGCTCATGTCACACATCCCCGTGGGGTGCACAGGGCCGTCCTGCCTGCGCTCTGGACAAGAAAAGCTCCAGCACCACCAGCGTGAATCTCTCGGACACGTTTTATTCCATGAGGAATTTCAGGCAGTATTGCCCTTCAGTTAATGCGGAGGGGAAGATACTTCATGTAGAGAAGTCTCTGCCTTGAAGTATCTCCATTTCTAGGTGTGTAGCCCTGGACTTTTTTCCAGCAGCTATGCACAGCTTTGTCACAACAAGGGAGCTGCTCCCCCACATACCTAGAGGACTTGTCTGCTCTGCTGCAGAAGCCTCTGCCCCCATCTGCTCCCCTTCTCCCCCTTCCTCACTGCACTAATGTCACATTTTGATTCTAAACAAACTGCTGCTCAACCCTCACCACAACCAACAGCACTTCAGATGGTAAGCAGCAAACTTTATCTGGAAATCTGACTTTGGGATTTCTTAGTCATTTGCCTTTATTTAGGGGTCATTTATGCCTTACATAGCCCCACCAAGCCATGGCATGTGCTACACAGATGGCAAAACCAAAGCCAAGCAAAGTGAGGTGGTTCTCCCAGTTCGTGCAGAGAACCTGTAGAATGAGAGCAGGAGCAGGCGGGAGCGCCGCTGCCGCGCTTCCCYGTCGGGATGCGGAGCGCAGGCGGGAGAGCCCGGCGGGGCGAGGCGGGGTCGCCGCGGTGCTGGCGCCGGCGCCCGCCTTCCCGGCGGCCCCGCTCCCGAAGCGCCTGCCGCTAGATGGTGCTGGGCAACAGAGACACCTGCGCCGCGCAGGGCAGCGAGGCGGCGAATGGGAACATCTCCTCCTCTCCCTTTCCTTCTCCCCTCTCTGCTTCCCGCCCTTGGCYACGGCTCGGGAAGCGCTTCCTCTGGAATGCCCAATGACTCCAGAATCGCTGCACATCCTGAGCGGGCTCCTCTTTGCTCGGGACCAGGGCAGTAAGAGCCGGCTTGTGTGCAACGCCAGGCACTGGCCTTCCCAGCCCTCCTCGTGAAGGACAAAGCAGCTTTTGAAACACATGGATTACATGTTTAAAAAGAANGAGAGAAAAAAACAGGCATCTGACGTGCCCTTCTACAACAAACCTACCAATGAGCTGGTATCATGTATAAAATCAATGCCCTGTGTGTACAAACACGCATATTTATAGATGCACATGCATATTTATAGATGTAAAAGAGCGTGTCATTTATGTTAGACTAAGAAATCATGCACACACATGAATGGTCCCTTGTAAAAATAAATTTAAAAAAAAAAGACTATGTCAAAACATTAAATCAATTTTCCTTTTCAATTAAGATCCTTATATTTAGTTCTGTAAAAGCYCCCCATTCTTGGCAGCTTGAAATGCATCCTGTTTAAACAGGAGCTTGTACTCAATCACACTTGGCTTTTTTTCTTCCTCGGAATACTACTCCCATTTACGTCCTGGACAAAAAATATTGAGAAGGCAGAAAACAGGAATAAGGTCATCTTTGTTTCAACTTTTCCCATCCCCTTTTACAAGAGGGAAAAAAGGCATCTGATGAATGAGCAATCCTTATGTGTCACAGGAGAACAGTGAAGCAACCWATAGACGCGGGACTCTTGCCTGCTTTAGAACTCCTTGAAAGTCGGGATAATGAAGTGATATGGTGTTATTGAAATAACTTTGTCAAAAAGAAAAATATTTCATATGCTTTCAGTAAACATCTTTTTTTTCTCTCCTAAAATTAGTGCGAGGATCCACAACACAAAGCTTAAATCTATTGAAGAAGAGTTTCTTTCCACAAATCCAACCCAAGTCAGCATTCAAGGGATGCTCTTACTGTTTGCGTCAGGAAGAAAGAAACCAGGCACTGAGAGCTAAGTGCTGTGCTATTTTCTCTCGGTGTCAGGAAGTCAATGTGGGAAGCACCAGAGAGAAGAGGGCTAAGAAAAGGGAATTCAAGAAGTATGAAGGAGAAAGGAGCAAGTCGGAAATGAGGAAAATAGCCGGACATGCATTGGGGCCTGCTTGAATCTCTCTGTGAAGAAGCCACGGGACTGCAGCTATTTAGGGGGACCACGAAATGCGGACACGTATGYGGAGCACATGGGAGAGCGGCACATGGCGGTTCGGGGGTGCAGGGGAGCAGGCTGGGCGCGAGCGTTTCGGCCGCACCGCTACATGGCGGCGGCTCCTGAGCAATAACACACATTCTCATTCTAATTAAAGATTCAAGGGTCTTAGAACAACCGCCAGAAGAAAGAGAGAGGAAAAGACAAATCCTCAGAAGACTTGGTAATGAATAACAAAACCTGCTCTTGCGCACTCTCCAAAATGAATGTCATCCCGCAGAACTGCAGGGAGGGGGTTTAATGCTGTGGCCCGCAGCCTGTTCCCTCTGCGAGTGTGGCGGGATGGCCCCTGACTGGCAGCGGTGCTTAGCCCAGGACAGCACCTTCCAGCCCCTGCGCCCCACAGGTCACGCTCAGGATGCCCTGCTGCGGCCTCGGGGCGGTAAACGTGGCAAGGGGGGACTCCGAGGGCGACTGCACACACTGCTTGAGGCTGTTAGCGTGGGCTCACCTGCACACACACACAGGGACTCCTGCCTGCCATACACAGCAGTGTACCAGCCGAGTGTGTAAAGCTGCCATGAATGTGTGAGGAGCTAAACCAGCCAAGGAAGATGAGGTAGGAAGCTCAAGGATGAAGCCCGCGCGGCCCTGCCAAGAGCACTCGCCAGCCGAGTGCCCTTCTAGGGCCCAGCCTGGTTATTTCGATCCCCGGGAGGCGCTTGGGTTAGCAGCTGGGACACTTAAATTCATTTGTCAGATTAACCACAGGCTCTGTGTGCAACCTTGCGCATGGTCTTGAATCTGCCTGCGTCCTGGTCACCTTTGGAAAGGGGCAGTGATTCTCCCGTAATCCCTGAGGGTGTAGCGGGTAAAGCTGGTAAACAATGGAGCAGTGCTCAGCTCCTGAAGGGAATCCCGGCCAGATGCCTAGCACGGCTGTCCTGGCCATACCAAGATCCTTTTCTAACTACCRGAAACGAACATCACAGGTCCATGGCATTCACATTTCCCCCCAAAACAGGATATAAAATCATAGGGAAGCAGCAGCTAAGGGGGAAGCTTATGTGCCCTGACTGACACACCTTGAAGAACCTTTCATTGCTTTGAAGCATCCACTAGGGAACGGCACTCCCAAATCATATTCACCATCTAAGCTCACTCTGATAGTTTGAGTGCTGCGAGCACTTGGTGCTCTTCATTTGCTCCACAGAGAACACAGAAACTCTGATAAAGATGCAGAGAAAACTACCCTCCGAGCAAGGCTGCCTTGGCAGCTCTTCCCAGAAAAAACATTAAAACTAACCAAGACCAGTGGGTCCCTCTTCCACCCAACTGCATTTCGGTTGCCCGTTCTTTCTCTTTAACCTTCATCTGCCCCCTTTTTAATGTTGCTCTTTCACACGTTTTCCACAGGCAGGCCTGCAGCTCTCCTCCCCGCTGAGCGGCAGACCCACAGCTGCTTTATTCCCCTGCCCTGCACGTCGCTGCGCCGGCTCGGAGCACGTCGAGCGCAGCCCCTCGGCGATGGGCTGAGGAGCAGATGGGGACCAGAGGAGCTGCCGCACACGGCACACGYGCCACGGCACCGACGGCCCAGCCAGGGAGCGGCCGCCAGCCGCGGGGTTCRAATGCCGCCCGTCTAAAGCTGACGGGCAGGGGAAGGACAAAGCCCAAGGTCCCAGAAGCATCTAGTTTGGGACTATTCTCCACTTCTGTTTAAAGAAAAATTTCTAGAGTTCATATTCTCAGACAAAAGCTTGGAACAGGGCACCACCAAGGACTCAAACATCAAAGGACAAATAAAGAAATCCAAAACTGATTTATTTCTTTTTAAATCTCTTGATTTTACCATCAACCTCACATTACGTTGGGGGATAGCTCAGGATTTTTGAGCATGAGAGCCTGGCAGCTCTACAGATGCCTCCGCAGCGCAGCGAAGTGAGGCCACCGCCAGCTCTGAGAAGCTGCTTCCCTTCAGCTAAGGGACTAGGCAGCACACTTTGGTGCTCCCACATACCATTGCACTGGTGAGTATTGCTATCACTGGCATTCACAGACAGGAATATTTTCTTTTTTAAATTAAAGAAGAAAGGGATATTTTAAGCCCACGAAGTGGCAGCCACACTGCCACTCGAGCTGGTGAATCCTGCAGCTCATGGAAGTCCCCACACAGGATCTTCCTTCAGGGCCAGCACAGCTTCTTAAAGGGACAGGAGTCCCTCGTACTCACAAACATATGTTGAATGCAGTTAAGGCATATGGAGCTAATTATGTAAATAAACAACTCGACCCATGATGATTCTGAATAATGCAAAACATAAAGAGACAAAACACTAATGTTCGAACTAATGAAAATGGATTCTTAGGCTGATTAGTTAGCCATAAAGAGAAGCTGCATATGTCAAAAACGGTACGTCATCATATGCTTTAATGTAACGAGGCGCAGCTGCACTGCTCTTGAAGTCCCCTACCAAGCGTCCACCTCCGCGTGCATCTGCACCACAGCGCGAGCAGAGAAGAAAACTATACAGCCCAGCCAGCAAATGCTTGTGAGAAAAATATTTTTAAAGCATCTCTTGATAAATATTTACCAACCTTTGGGATTTCTGAATGCTTAGGGCTGTGTCAGGAAAGAAGCATACGCTGATATCCTCAGAAATAACACAAGTGGCCAACAGTCCCTGTACAAAAGGGAATAACTCAATACAATAGGGCACTGTTGCTGTGACTCTCAGTGTTGTTTACCTCTCACAGAGCTTCCAAGTACAAACCACTTCAAACAAACTGCAGTAAGACTTTAAACTGAATCCACCCAACAGGTTAATAAAACAAATATTGATTGGGTTTGAGGACCATTACAGTAAACAAACCCTTTTGGATTAAAAGATTTCCTTTGTTCAAGCAATACTGTCCAGAGCCTTCAAGCAATGTATTATAATCTCAGCTTAAATCCTCAGCTATTATTTTACAGGGTTTGCCCTCAAATCTGCCTTTATTTGTAGCATGTGTATGAATACAGTTACATGAAAAGATATGGGCGAGTATTTCATGCACACAAAGGAAAGAAATCATGGCAAACTCAAAGCTACTTTGGAAATTATGAGCGAAGTCAAAATTTTGCACGGGTTTATAATGATGTATATGCCTAAGTCTTATTCCAAAAATGGCAGCTTGCAGACAGTTTCAGCTTCGTTGCTCAAGAACCCAAAGCCCTGTGTATGCGCACGCAGACAGAAATCACAAGAGCCTCTCACAAACCCTTTCCACAAGACCTCCCACACCTGATTCCATGGTGCTAGGAAAGGAGCTTGACATGGTCCAGCAGAGACACCCTTAGGAGAAAGGGCAGGAAAGCTGAGGATGCAGGAAAACAGAAAAACTTCGCAGAGAATTATTGCCTTAGGTCTGGCCTGACCTGGACAGCTCAGACCTTGTTGTCCAGTTACTTGACATAGACAGAAGACCTCAAAATGGCTTTACATCCTCCTCTCACTTTCTGAAGTGACTTGGGTGCCGAGAAATCTTTGTCAAGCAGATGACCTAGAGCAGGATGACCAGGAGTTCCAACTCTGCTATCCTTTGCAAACGCTTCAAGATGTGCATTGGGAACAGCAAGCCAATCATACAGATTTAGGCATGTATCTTCCAAAAGCAACAGATCCACCACATGGTTTTGAAACTGTCRTCCACAATCACACAAGATTTATTTCTGTAAGTATCATAACCGGCTACAAACTCAAACATAGGAAGCTGTGTACATTTTCTCCTTTTTTCCCCTGCAAACCTTACTTCCCTCTCTAAATGCAACACACATTAGAAACATAAACACATGGAGATGGACCAGTCAATAGTTTTCAGTAACATTAATCTAGCTTAGCAATATGAAATTAGGGGGTTGGTTTGTATGGCACAGAAGTGTAAAAATCTAGGGAAGAGCACAGAGGCTCTTCCCTTGGCTCAAGATATGTTTTGCTTGATATCATGATGTAGAGAGAAATGGCAAGAAAGCAGGTAAATGCCTAGAGAGGGYGGTTCTCTAGGACCTTGAGCAAACCATGGTGCAAGAGCTTTAAGGGGCTTTCATTGCTCCTTATGCTCTCCATACACAAATCAYTTAGAAAATCTCTTATTCTCTATCCCTAGCCATGCACAGCACTTTGTGCTACATACATCAGTGCAGTGCAGAGAGCCAGCCACCAGGCAGGACTGCAATGTAGGTACAAATCTTCTTGCACTCTGGATTTCTTCTTGGGCATCCAAACAGGCCCAGTCTGGCTTTTTCTCACTAATTCAAAACATCCAGGTAATTCTCTACAGAAAACTCTCTACCGAGCCCAGTGAGAAACTGGTGTGATGCTGCCCTGAGTCACTTAAACATAAGCCACGGTTTCCAAATGACTGTGTAGGGTATTATGAAACTGTGCTACAATTCAATGAGAGCGACACATACCCGGTGCGCAGCATCTGCCTTAGCCGCAGGGCGCAGCATTCTGCAAATCTTGTAAAATCAGGTGGCTGATCTGATAAGACACTCCACATYGCCGGGGCTCTCCCTATCTGAGGACAGCATCAAACCCTGTGAGCTCTGCTCGGAGTATTTCACTCACAGCTAGACATCTCTGCTGGAAGGGTTATGCAATCTTAGCTTATATCTTATCACCAGTAGCGCAACAGCCAGACTTCAGTGTCTGCTGTCTCGCAGGCACCCACTTTATTCACATTGCTGGGTAGCAGCATTAGACACACAGCCTTCGAGTGAGAGAGCAACAGGGAGGGAATGAGTGATAAGGAGCAGAAAGAGCTTGCCGAGTTAGCACCTGCACCGCAGACGAATGCTGAAGCTCACTTCACTGATGTGGAGCATTTCTCGCATCTGCAGTGTAATGATTAAGAGAATAAAATACATGTTCTACCACACTGAATGCCAGAAGTAACTGTCATGTTCACTCCTGCTTCACTGCTGAGAAGATAATATGGGCTATTAATTAGGTTTCGGTAGAACAAAATGTGTTTGAAGAGATCACTCAAAGGACCAATGAAAGGAAGAGAGAAGTTTATAAAATGGAGAATGTTATTATATATCCTTAAGGATACTGTGAGAGGATCAATTAAGTGAGGATCAATTAAGTGCTCCCTCTTGTTAAAATGGAGGCGGAAGCTTCTTTAACAAGTCTGAGGCCATATCCAGATACGAGCACATACACAGAAGCCTTTGCAGACTTTGGCACTCAGGCTTTCTCAAGCTGCGAATATTCAGATTTTACCGTTCTCTCTCCTTTGCCACAGTATTGAAACAGGTGCTACTCAGGGCTCCTGCATCACTCCCTGTGTTCCCTGGTGACCAGCAACAGCTCAAGTGTTCATCTGCCACTGCAAACCTTCAGAAATGAGGCTTTGCTTAAGATGAAAACCGCGCTCCTCAGATAACTCTTTTCCAGCCTGCCCRCAGTTTGGGGAACCCACGTGTACCCACAAGGAAGGGATGGCCGGAGGAACCAGAAGGCTTCAGGACACTGTCTGAAGTTGTGTGTCAGTAACAGCAAACACAGCTCTGTGCACAAATTTAGTGTTTTTCTTTTCCCTTAGTAGTAGCAAAAAATAAATCTTGATTTTGATCAGAAATGGAAATAAAAGGATTAAAGGAATCAGACAAGTGATTTGTAATTGGTCTCCAGACTGTACCTCTTCCTTTAGTGAAATGCATGCAAGTGAATAAAACTGCATGAATGTATTTTATTAGCTGAAGCTTTCCTACCCAAACCGGGGATTAGAAGAATGTTTTAACCTTGACACATTCATTATCTGCTCACAAAGCTCCAGTTGTAAGTTCCTTCTCCTTTCCTTTCCTTTTCACTGGTCTGGTTCTGGCACATGAATTTCTAAATTAAGAGAGGCTAGTKTTTTTTTTTTTTTTTWWAAAAAAAGAGTTCTCACTTATTATCATTAGCAAGAGCATGAGTAAATTCAATATGGTTTATTATTACCACATCCTAAAAGTCTATTGCAGATGGCAAAAAAACGGCAAAAGCAGAGCTTTATACAAATAAGACTCTTGAAAGAATAAATGTGTTAATCTGTTATTTAAATATATTCAATCAAAAATAGAAGGAGCATGACTTTATTTACTAGTCAAGTACACAAACATATGTTCCTCACATATTTGGGAGAAATGCTATTTCTCCCAAGCTTCCTTTATGCTAGAGGAATTTGCGCTGAGATTTGAGAGCACTCAGAGCTCCAGCTCTGCTCCAAGCGAGCACTACCGCTCCTGCTGCCCACGGTGAGGGCAGAGCGGGAACGTCAGGGAGCACCAGAGCGAGGGGCAAAGTGCGCGGGACAGCGGCCACGCACTGCACTCCTACTGAACGTGTTGGCAGGAGGGAAGTGTTCATTAAGAGGGCTGGGAAAGGAGAGAATTCAAGGAGGTTTTGGTGTGTGTGTGTGTGTGGGGGGGGGGGTAGTTAGCAAAACACTTGGAAGTTAATTGCAGAATAAAAGATTATCCCTCAAAGGTACACACTTCCTCACACACCGATTTATTATAATTACAGACTTTACCCTTACCTTTTTTCTTTATCCAGCCACATATTTGAGTTGCTTTGGATTAAAGTATATGTCTTGTTAATTATGGCATTTAGTTCTCAAATCGTAATTGGTGTCTGGTGCTCCTAAGCTACTATAACTCTTCTTGTCACTGTTTCAAGGGGGGCTGTTTAATTTGCCTGAGGTAAACTAAAATGGAAAGTACCGTCTTTTTTGAGTAATTTGAGATATTTCTTGTGGCTTTAATGATTAAATATTGCACTGCTTACAAGAGGTATAACTGGGACGGGGGTGGACCATGGGCTGTGCTAACTGCTAAGATCTAATCAAAGAGGATGCTGAGCTCCTGTAATAAATTTAAAAGGTTTTACTGCATCCCTTAGAACGATTAAGTAATACTGTTTAGAATAAACAGCATTAGACACTGAACAAAAATCATTAGTCAGTGAGTTCCAGAGAACTTCACTGTAATATCTTCCTTTGAAAACAAAGATTTCAGAGAAGTGTGGGAGACAGAAACTTTAGCCAACTAATGACAATTTCTTCCTACCCCTTGGGGAATGGCTGAGGGCAAGAGCTCAAGACATGACTTTGTGGGTGCTTGAGGGTAGAGCAGCTGATGCTGTCAGGCGCAGATGGCACCAAGTTGTCACATCCTGATCTAAAAAATGAAGCAAAACCACACTACCCAAAACACAATGCACACAAGCTCCCCCCAGGTCTTCTTCCTGCACTTTAGGTATTTACTGGTGACTTCTTTTAGGCTGGGATAAACAAGTATCTTAAAATTAGATTTACCTCAACAAGCATTTTATCTTCACACTCTCCCATTACATTAAACAAACAACTTTTGTTGTTGTTGTTGTTGTTGTTGTTGTTGTTGTTGTTGTTGTTGTTGTTGTTGTTGTTGTTGTTGTTGTTGTATTGAGGGTCTACTCTTTCTGCATGAATAAAATGGGGGGTTTTCTTGCTTCTCTTTCTTTTGGTCCTTCTTCCCTCACCCTGTTTGTATTTATTGGATCTTCTCTCATCATTCTAAGTTAGCTAGATTGGTGGTCATATTTTTCCTGAAGTGTCGTCCTATGCCAGGCAAGAACCAAAGTAATTTCATCTCACATCTCCGTGTATGGCTTTTCCTGCCTTTGCTCCATCACGGTGGCTGAAATACAGGGACAGAAGCCCATGGAAGGTCCCTTTATCATTCATGGAAGCACTGATTCTGGCATTTCCCTCTTTTCCTTAAGGTCCTCCCTTTTGGAAGGTGAGAGGTTAAAATCTTTCTATTCCTTGCTCTTAATGGCAAACATCAGCATGACAAATTATCTCTAAATGTTTCTAGTCAGAAAGAGATTTTCAACAGGTATTTCACGCAGGCTTTCACTTGAATTGCTCTTGTTTCAAAGAAGCAATAACCAGTTCTTTAGTGTATGGTCTCTCCACATTCCCCTTAGGTGAAGGCATACACATTATATGCATGATAACAGTAACTAAATTTGTATACAACATACTGCATCTTGCTCCTTTCACTCCTTCTTCATCTGGCAGCAGCCAGTGCAATTCACTGCTGTAACTCAGATTGCTGACAATGACCAAGTTCTCTGCCTGCTGTTTCCAGCCTGTGCAATCTTTCCCACAAAAATGACATCAAATTTCTGACAATCTGGACTGGATCCTGCAGGGGAAGAGGGACAAGCAGCGAGACTCCTGGAGCCACTGAGAGGTGAATGAAGCCTTCAATCATTAAACACTTGCAATAAAAGCTCTGCCACTGCAGGATACAAATGAACGTGCCCTCTTGTGATTTGAGATGACAACTGAGGACAGACTGAGGGATTCAAGCTGTATCGGGGGATTCTTATGCATGACTTTTATATTATCTTGCAGCCAGACAGATAGGCAGTCCCAATCAGAAACAGACTATTCCCTTTGTAGTTCTGTGGGACTAAGACATTTGTCATCATAACATGGCTCAGAGTTGCCGCTTTTGCTCACACGCAGGCATACAATGAAATAATCCTGCTGAAGGCACGTTTCTTGCCTACTACCTAATTTGTCATTGTCCACAGATTACAATTTCACAAGCAAAATCAGCACACTAATGAGGCTGTTGTCACCTGTGTGGCTGGACTGCATCACACAGCTGAGCAACGAACCTTGGGCAGCATCTTGAGGAACTGCCTCTGCCGTGGGTGTCAAGATGAAGCATTTGTGCATCTCCTTCCTAAGTAGCATTGACTTCACGGTCACTCAGGAAAAGGCCTTTGTACTGAGTGAGCATATATGCATATGAAGGAAATTCATATTTCGGAACCTCCTACAAGCACAGTTTGTCATGATGGTTGTCACTGAAACTCACTGGAACTTTGGGCACTCAGCCATATCAGTACCACCAGCCAAGACCAAACACCCTGATCCTTGCTCAGGCTGGGGAGGACATCTGTGACACTCTTGATTTAGTGAGACATTCWTTCCAAGACAGTGAGAATCATTTCTAGAGAGAAAAAGAAGCACGGGAAACAGAAGTCTGCTGAGCCAAGGCCAACAAGTCATTATTTCCTTCTACAAAAAGATAAGAAAAATTTTAATATATGACACAGAAGTGACATGTACTGGTTAGAAAAAGGGTGCCAGATGGAAGTCAGCTCCCGATGACGGGTGACAATTGCGGGTGGATATTCTGTTAAGCTTTTTTTTTTTTTGCATCATCCCAGACAGGGGGTCAAAGTCACTCTATGCTGTCTCTGCAAGTGTGATTGACATGTGATTCATATCTTTGGAAGCTGCAGATTAAACCTTTCATTATGGCCCTGTCCTGAGAGGAATTCCTTCAGCTACAGCATCCCTATAGTCCAGAGGTCCTAAGAAAGAATTTTAATTCCCGTAAGTATTTTCCAAAAATGCAGAGTTTCTGCTGGACACTTAGCACTGTTCAACGAGAACATCTTGCTTGTGCTGATCCATACAGAATCTCTCTCCCTCTTCTGCCAAAGACTGAGCGTCTGCAGAACTTGCGCATCCCCTTGGCACAGGAGAGTGCCAGGAGTCCTGGAGCAGCCTCCACAATGTGCTACAGCAGTTGTACAGGGTGTAAGACAAATGGTGTCGTGCAATGTGTGGCAATTGTAAGTGCACTAACTCCTATCTTAAGCATACCTCATATGAGCACCTGCTGCTAATCACTGGCAGGGAAGTTGCTGCTGAAGGAAAATCTGAAAGTAGATCCTTCCCAAGCATATCAATAGCCCATCATAGGCAAAGGCCATCAGGAGATGCTATTTAGGGAGAGCAGATGAGGGTAGCCACTTTGTGTGGTCCCCCCTCACACCCTCCAGGAAATTTAGTCATGCTAGCAATGCCACGGGATACACCCTTGTCTTTTCCTTTGTTTACAGACCTGTTGTTCATGAGCTCGTCTAAACCCTTTCTGAGTCTGCTGATATTGTCTGCCTCCAAAATATCCTGGGGCAGGCAGTCAAGACATTCACTAMCTACCATGGCAAGGATTACTTTCACAAAGTGTCTCCTCACTTTAGTATTATATTATTTGTTCAATAGCAGTTCAACGTTCAGCCTATCCACCACTTACACGTGATATAAACCTGAATCACATCTGCCTTGTAGAACTATTTTTCTAGATGCATTTCCTTGCATTTATCCTGAAGCTCATCTGCCACTTTTGCTTATTCCATTTTTATGAAGATCTTTGGATGCTCCTTGCCATTTGTGTAGTATTTGATTCCCCAAAACTGCTTATGTATAAATTTGGAGATTTCACTCTTTACATGCTTTTATAGGTCAGCCTGGTCCCAGTACTGATCCCAAAAGGCTTCTCCTGCTGACTTTTGTCTATCATGAAAAGAGGCCATTTATTTACTCTTTGCTTCCTACACTTAAATCAATTTTCAATTTGTAAACGAACCTTTACTCTAATCCTACAGCAATGTTAAGTTTTTAATAACCTCTGGCGAGGAAACTCTGATCAAAGAYCTTCTAAAAATTCTAGTACAGTATTTCCACTGTATCCTCTTTAGTCACAGGCTTACTGACACCCTCATAGCACTCCATGAGACTTCCCTTTACAGATGTCAGGCTGATTCTTTCTCTGTGTGACCTTATCCTCTAATATTGACTTGTGGTACCAGGGCTGGAGTCAGACATCTCCTGTTTGAAATTTCTGCAGTGCCAGTAAGCTCGCAACATTCTTTGAAATTTTTCTTTCCAGATATCAGATCATACTTCAACAATGCTTCTGTTAGGATGCTTTCTGTAGTTTCATGTAGTTTCTGAACAACTCCGGGATTTGGGGTAACTATTAAGAAGTTGAATTTCCAAGTTATAAAGAAAAAATTGTAAAATTGTTGAGGGTAGTGTCATTCTTCATTGACTTCAGCCTTGTTGCTGCTAGTATCAACCTTGCAGACACTGATAGGGACAATCCATTAACCCCCAGGGCCAAAACCCAGCCAAGAGTTTCAGGCATTCCTCAAACTGTTCAGCTTCTACCACAGCTTTCTACCCCAAAGAAAGGAAAATAGTGATAAATTTCTTAGCTACCTTTTCATGAGAAAAGTTTCATAGCACTAGACCTGACAGGACATAGAGGTTTCCTGAAACATTTAACAAGTTACATTCAATTTTGTGCTCATTCACAGCAGCAGGGAGCATTTCTGGTTATTTGTGAAATGCTGTCCTACGACATTGGCCTAATTCTATCATGCACAGGAATGAAGCACCTCCTGCCTCATGCAGTAGCCTTGATAGCAACACACAGTTATGTATGAATTACAGAGAAGATTTTCCTACTGTTGCAGGATTTTTTTTAAAACACATATAGTTGTGTATTTGAGCATTGTATAGGCCACAAGTCACTTCTGTGATTCTCTTAAAATACTCCTTGTTACATCCATATGAATGCAGCAGTGAAATATTTTGCTAAATCTTATCCTTTTTGCAAGCCAGTAAGAACTGCTAACACCAATGCACTGAACAAACTGCTACTGCAGATGTCATTCCAGATCGTGCTACTTCATCCTCCTCATAAGGCTGCTCCTGGAATATTTCTTTGATTTGTCTGTTCAGGCTGACAAGGTAACAAAACTGACTGCCAAGGAGTCAACGCTGTCCTGTGTTTCCAGCTGAGGTTAGAGGAGGAAAACTAGCAAAGAAACTGCCCAGGAAGCTGAAGTCATTTTTAAATGAGCTGCCTGCTCACAACGGTGTGCTTAAAGAGGACACCATCCTGTTATTCTCAAAAGAAGTTGTTGACACTTTTGCTATCCTAACACATCATTTCCAGGAAACATGAGCATTAAAGCGCTGGCCTGATGTTATGTCTAATGGCCCAGAACTGACACTGACTGAGGAAGTCCTACAGGAGTCTGTCCCCTGCCAACCTCCTTGACATAATCAAAAGCTTCAATATAACTTCCTTAAGAAGGGTCCATGAAAACATGATTCATAAACCACACTGACTTCACTCATTCATTTCTGGAAGGTAACTTCTAGACTGCATCTTCACAAGGTATGAGGTGATTTTGCTCTCCGCAGAAACAGCTACTGTAACAGTCCCTGTTGTTTCTCAGCTATGAGACTTATGGGAATTGTCACATCTGACCCTAAGATCTCTCTTTAGCGCTAGTGATTTTAAGAGTTTCACCCAGAGCATACTAATCTGAGCTGTCACTGTCATGCTGTGCTGTCCCCAAGCCCATGGTCTGGTTAAATGTAAGGTGCAACCAGCCAAAGATTTAATCCTTTTAAGCTGTTTTTCAGGGAGGCTGACTGACGAGGCTTGCAGGGCTCCTCATTGTTCAACATGTCACTCCTCATCTGACTACTGCTGAAGCCCCCTGAAGCTGTCCCACTGGACAAGTTAACAAACTCACCTCATTTGTCGCAGCCCCAGTCTAGCTAAAGGATTTCAGTACAAGCAGGAACAGGTTTGGGATTTGTCTCTGACATTATCTACCTGGCATTTCTTTGCACTCTGAGAATGTGTTTGCTCAAAGCTATGGAGCTGTGCCAAAGGCAGCCTGTTCCTCTATTATCAAGGTCACTGCACTCGACTCATTGAAAGCCCAGATTGCCAAAGGACAAGCTGGGAACTGTTGTGTCAACCAGCTGACAAGACATTGTTCTGCAGAGTTGTGCAGAGGCCTCTGTCCAGCCCTGGGACCGCTGCTGCTGTCTCCACAAACTGGAACCTCACACTTAGCAAGTCTTTGCTTAAGGCTGTGATATGCCTTTCTTGCCAGGGTTCATGAGTCTCTAAAGACAACTCCTCTAAGAGGAAGGAAAGGGGCCCACAGAGAAGTTAATTTTGTTTCCATTAGGTAGATAACCCTATCAGCTAGAGGAAAGGTGCAATATATATGCACAAGGGCTTCCTAGTTTCATACACACGGAACATTAACCAGAAGTGGCTGTGTTGTATGTGGGGGATACTGGTCCTTGCTTGTGCAGAGAGATTTCATGCCCTGGTTTCTTTTTACMCTTCTTGATTCAAGCAGAGCGCAGAAACATGCAGGGGATGCTGCTCATGGCTGTGTGCTGTTCACAGCACTGAGAAGGTATGCTCAGTTTCTGTGTGCTGCTCCTAGGCTGCATGCTCTGCTCCACAAATACAGCAGTGCACATGAAGGAATCCACCGGCTCAAACACACTCAGAAAGCTGTTTTAGGGACAGCCTCTCTTTGCTTTCCCCATGAATAACTTCRCGGGGGGATTATTCCACATGACTAAGGAAGGGTTATCTGGTTTGTAAGACCAGCTTTCTTTAGAGCCTTGCAAGGGCAACAGTGGGAACTCTATTGTTGAGTCACGTAAAACTAGAACAGACAAGTTGCTATGGACAAGACTGCCATTTAGACACAACCCTCTGGTGGCAGTAATGCAGAAGGCCCTGTTGCTGGAGGCATTTTATCTCCCAAAGCCTCTAAGGTACTTAATCAGTCCCTTAAATGATAGAGGATTATCACTCCATGCAGCTCTCCAGGCTAGAAGGAGACGACCCCTCTCATCCCCCTCAAAGTGCTGTGCTTCCTGCAAGGAGCAGGCATGGAATAGCTCYGGCATGTGAAGAACAAGTAGCACTGCAAGAAGAGGAAATTTCTTGTTCATTCCTTCYAGGTATCCATGTAGAGAAGAGGGAAAACAGAGAYCTAATAATCGTATGGAAAAAAAACTCCTTTGCTACCACAAAAGAGATGGGTGTAAATAACTTAGAGAAAAAAATGTTTTCCCAGCTCCAAGAGGCTCTCTTGCTTTCTGATACTCTCTTCAGTTTTGCCTCCTTTTTACTCTCACAGGCTTTTGTGGTTTTGAGACAACTTATCAGGCAGTATCAGTTTTCTGTCTGAATGTGTCCCAATCTCTTTCAATTAACCACCTCAGCTTCAGGGATCAAACATTCATTCAGCATGTAAACAGATCTGCGCTTTTCTGATGACTCAGGGCAGGCAACAGGCTCCCTAACGGAGAACACGGACACCAGGCTCATTCATATACTTTAAACTAGTGGCATATGCATAAATGTGCACTATATATGTCCACGGACCAATGTAAACACTTCCCCTGGACTTAGCATTATTTTCGCTTTAACTGTTTCAAAGCCAAGAAATTAAGGTGTTCATCTTCCCAGCAGCCATGTGGCTCTGACTGGCAGCCTGTTGGGAACAGTTTAAACAGAGGCTACAGCAAGGAGTTAAAAATCATTAAGCTCATTCTAAAACCATAGTTGAAAGGCTGGAGCACTGTTTGGGTTTGAATTAGTCACTTGACTTCTGTTTGTTTTAYTCCTCCCAGCTGGAGAACTGGGCAGAAAAACAGATCCATGCTACAGCTCTATAGCAAATTCTAGGGAAAATAGAGCATACAAAGGAGAAAAAAAAAAAAAAATCCTTATAACACCTGTGGGCTTCAGGTACTGTTTTGAAAGTGTCCTGGTGGCTTAGGATGTGGTTTCTCAAGCAAGAAAGGTTATTGCAAATACTGGAGCAACACACACAAGGCAGAGGTGCTGAATATTTCTCTCCAGTCTCCTGGCTCGTGCTGCATTCAAACCTGCATTCCTACCATATTAATGCAGCTCCAGATCACTCTTATGTAACAAGCTAGGACAAAACGTCCAGCTTTGCTGGATACATCTACTTTTTTGATCCTGGATATCTTCCTAAGGCACAATATGAGAACTCTGAGCACCTGGTTGGGTTTTCTTGATCTCCCACAACCCCCTCAGAGCAATAGGCCTCCTCCAGTACCTTCTGCATACAGGTATTTCTCACACAGAGCTATTGGTAGAGAACATGAGCAAATGCAGCTAAGCTGAATACACCAGACCTCCTGTGTGTGCATCCCTCCACACGCTCGAGCTGTGACACACATGCACCACAGCCAGAGAATCTTCTCTTAGGCTCCCTCGAGACTCGATAGCTCCCACTCAGAACATACAATGATGGCAAAATACGGTCCTGATTCCCCTTAGCTCATACCATGTCAGCTGAAGTGTTCCGGCACCTAAGATGCATAAATGCTATTTGCAAAAGCTACTCCAAAGCTGTCACCTGCCTGCAAGCCTTTGGATAACTAAAATATGGTCCTGACTCCTTTATATCCGCTTCTCACRCACACTGAGAAGGAGAGCTTGAATTTGTGTGTTTTTGTTTTGCTGCTGTCTTCGTGGCAGGCCAGCACGTGGGCCCATCTGCATAACCCACTGTGCTGCTGTAGCGCCCAGGCAGAGTCTGAAAGCTACAGAATATATACAAATGTGAAACAAGGATCCTGTGTAACTGCTAATGCGACATGCCATAATGTTTAGCTCTAAATAAGCTCAGTCTGAGTTGGCATAAGGATCTTCCTRAAGTCAGTGAGTTTCGGGCACTGCCTACAACGGTCTGTATTGCACCCTGGCAGGGAGACGCCTCTCAAGCGCTCTGTGCAGCCACTGCTTCTGTATTGCACCCAATGCTGGCAAAGATCACATCGTGCTATGGCACTACAAGTGATACACATTACTGACAGTATCAAAACCCTTCATCCAAGACAAAACAAGTGTGGCATTCTTACTCATAAGCAGGCAATAAAGTATTATAATTATACATAATTGTTTCAAACCCCAGCTGTTGAAAACCCACTTTTATATGTAATACAAAATAATTTTCTTATTACGTATGATGAAATTCAGGTAATCTGAGAAACCCAGAAAGGGATTCTTGAACTTCCCTCCCTCAGGCTACTCATAAACAAAATGATGCATAACTTTGGAAACTTTGCTTTACTCTCATCATAGCGCTTCATTTTTAAGAACTGGTTTGAAGTAAATTCCAGCTGAAAATATAGATTTTTTTTTTTGACAAACTCTGTTTCAGAAGCTCTTTGCTTCCTATGACAACTTTATCTTCCCATATATATAACAATTTGTCAGGAACTCTCTCTCAATCCTCACCTGGTTTATTGACACCTTTTGACAATTCAGTCTATGAGAGGACATAAGCAGAACAAGACATGTGGCATAAGAAGGATGCCTTTTTAAAAGAGGTCCACCTAGCTGCTCCTGCAGCCCACAGGTGGGAATGCCCTCAGAGCAGCTCACCAGTGCCCGTGGGCTGGGCAATTCTGTGGGCAAGTGTGGGCATTTTGTTACTATGTTTACATGACATTGTGAGGAAAACAAAAATCATTCTTTCCCAACTTTTGTTTTCTTAARTGTGGGTTCAGAACAATGAGTGATAATGCAACCCAACAGGGAAGCAACCCATTCCGCAGTGTTTAATTGCACACGACCTCTGTCAAGTTACAACAGTATCTCTCTCCAGARGCTAAACATGGCTACATACTCAGACTCAGGGTTGCTTCACCTTTGGAGACATTATATTCAGCAAAAAAAAAAAARCCCTCTTTAGGGTGTACGCCAGTGCAGTCTTGAATCTTTGCTGACTCAGCCACAACGGACCCATAAATGCTAACTGGGAGGAAGACTCCAGGCCATTAGGGCCRAGTTACAATTCAAAGCAATAACTCTTTCTCCTCTCCCCCTTTATTACAGGTCCCAGTGACAAGTTAGTCAGTGCTGCCCATTCTGGTCACCACTCCCATTTGCTGGCCCCATCCTGTCCACGGTAACTCCGTAGCTGAGGAATCAGCTTCCCAGCTGCTGCAGCCCTCAGACCAGGGAAGTGGCATGGGCTGGAAGTGGTGCTCACTGACAAGTCCTCATTAGCACCATTAATGCTCACAGTTCTGGGGCTCGTTCACGAGCAGCCCTAGGTTGAGAAGAGCAGATAGCTGAAGCCAGTACCAACTGAAGGCTGAGCTGTTCCCATCAGCCTAGCACTTCCCTTCGTTTCTTAAGCCATGCATCTTTCTCTTAAGTCTACGTACATATAAACTGTTCTCCTATCAGCCAAACCTAGAACAAGATTCACTGATGCTCCATAAAAATGAGATCTGAAGACCAAGGGAACAAAACCTACTGTGTCTGTGTTGCTGAAAAGGCACATTTTTCAGCCCTTCTTCCCTGGCAGYTTTACCAAAGTGCAGCTCCTTAAAACCAGGGCACAGAGTCTAACRCATCTATTTCCAAAGCTGTGGCATTTTAAACACGATAATTTCCCTAAACTTCAATCAATCATGAAAAGTTACAAGCAAAAATAAACAAGATAAATATGGCCCTGGATGGCCTCCAGAGGCCTGTGGTACTCTGCAGGCAGAGGATAATGTAATTAAACACGGGCAGCCTGCCGACTACTCGCCGTCGGTTTTGTCCGGCTGCGAGCTGAAGAAGTTTGCCCTATTGCAAACATTTGTTTTGCAGTGGCACAGCTTAATTGGGCCTGGCAAGCTGCCGCGGGTCCCGGCCGCAGCTCACGTCCCCAGCGCGGAGGGGCAGCACGACCGCCTGGACGTGGCGCGACAACCGCCTCCCCGAGCCATTTTGCACCCTCACAAGCAAGGCAGGCGCCTACAGATACRTGTGCTGTGAAAAACAGAAGAGTGGTAGAATAGGGGGATAATAGTTCCTTGTGCTGAAAACGTGCTGCTGTGAGAACTCAGCTCCATTTGAATTACTACATGATATATGGAAGTTACTGACATAATCTACCCAAAYCTGGGGGAACGTGCCCCACTCTGCTGAGGCTCACCCTTCTCTGAAGTTGCTCAGTCAACTATGCAGCGAAGATTTATCCCAGCATATCACAGATGTGCTACTAAGGTCTCTCCTTTTGTAATAAGCCAGTTTGCACTCAAGGAAAGGAGGCTGCTCTCTCCTTCCCTGAGGTCTTTCTGATCACTGCTCTCACTCACACAAGCTGTGCACCCAAGCCCCAACGTTGTCTGTTCCTGAAAGCAGAGCAGAAGCACTTGCAGCAAAGGTTAGTTGCTGGGTGGTGCTATTTCTTTCTTTGATTGAGTTATGAGACAGCATTTTGGTCTGAAGGGGAAAACAAATTATTACATTGCCCCAACCACTCCTTCTCTTTATGAGTACATATGTTGTCCCCACTGGGTTTATCCCAGGCAAAGCCCTTTGTTAAAAATATTGGCAGTTACTGCAACAATGAGGCTACAGTGCTGGATCTTCCTGTATTTCATACTGCAAGATCCAGTTTAAAACACTCTGCCTGTAATGGCTGCCAAATGCAGAGCAGATATGGGAGACCTCTGTGCCCCTGTAAGCCAAACGAGATGGAATAGCTGCTTATCTGCTCTCCAAAATAGGGCCAAAATGTTTTCCTTAAAAAATCCCTCACAGCATGGCATTTCAGAGAGTGGTTCAAGTTCCCTAAAGAATGACATTTTGCAAGAGGATGGCTGGGGTTTGAAAATAACATGTTTGTCTCTCAGAAGGTCTTTCAACAATGCTCAGTCTTAGCCTCGGACACACACAATGAAGGCAAGCACAGGAAAGGGACTTGGCTGGAGCTCCCAGCTCCCTGGTGGTTGGGACTTTAGGGCTATTTTCATTCTGTTTGTCTTGTGCACCAGAATTTCACTAGGGCTGTTGATAACAAATTAACTTTTTTTTGCCTCTGTTTACAGGTATTAATTTGGATTCAGGGGGTGAGATTTTTGCACACAGGGATGTGTCAAGCATGTGTGAACACTACATTTCATAAGATTAGCATTAAGCAGTGCACCTGGGAGATGACATAGCCTGCAGCCCAGCACCGAACAGGCTTCTAGGGAGCCCTGTGTGTGTCACATGCAGGATATGGCACAGAGCTACTATGTAAAATGCACCCTTAACAACACTGCCAAGACGTTTTTTGGAACGAACAGTCATGTTGTCTCCTGAATGGGCAGACAGTTCAAATGTAATTTGCTCACTAGCATTACTCAAGGAGAACCTCATTCTGTTTATATTTGTAACAGGAGATATCAAGAACAGATAATGTTAGCACCTGGTTTACTCCTGAGTCACCCCAAGGGACATCCCACATGACTCGTTTGGGTGGAGGATGGCAAGGAAACCGTCAGAAAGATCCCTGTAAGGAGGTGCAAGGATAAAGAGCAGCCTTCTGCTCTTATGCATAATAGGAGGCCCATGAACAGCCATTACCTTAAATACCTGGAACAGGAAGAGATTCAACTCTGTTCAGCCCATTAAAAGGCAAAAGAGCTTTGCCAGCTTTGCCTCTTAGTTACAGCCAGGCCTGAGTCCGTCCTGAGACCTGCTCCCTTGTGAGAGTAGCATCACAGGCAAACCTATATGGTGTGTCACAGAGTAAAAAGCACCTTTAGGAGGAGAAATACACATATACATGAAAGAACAGTCAGGATACATCTGCTCAGTGGCCTGTCTCTGACAATAACCAATATTCAGATACTCAGGAAAGAACTAAGACAACAGAAACCATTCTCTTCCTAGCCATCAAGCAGTGTTTTGTTCAGACTCTGAAGAAGGCTCAGTTTGGCTATGTTGCCTGAACATGCATGTGTTAGTGGATGCTTCCAGTAACAGTGGGAACAACATTTCTTGTGAATTTAGACACATATTTTTCCTTGCAAAGACAACTTCCTTCAGGTCCCACAAAACCAGGGACTGCCACRCTTCACAGTCTTGGCAGATGGTTGCAGTTTTGTATTACATCTTATGCTATGGCAGCACATTTTGGCCTCAGCTGGAAACTTTGAGCTAAATGACACACAGAGAGAGAATAAATGACAGTTCCTACCACAAGCAGCTCACAGTCTAGGCTAGTCTCTCCAGTCAGGCATACTCTCTGGACAAGGAAAGGGCACACAACACGGGACCTGCCCTACACGTGTTTCTCAYAAGTTACTGCACATGCCGTTTGCACAGATAAGACCCAGTAAGTCCTGCAGGAAAGAGGCACCAGAGTGAGTTGCCAGAACTGGAACATTTCATGCAGCTTACTCCAGGTGCCCTCTTTCACTAGAGCCCCGTATTACAGTTGCGGCTGAATGAATTTTCATGGTCCATTTCTTACGGCCCAAAGACCAGTCAAAGGCATCAGGAGTGACAAGAAGGAACAAAAATAAATGTGCCATGGCAGAAGGATGGAAGGACAATAGGCCATTTCAGTGTAAACGTGCAGCACGCTCAATCTGCAGGGTATAAACCCAAATAACAGTGGCAGTGATCTTAACTCATCACCGAACTATTACAAGATGGTAATATAATTTCCTCTCACAATCATGTCTAAAATTTCATGATTTGTTCACTCCAAGACTACTCACATGGCCTTCCAGGTTAGTAGACTCAGAAAAAAAAAAAGTAAAAAAGCTTCTCACTTAATATTGTTGTTGTTGATAAATGAAGCAAGAGAAAAACCAAGTACAGAAACCAAGTTATGAGTCACCTGAATTCACTTCAGCCAGATGCAGAATTAAGGAACAGGCACTGACACGCACTCAGGAGAAAATACAAAGTAGCTCTCGCCTCTCTCAGAAAGCACTGCTGCAGGGCAGGGGGACTAAGGGGAGTTTAAAAAATAAAAAAGGGAATGGGGGAGGGRGAAAGGCTTCTTAACATATAAATCACAATGTCAAAATCCTTTTATCTTTTGGCACCCAAATCTCTCATCTGCCTTAGTGAATGCTAAGCAAGTCACTGGCAATTCTTTGTGAATTTTTAATTGGTGTTTTCATAACTCTATTTGTGATATTTCCAAGAGAAGTTAGCAGATGTTCACATGAAGAATTTTACAGAGCGAAATCTCTCTGATGGGCTAGAGATGAGTCCAAGAAAGAATCAAGTGTCCACTGCATTAATGCTGTCTTCCCAAAGCTGTGCAACTCCTGTTCTTTGTCGGCTTCAGAGTAAGCACTTCGGGGCTGGAAAAATGTAGTCTGAAATGACCAGAATTAGTTTAAATATGCATTAGGGTTTAGATAATAAAGTTTGCAAGACTAACTTAACAGCCTTCAGGTAGCACATGACAAGGGCACAGCAAACTTCTTCCTAGTGACAACACAAAACTCTTTTTTAGATTRCTGCAATGTTAAGGAAGAAGTGAAAACTCTTACGTCGTGTTGTAAATATGCAATATTTCCTTAGTTTTGGTTGATAGCTAGAGAACAAAGCTTAGCAGATCTGGCACTTTCACGTCAGAAGTGCCAAAATACCCAAAATACCATATTTCAATGTTTTAAAAACAAAACTTTGAAATTGCATTTTGAAATTCCGTTTTCATGTAAAAGTTGATCAACATAAAACAAGAAAAGGCTAAATAAGCCACAATGAAAATAAACTTTCTGTCTGCAGCCTGCCATTGTGCAGGTTGACTCAACAATCATTTTTCATTTTGCTGATCACCAAAAGAAGGAARTATATGGTTTTGTTTGATCTAAATCAGTTTTAAGTCAGCTGCTGAAACAAAATTACCTTTCATTCACCCGGCTCTGCTGATGACCAYGCCTCCTGCTGCTGCAATATGCTGGGTGCAAGAGAAAGTTTACCAAAAGGAGGGGGTGCAGTTAGTACATTTTTGAGGTTGACACTTTTGCCAAATACTGGATAGCAGAGAAGTGTGAAAGGAGGCATTAAGCAGTTCACTGTGCTGAGCCAGGGCTGTATTATGACAGCTAGGAACTTGGGTCATTATCTTACTGCTTCTTTTTCCCTCTTCCCTCTTTCTACATTGCTGAGTCAAACAATAAAACCTTGAGGGTGTCAAGCTGCTGTTTTTATTCTGTGTATAGGTAGTATCCACCCAGGCCATAGGAGAGGCCCTCTGGGRCCACTGAGCCCCGCCACAGAAGTAACTGTTTCAGCTCTACGCACTGAGTCTTTGCTTCCTGCTTCCCCAGAATACTCACATCCTTCTCTTTGCTAATAAAACTGGTTGATATAATTTTATCTCCCAGCCTCCAGTGGAAAGAAAACTCTAAACAAACTCCAAAACTCATGTTCTATCAGTCACCGCTTCAAGGTCTCTAAAATGGGAGTGGAAGCCCCAGTCTGCGCTGCTGCACGCAGATGCTACCAAGCGGAGCCTCCACTTTGGTGGACACACTTTCTAGGTCTTATGCAGACTGCGATCTTAGGGATTGCCTCAGAAACCATCCATCTTTTCAGAGACGTTTTGGACATGAATGAAACAAATGGACATGAATGAAAAACTAACCAGGTAGGCTGTGATTTTCAAAATGCACCTATCACAATAATGCAACCAGATCTCTCTGAGAGAAAYTTAATTCTGAACATCTCATCATACCAAGGCCACCTGGCTTTCTCTCTCCTCGTCCCCTCACCCTTATCCAAGTAGAGCCTTAAACGGGTCCATGAGAACCAACAACAAATTAATTTCTAACGTTTTTCCTCTTTTACTTCATGCCAGATTGGAGGGGGGGAAGTGGAGAGGGAAGGGAAACATATTGAAAAATGAAAGAACCTTTCTGTTTCTTGCACATCTGTAGCTTATTAAAGAGACTGTCTTAACTGAAGACACCCRGCCCAGCAGTCTCAGGTTTCCGCTGGTAGAGCAGGAGTAGCCAGGGGTATCGGTGGCTGACAGGATGCCAGGAATCACCAGCTATCTGGCAGCAAGAGGAACAGGCAGCATGGCGTGAAGTGTGTTCCTAGGTGAAAACACCCTCGGAGAACTGAGAAACTGCCTAGGACGTCTAAGGCATTTGAAGAGATTGTGGCATGTTAGAACCCACAGAAAAATGTTTCTCCTATGCATTATTTATTGCTTTTCTGTATTTATATAATATCCAGCTTCCTGAAAGTAATTTGTTTTGGATTGTGTAACACTGGGCATCACATCAAACGTATGTTAATCAGTGGTAATAAAACACTAAGTTTTATGGTCACTGAGGTATTAAATATTGCTAATAAATTATAGGGCTAGCATTTTAAATGAGCTGTAGTTTGGAGAAGAGCAGTAACACCATGTCTGAAAGAATTAATTGCCATTGCCCGACTTCCTAATTATCAAGAGTTTCAAATATGTTTTTAATCCAATACATCACTCTCTGTTACGCATGCAACAAAACACGGCTGCATTTCAGAAGCTTCAATAGCACTAAGTCCTCTCCTCTTTAAAGCACTCTATGGACAGAAAGTCACACTAGTTCTGTGAAGCAGTTAATTATTTTTATCCCCATGTTTAATTATTTTTATCCCCATTTTATATGTGGGGGAAGCAGAAAGCCAGGCAGGTTAAAAGTCTCCACCACGACAACCCAGACCGTCAGTGTCAGGGTTGCATCAAGGAGGGGCTCTGGCTGTACGGTGTAAGGAACAGGCACCTCTCCTTGTAGAAACTGCTAGGGCCTGCCTCCATACTGGTCATCATCTGCTGCAATTCCACCGAACCTCTTCCAATTAGCCAAGAATCCAAGAATTTGGCCCTTCAACTTTGGCTTTCTCTAAACAGTTGCTGCTGGTCCCGCATGCAATGTATCGGTGCCCATCAACACAAGTTGCCTTAAGATGGATTTGACAGCTGTTCTGATGCAGGTTTTTCTCAAAGGAGGAGTGAGCCCATGCCATGAGTCATGCTGACATGCATGTTGTTAGCGAAGTGATTCAGGTGCTCCGGAATGTGATGTACACATTACCCTGGAACAAAGCCACTGCCTCCATAGTGGGATAGTCATTGCTGGCAACTGGCAGCAGGGTTAGACTGCGCTGAAGGCCCTGGCTTGCAGAGGAAGACAAAGATTACCAAGTCCCTCCCCACTGTGTTGAAGGCCATGATTCCAGTGACACTGGAGTTGCTCCACCACTGTTGATGGAGTTAGACATGCATAGATACCAACAGTTTTTTGTAGGCGGAGCTTTAGAAAAGTAAGAGATGTTGAAGTCTCCTGCATCCTTTCCAAAACACAGCTTATTCTCACGTGTAGKGCCTTCTAGCCAGCCGAAGGAGCTGCAGAGTGTGGATCTGAGCAGTCTGCCTGCGTCCAAGGCTGAACACTGCTTGGCCTCTGTTACACTTCTTACTTGGAGGAAAGCAAAGTGACCTCACCTTGCTTTTCTCCAGCTCCCAGCAGCATGAAAAAGAGGAATTACGTTTCTTCTGTTATAGTGTATTAAATTCTCCCCAAATACAGTCCCAATAAACAAGCTTCATGCTGGAGAGCTCTGGTGGATGCTCCGTGCTTTGGGATGAACCTGTCACAGCATGGCATGCAGGCACACACAGTGCCTACTTGGCAAAAAGGACTATCCCTCTGCCTCAGTCCTAGCAGGAGAACATGCATTTCCAAAGCTGCTGTCATTTCCTCTCCCTCTGAAGCCCAGGGCTAKGTTGGAAAGGCTCCCACCTAAGTGTTTCACAAATGCCTCTGTGCAGAAACCACTGGTGGGCAGACAGCAAATGCAGTGGCTCCACAGCATGTTCTGCCAGGCTGAGATGCCGGTGACATGCTGGCAGGTTCAGCACATGATTCTCTGTGACAGAAAGGACACGGTGACGCTCAGCATAGGTCCAATTCTGGCTCTGCTCTCTTTTGACTCAACCAGTTAGTCATCTGGATAAAGCCCCTTCCTAAACCTCATAACTAGCCTCAACTTAATAGGTCTCCAGCTGCACCACCCATCATCTCCCTGCTTTATAAATTGCTGCTGTGTTTTGGCATACCTGTTAAAACACTGGCACTGGGGAAAGCCGTGCATGTGCTTATGGCAAAGTCCTGCTTGTGTTTCTCACGTGGAAGTAAGGGCAGTGAGCAGGACACAGTGTGAGGTTAGGACAGCTCAATGTGTATTCTCAGCAACAAGGAATCCAAGCACGTCCCCATTCCGCTGCAGTCTCCACTGCACTGTCCACCCAGGCGGTGCTGGAGCCCATTTGGTCACAAACAAGCAGTGTTCTGGTAACTGTATATCCTGCCAGCAAAGACAAGACCTAAAACCTCTGAGCAGCTTCTTCTGCCTGGTGGTCTGTTGTTTGCTCCCTTGCGGCTTGCTCTGCTGCTGCAGAACTCAAAGGGGCTTCAGAGGAGCGGGCCAGGACTGCGGTACCGGGACAAGGCAGAGGGCAGAACATGCCACTTGGTTTCTGCCCACTGCTGCATTACAGTGAATCTAGTCACAGGCACTGAACCTGCCCTAGTAACCTCAGTTCATTTGAAGAGTCCTCGCACACATGTCTCTCCTTGAATATTAAAATCTTGAAGGTATTTTTCTCCATAGGCCACCCCAAAACATGTATTTATTAAAGCTGATTTTGGAAACTACAAAACACAGCAGTCCAACTACAGACCAGAATCACTTCCACATCAAAGCAACCCAATTCCTCTGCCAGATTCATAAAGTCTCAATTTTTATCCTTCCTGAAAACCGAAACACCACAAATATTTACATTTCTGTCCAACACACACCTCGTTTCCTGCTGGAGCACTGCAGGCAACACCACTTCAGTCAGGCAGCAAACAGACACTGCTTCCTTTTTGCTGCCTCCCTCTTGCTCTCGCTTGGGTTCCTCTGGCTCCGGCTTGCACATCCAGCACATCCAGCCACCCCCCTTGTCTGCCTGGCGCCCAGGGCTGCACTGAGACCCCTCTCTTTCTGTGTGACCTTTCCATTTCTCCCRAGTGGAACAGGAGGTGCCACCAGGTGACTGAGGGCAGGACTCCAGCAGCACTGCCATTTGTCACCTCACTTCTGCAGGTGGCACTTGAGCACAGCAGAAAGGTGCTGAAGTCCTCTTATCATCCCACTGCCCGAGCCCTTTGCTAAACACTGACACTGCTGTTTTATTTTAGACTGAGCACCATCACAACCCTGTATCCCTCCCCAGCCATTGGGCAGCTAACTTTGAGAYCAGAATTTGGACATCCTCACATATCAAAGAAGAAGGGAGAGATTTSGTCTTCTCTTACCATAGCATTTTCTTGCTACTTTGCACAGATTCTTTCATTATGAGCCCTTCTGGAAATATCTAAGACAGCATCTCTTTCCCTTTTACTCCTTCTTCCTTTCAGTAGGGCTCCTCACCAGAAAACTGAGTGTTCTCCATGGGTTCAAACTCTGCTGCAGAATGAGCAAACAAAGAGCTACTTGAACCTTCCACTGTATAATCCAAAGACATAGTTGCTCTTCCTCACAGCTGCATTTCTTGCAGTCGAAGGTAAGATCTGCAGTTAGCAAGGATTTCACTACCAATACTTGAAAGTGTACACACATATTCCCACATGGTGGCTATTGAAGATTTAATTGGAAATAATTTGAGAAGGATCACACATTTGGCTTATTTATCACACTAGCAAAATGCAACTGTCAAATGTAAGAAGACAAAGTTCTGTGAGTTTTAAAATGAGTACTGCTGCTAGGAAACCTTCTCCTTGTTATCCACATTTTCAGCATCTTGGTCCCATTTTATCCACAATTCTCAGCCATTGCTACTCCGCACTATGCCCTAAAGGAGAAAAGTGGCACAAACAATCCTTTAAAGCATACAAATGCCTTAATAAAGTTACTATAAGAATGAGAAAACTATATTTGATTAACTTCAGTCTGAGTTGCTATTTAGAGAACTGTAAATGGTATGAGGAAAGAGCTCAGCTTTATCTAAGTATTTATATGATATCCATTACTGCAGCATCTTAATTCTTTACAGTCCTTCATGTATGTGTGCTAACAGCACACTTGTGAGACTTGTGAGAAGGACTCTCTAATAAGATAGCATTATCTCTGCAGCTTACAGATGGGGAGTGGGACTTCAGATTCTCAGACACTACACAGGAATCAAAAGCTGCCAGATTTCAGCTGCAGGTGTCTTCCTCAGCATTCATTTGAGCACCAAAGCAGCTACAGTGACCACGCACGCGAGTACCCACGAGGCTGGAGTCCAAACACCCGCCGAGATGCAGCGCAGAGCAGGCAGATGAGACCCTGAACAACCTGCTGCCCCAGCCGTGTGCTCTGCATCGCTGCAGCTGGTCATCCCGCACCCTGTGCAGGGCTTCCTCCCTGTCCCTGCTGAAAAGCATCCGAGTTTTCAGGGTATGCCATGAGTTTATGGCACCTTTTGGACTCCAGCACCAGCCTCCAAGTACTCGCTCTTTCACTCCAGCTCGCTGTCCTTGCAATAAGGCACTATTTCATTCGCTAACTGGCTGCCATTAGTAATGAAAACTACCAAGCAGAACGAGGCTYGTCACAAATCTGGACGATGCTTTACATATTCTTGCATTTGACAGGGAGCTCATTATCGTTCTCTGAATACAGTTTGGCCCCCACTCCTTCACAATATCATTTTCAAGTGAAGAAATTTATGTCATGCAGAACACCAAATACCTCACTAACGTCAAGTGCTTATTCCTTTTACAAACTTTGCAATCCTGCTATAAGACGAAATTAGATTGATTTGACTTGATTTCTAGGGATAGCTTGATTATATCTATATCKTGCACCTACTAACAAAGCAGAAGTTAATACAGAAGGTCAACAGGAATAAAGCCTAGCTAGTCTCTGGCCTCTCACAGTGCTAAAACCTGCTCCTACTTTCTCCTGCAGTTTGTAAGACAGGGTCAGATACATACAGCTTCTCTCTTAATTCAGCCACAGACAAATAATATATTTTTCCTAGACCTTAATTCCTCTGTAGTCTACAATTCAGCTAATACCTGCTTTCCAAGTTTGCCAAGTAAGACCTTGCTATCCTCCATTCAGTGTTTACAACAACCTCACACAAGAGATCTTGTGAAACTGCTGTTATCTTAATATCTGGGAACAAATTCACTGAAGTGTAGATGTACTGATCTCACTGCAGTTACCAGAAGGGAAGACTGATAAACAGCCTACAAAGCCAAAACATTTTCCTCAAGTATCTGCCAGTCTGGCTAGTTGCTRATATGTTCAATGCACACAGTGCAGGTATGTTTGTGGAAAAGAAATCTTTCTATTTCATTTCAAGGGACATGAGCAGAGTGCTTTCTGCTTTTGGTCTTTGTTTCTTGCTTTTCTCCACCATCTCTGATGACTCTCACACAGCCTGCAGTGACAAAACTGTTAGTAGTTCATAAGGACGAAAACCTCTCAGATGTTGCATACAATTTTCTGAGCTGTTTTCAGCTTCACTTCCATTCTCTTGCTTCTTTACAGATATTCCTTTGATGCTACTGAGTGGATTTGGATATCAGATACATGACCAGCATGTGGGACAACTTCCCTATAAACTGGCCACAATCACAATCATGACTAGTCTGTTGGATTTCCAGAGATCAAAAAAGAATGCATCCAAAGTCGGTATTGTTTTGCTACTCACTAGCCTGTTCCAGCAAAGTGATCTTGGAGCCAAGCTTCCTTAACAGTGTCAGAGCACCAGACTTAGCAGTCATCTGGGCACCAGACTGGATCCAACTCCAGTAGCTGCAGATGAAGGAGACAAATCTTTTTAATATATCTTAGGAGAGATTAAGAGATGCTGATCAAAGTGTAAGTAATACCATCATTGTCTGGGCTGCTAGGAATATTTCAGTTAAGCTGCCACACACTGGCACATTAATATACCTCCTTTTGTTTCTCTCTCCAAATTAGTCAGTTTTATGCAATATATAAAAGCGTATTTTCTACCAGGCCACATTTCTTTGTTTATTTTTTGAATTTTCATAAGAGGAATAATTCAGAGAATGGAGATTTAGAGCCTGTGCTTTACATCAGTCGATCCAAACTGGCCTGTTCTTTGCAGCAAGGTAATTTCAGGTCCCTCCTCTTGTTTGGCAGGCCAGAGGCAGTGGGAAGAAACATGCTCTGTTCGCAGGGCAGTGTGGCTGCAGCCAGGGCATCCTGGCTCATTCACATAGTCCCTGCTGCAGATGGGCTGGAAGTATCTTGCAGGAAGCCTTCACCTCCCAGCTGAGGACAGCGGTGGCAGAGAGATGGTCAACAGGGAGGAAAAGGAGGTGGCCGTTAAATCACTCAAGCCCAGAGCAGCGAAGACCTTCCAGGAATGGGATATCACACATCTCGTGGCTCCCAGCACAGCTGGAGACCTCCGGCTCCCAGTAGGTGTCCAACGGACAGCTAGTCCACAGAGTGAGGTGCAAGCAACAGCCCAGGTCATTGAGGGTTTTCTTCATACTGGGCACAGAGARGAGAAGCAGATACAGCCCAGGTGTGGGTAAGAAGGCTCAGCCTCTCAGGGCTCTCCTGCACTCTCACAGCTACGGCTGTATTGTCATAGTTTGCTCTTCCAGTTGYTCCACATCAAGAGCTGCAGCAGGTGCAACAATATGACAGCCAAAGTCACAGCAGTGAAAAGTTATCAACACACCCTTTGTGTGGGGTTCTGAAAAGGAGAGCATTGTGTGGGGTGTTCTGAAAGGGAGAGCATTTAAGCCTTCTCATCTTGAAGTTAGTTTCCCTAGGTTTGTGGGTTTGTTTAGGAGACTTCATCAGTTTGGGAGATTCCTCAGTTTTCTGGGTTGAAAAGTTATCAACACATTTGCTCCAGCTTTCTCTTTTTATAGGACAGAAATGTGATATGAGAGGCTGAGCACAAATCTTTCATAATTAAGACAGGAGACAACTTCTGAAACCAGGAGTGTGTTTCGAAAGTAACTGTAAGTTTAAGCACTATCACAGTATTTCAGGAAAAGTCAAAAAGCTTTAATCAGAAGGAAGAGTAGAGACATTTTTATTTCAAGCTTAGCTGAAGCACCATCTGTCTTCTTCCCCTTCCATAAAGGMAAACATTCTCAAGTTACAAGTTTTGAAAGATTCTTCCAAGTCTCCATTTTCCTTGGAGCTTAATGCTGTCTTTAATCAAGACTTCTTCCTGGGGCTCTTCAGCTTAGTCTACAGTCCTTGCAATCAGCAATATTTTCTAGCTGTTCAGTTTTCCAGCCTTAGTAGTAGCAAATCAAGAATTATTTTCAAATTCATTATTGCATCAAAAATATCATTTAATATTATTTATTTTTTCATGCCAGCTCAGATAAATGACACTGCCATTTACTGTAACCAAAGTTCAGCTAATACGACTCTTTCTGTGAGAAATGTTCTTTCTAGTCCCTTTGCCATAAAAATTGGTGGATAGTTTTTTTTTTGTTTTGTTTTGTTTTTTTAGAAGGGGAAAGAAAAAACAATCCCTGAATGTCTCCAAGTTGAACTGTTGAGATAGCTGTTCTAGCATCCATCTCAAATAGCAGTCAACGAACTCATGGTTCAAAACAAATCAAAAAGAGTATATAAATCCCACATGGGTTTGTTTAAGGGTAAATAAAATTGAATTGGTATAAACCCCAGATGAGGGAGCAGGAAATAGATGCTGCAAGTGCCTGACCAAATAAATGGGATACTATTTAACTCCTCCTAAGCTAATAAATCAGCAGAGTTTCTGCAGTGAGAGAGGCAGGAAAGTTTAATCACGACAAACGCAGCCGAACGAGCAGAGGCTGCAAGCTCTGCTACGCGCAGCAGGTGACGGGGCCGCAAGGGGCAGCCGCTGGAGGCCCTGCGGTGGTGCCAGCAGCAGCTCCACAGGACCCCCTGCCTTGGGGACCTCCTGCCTTGGGGACCTCCTGCCTCGGGGACCACTGCCCAGGCTGGCCCGGGCAGCTACTTTTCTAACTGCTGCCCCGCTGCAATTCACAGAATTCATCAGGCCCTCGTTAACCCTTCTGGCTGCTGCGCCTCTGAATAGGCCCATTGCAAAGCAGAGGAAATCACAATCGTTTCCTCGTGTTTCAGTTAAATACTTTGAGTAAATTTGGTAATTTCTTCACAATATTAAAACAATAACCAACTGGAGGCATGGTAGACAGTGATTCCCTGCTGTGCCTTCCCTCTTCAGGACTCACCAGGTGTTGACAGTATAAATACACTTGCTAATGCAGAAGAGCCCAAGTCTGCAGGGTCTGTCGAGCAGGTTTTTGATGAGCACGGAGCTTGAGGCAGTTGCAGCTCGGGCCGAGGTCAGAGCAGCGCCAGCGAGGCTGCACTCCCACCACACACCGGCTGCAATGGTGCAGCTGACAGGCACCCCAGCAAGCTGGGGAGCCCCTTCCCTGCACAGGGGCATAACACATCATCACTTCCCCCTCCTATCCTGACTGCAAGGGAAGCTGAGCAACACTCACACTCCTGGCTGGATACACACCTGCGCTATTACTTTTTTTGTGTACTTTTAGTGGTAAGAATATATTGCTCAAATATGAAAGAAAATAACTGACAGATAACAAAGGACAAGGAGAAATAAAACATTCAGTCACAAACATTAACAAAAATGGTGTATATTTTCTATGCTATCTTAAATTCTTCTTGCATCAAACATATAGAGACTGCAGATAAGGATCTGCAAGAGAGAAGGATGGCAGCTCAGTTCAAGGAAGTGTTCGCTGAATGCAAGTGGTGGCCTGGGCATCCACACACAGAGTAGACGGAAAAGCAAGAAAAGGGAGGATGACAAGCACAATGTGGCAATAGCTGTTGTCATGGGGCTGACCTGAGTGGGTTCATGGGGCACATTTACTGAGGAGACAGTGAAGAAAGAGCTGAGGATCAAGGAAACACTGAAGTAGAGGGAAGCAACAGCTAAGGTCACTTAAGAGAGCAGACAGCAGAGAGAAGATGCTGAGAGTGACAAAGAAGTGATAGACATTAATGGATTGGAGGTCTCGAGAGGGCAGGGTGAGGCAGGGGGCAGAGGGTAAAGAGGTTTTGTTGAAAGAAACAGAGGTAGCGGCGAGAGAGAAAGCGGTGCTGAAATGGATCTGAGCCAGAACAGGGTTTGGGGAAAGCAGGAGCAAGGGAAGGGCAGCGAGCGGGAGGGTTACGGAGGGTTTGCCAGGTGAGCAGCGTGCAACAGGAGGCCTGAGGCTACGGCAGGACGTCAGACAGGACGTCAGCGTGGAAGGCAAGGCCAGCCAGAATGAGGCCGGGAAAAAGGCAGGTATTACTATTAGTAGAGGTCAGTGAGTCAGGGGGTGGCAAACAAGGAGGAGCTGCGCCAACATCCCCACCATGAGAAAAGTTGCTCAAATCTTTGAGAGCTGCAGCACGGGAATTGCGTGGGGCCTTCATGGAGCCTCACAGGTCTTCTAGATGGCCTTTCCACCCACACCCCACTGAAATGAATAGCCCCATTCATGTCTGCTGAGGTATTGATTTCAGAGCCCTCTATAACACGGGAATTCACTGAGGTCTTTGCCTCGGCTAAGTCATTTCCTGACGGTTGCTCTGAGATCAGAGAACTCCTCGTCCTGACCCCAGGAAGAGGGAGAGCCCAGCCCAGAGTGCCAGGGAAGTTGTTAGAAAAGTCGCTCCTCAGCAAATTCGCCTCCGACCACATGGGCAAGCACCACAGAGCCCTTGTCCTCCATCCACAGCCAACACATGAAGGGGCCACTGTTGTTTTCTGCACTCCAAAGAGATTGGAATTGGTTTAGATAAAGACTTTCAGCAAATTTTCTAAGGGTAGGAACTTTCTCATTTAAAGCTGCTTGTGAAAACTGCAGTAATTTGACATCAGTTTTTGATCTAACAATGCAGGTCTTTGTGTAGGGAGCTGATACAACTGCCGTGAGATTAGGATGGCGCTGTAAGCAAAGCAGTAAGTGTGACAGCTCCTGTATGAAGAGCTCTGCCTATCAGTTTATTGGGTTTGTTCTTCTAGCTATTCCTTTTTCTTAGTCTATTGGTGTGATGCTTTTGGGGCATGGGCTATGGTTTTTTGCTCTTGTTTGGGCACATCTAGTGCAATACAATCTTCTACCCAGCAAGGAGGAGGACAACAACAACAAATAACAAAAATAACAACCGTTCTGTTGGGATTCTAAATACTCTTTACAGCCTGTATACAAATAATACACATTGAATGTGCAATGTTTTTAACTTAAGACTTCACAGGATTAAGCACTCTAAAACAGATCCTTTCGACTACAGACAGCTGTTGCCAGCTGTGTTCTTTGAACAGAATTTCTAACAAAACTGGACACATGAAAATAAAAGAGGGGTATTAGTATCATCTCAGAGTGCAAATAGAAAATTATTTCCCATTGTCTCTTCTTTTTACATCCTCCTAGCAGTTGTTGAGGAAATTGTGTACAATTTCTAGTGGTTCTAATAACCCATAAATCCTACCCAATCTACATACTCCTCCAACAGGATGATGGTTCCCTCGATGTTGTTATTTCTGTGGGAGTTTTTTTAACTCTGTTTGGAAGTTCAATTCAATAACAGCATCAGCTCTAGAACTGAAAGCAGAGGGTCAAAAGACTTTGGCAAAGCAATCAGCTTAATTAGTTAATGTTTGTACAAGGCTGCTGAAGAATACTGTGTTACAGTATTCTTGGCACTTCTGTATGTAGATTTTATGACTTCCAAGCCATACTGCCTGCAGGGAAGTACAGATGCTGCACGACTCGTTTGGGACTTCTGAATAAAATGGACACAAGCTCTCTTCCAAGAGAGCAGGTAGCAGCTTTGTCCTCCAAAACCCAACCAACAAGTTCACATGCAGAACTGACTTCCAACATTCCTTGTATTCCAAACCCTTACTGTACAAAGAGCTGCTTGCTACTGAACATAAAAACACTACTTTTAACAATATACTATACGTTTTAACAATTTTAGGCAAAGTAAGATAGTTTTTATTTAAAAATACAACAGTAACAAGAATAAAGAACAGGTCAACCTATGACATCAGCAGAATGATTAATAAAAAATACTGCTTTTTTGGTGAGGTGGTGATAGGATTATTCAGGTTATCAGACTTTCAACTAATCTCAATGCAGTTTTAAGTCCTGGTTTAATGAGGCTCACRAGAGGTCTCTTCGTAGTGTTCAGTGTATGATCTACCAAACTATCATAGTTACCAGCAAAGCAGAGGAAAGAAGAACGTCTCTGCAGGAAGAGACAGAGCAGAGGAGCTCAAGGAGTTTCATTCAGGAGGCAGAATGAAGGCTCCTGCAGACGGCAGCAATATTTGTAYGGGGTGCTAATCCCATCTTGGCTTCCATGGGCTCAAAGAAGCTCAGGAAAATAAGATTCCTACCTGTCTTCAATGCAGATACAGTTAAAACACAAGCATGAGTCACATGATCTCTCAGGGTCTCCACAGCGCTGACCTGATTAGCACTGAGAATAAAACAGCAGCCCCCAGTTGCTGCTGCAGAAGCTGCCAGTGCAGCACACGTGTCCTCTGAGTGAGGCTCACACTGCTTGTCTTCTGCAGGGTRAACTTGCCTCGGTTTCAAACATGCTCAGTGAGGGCCCCCTCACTGGGCTTCCTAAGGTCTTAGCACACAGCCAACCTTGTAACATCAGATTAGTCCTTCTTCCTTGCATTAAGTACTTCTCTGGAGGTACTGCCTTCACGAGATTTCCACAAAGCCTCTCAGAACTAAGCGGTTGGCTGCTCCTGATGGCAAAATGTTTCTGTACTTTCAGAGTGCTGCAAGAGTCAGGAGGAGAACGCAGCACTGAAGGGAGGCACACGCGCTCTCGCAGGCTCCTCACCGCTTGCAAGCCTCTCAGCCTGCTCCTCTTGAATCTTGTTCAGTTCAGCTTTTCCCTGTGCAGTGGCTAGAGTCACACTGTATGTGGATAACTGCTGAAACTATAATATCTGTCACACAATATAAACAAAGTGTGTGCTCCTTCCATTTCCATTTCAAATGGATACATTTCTGATATGTATTCCCAGAAGAAAGTATTTTATAATTGAAGGCAGGATTAATGTTTACAGATATTTGAACCACAGAACTAATAGAAAATTACATCCCCTATTTCACACCAGCAGTTATTTTTACAGAGTTTGCTTCAAAGAATCCTATCCCAAGAGCATGAACCTTTCAGGAAGTTTTTATTCAAACAGCCATTGAATTGGACAGCAGGACCCCTACATGCTACTATGTCATCCAGACTTGCATATCAAACACTGCAGTGCAGATGTTTAGAAGAGCTGTAAGAAAAAGAGAATGGAAGCAGGGCAGACAACTGTCCATCATTAGATAAAGTGAAATAAACCTTATTTAGGGAAATTTCCAATATTGATAGGGTCACTAAAGGAACACAGTTTTCTATCCTCGCACTTCATTCTCCAAGAGACCAAGAGCTAAATGTAATTCAAAAAAAGTCCATAGAGCTTTGTGGCTGACAAGAATTACAGCAGAAAGACCTCTGAAGGGAATGCAGATCTTTCAAGTTTTGGGCTCAGCTAGAGGAAGTCGGAATGCCTGAACACACCTCTTGTGCTGGAGGGACACGGTCGCATTAGGAAGGCCCCAGACCAGCCCACAATTTACAGCTGACATGAAGGCTATGAGAAGGCAGCATGTGAAAGCCATTTCATTAACTCCTCCCAACCTCCAATTCAAAGTTTTCTACTAAGAGTCAAAGCCTTTATACTAAGGTAAGAGCATAAATTAAAAAACAACAACAACAAAAAAAAATATAAATCTCTTTGCCACATAAAAGCTAGGAATAGAGAGAAAGTTAGGCAGAATGCCAACTCCCTGCCATGTTGCAGACAGGACATGTCACACCTTTAGCCTGGGAGTTCATGAATAGATTCAGACTGCTGATACTTCAGAGTATCAGTGAAGGCCGGTGAAGACACTTCAGAGGCCAGCAAAGAGGAACGAGAAAGTTTCTTTTCTAACCCTAAAGTCCACATACAACAAGACGACTGCCATGTTGGCAGAAAGAGAACAACAGACTTTAGAGGACCACTTACGCCTTTCCTCTTGGTASCAGTGTCCGCTATAGCACTAAAACAGTAGTGTATACTGAAAGAACCATCTCTTTTTATATTTACATGCATAAGCACATATTGCTCTTGAGGCCAAYTATTAAAATATATATTTTTTCAAATTATCTAACAAATTGGCTAAGACSTTATTTCATGATCTCCAAGGAAATATACCCTATTACTTTAGCGTGACAGACACTGGCATCCAAATTTGGTCACGTTGAGGGTTGGTAAATGATATTTTAGAGAGCCTTCTCTATAATGATGTCTCAGAACAGGGCACACCCTTTACTGAGGAGAGAGCAAGGAGAATAAAAGATGGGAAGGCAAATAAGTATTGATATTTTTGAATGATCACCAAAAGGCAGCATATGAAAATGAAATGCTTCATTTAATAATTCGTGCAGTTCCTAGTTAGTTCAAATATATGCACTTCATTCCACCTCCACTGTTGGTAAGCTTCTCGTTTTGCTTATATTTGCATATATTTTTGCATAGCCAAGTGGCTTGGCTTATAAGTGATCTGCACCACTACAGTCTTATAAAATGCCATTTTCTGCAGAGACCAGAAGAGCTACTGCTTCAAAGAAAAAGTAGGATCTAATATTTGAGAGGCAGATTCAAGACACTCTCAAATCAAGTTACTTCATTTTTCTGTCCTGCCAATCTTCGCTTGGAAAATAATCCTCTTGGATTACTGGAACACTTCCTCATGGAAGCATGCTAAGTATAAAGAAGGACTCAAGTATTAGAAGAACAGGAGGGACGTAAATCTCCAAGATGTATCTGGAGGGGCAGAAGCAAATGTACAATGACCCTTGCATCCTACAGCTGAGGCACAACTGCAGCAATTGCCCATTGCCCATCTCTCAGAGCTTGCTTTTCTGAGCTGGTTGAAGACTGTAGAGAAGTTGGTTTTAATTCAAGGAACGTGCCTCTTTAAACCTTGCTTCTGGAAGGAGTAATCAGAAGGGCTTCAGTTATTTTATTTCTCCCATAACATAAATTATATGAGGCTAATGTGTTAGTCTTAGAAGTTCCTCCATCTGGAGATGGGACTTCTGCCAATTATGTCATAATTTTTCTTGCCTGAAGTGTCTTGCATTCACTGTATAGGAATCAAAATTCTAAGCAGTTCAGGTGGTGAGTAGATTTCACTGTCACAATGAAGTATATTTTATTTTAGACTTTCAGGCCAGCTTCCTGCCACTTCATAACAAAAATATGATTAATGATACATAAAATCCATACTTTAGAATAGAAATAAATTGGGCCATTGAAGTATTTCTGTCTATCTGGGAAATTTTATTCTGTCATTGCTTGACAACATAATTTTACAGTATAAAATAAGGCTTTGTACTTAGGGAATTTCACTACTGTGTTAAAATATATTTTTTTCTATAAAATCATGTAAGAAAGGTCTTTTAGGAAAGGATTTGTCTAATCTATTTATCTTTTCTAAATGGATGTGCCAACACACTTTTTGCAGGTAGAATTGTAGTAGGCATGATCTTATTTAAAATAAATATATATATAAATGTGGAATAAGCAGAAATACGAAGAGCAGGGKTTTTTTTGGTGAACAACAAAATACAAAGTTTTAGCAAGCACAAGGATTTCACAGAGGTCTAGAGTAAATGAAATCATTAAAACATTAGACCAGCCAAATACATGTTCGCTGAGTGTGCACATATATAACAAAAATATTTTGGTCCTGATGTAGATGTTTTTATCCAGACATATGAAAGATCTTTCTGGAAGTGGGAAACATTTTGCAATTGAGCAAGGAAATGGAAAGCAGTGAAGTGACCATAAAAGGGATCTGCTTAGTCTGAGAGCCAGGGATGSAACAGAAGTGTCCTCATTTCCTGCTTGGTCTTATACATTGCCTTTATCATATAGCTTACATAGCTAACATTGCAGCAGGACTGACATGGCTGGTTTAAGGTGTTGGAATTAAGCTCTGGAAGTGATAGCTCTGTGGACAGACTGCAGTGCAGATTAAAATGCATGAAAACTGGGAGTTGTCGCAAAGCTTTGCAAATTCCCATGTTTTACACCCACCGCTCCTCTGACAGCCTTTTCTTACTGAAGGGAAGGGAAAAAGAGACAATAGGGGGAAAAAGCTTTTGAATGGAAACCTTTGCCTTTTGCTGAATGGCAGCTTTGATGGGATCACAGTAACCTAGACAGTAAAGAATCTGCAGAGACCTAAGGGTTACCTTCATCCACCTAAAATGTGTTTTATCCAAACCATTTATGTGTAGCCAAGTAATCGGCTCTTTCTCTTCTGCTTCTCCCCTACCCTTCTTGGCAATTCCATTCCGTGTTACCTCCCTCCCTTTCTCACCAGGACATGCACATATGGTGTCCCCCACACCATTTGGTCGACAAGCAGCAATGGAAACTCGCAGCTGCTGCTGTTCCCAGCTGCAGGACGGTGCTGTCTTCCCTCAAGCTGCAGTGCAGGAGCTCAGACATCACAGGCTGCGGCACCGCAGCATCCCGAAGAAAGAACCCTTGGGTATTTCACGTTGAGAGTATCCTTACATGTTTTGCTGCATGCAAAATGCATGCAAAATGCATGCAAAATGTAACAAGACCTTGTTAGAGATCCAGCAAGACACGTCCTCAGACCTGCAGTGGTGACATCCCTTGATGTTGCTCAAGCACTGCTACACAGTGGTTCTGACAACCCTGCAGCATTTCCACAGTGCAAAGTGAATTAAACTTCAGTGCTGCATTTTAATTCTCCTATTAAACTCTAGCAGGACAATTACATGAGATCAAGAGTTCTGTAATACATATATCACTTAGGAAGGTATGATAAGCCTGCGATAAACTGAGTTACACAAAATATTAGAAATAAAATTTACTTGTCCTCAAATGTCCTTAGACATTTCCAGTGATGATCCTACATTCCATCCACAACAAATGAAGGCTTCTGATGGGAAACTGAAAGAAAATTTGCTGCCTGAGTCATTTTTTAATGAGAGTTTGGGATGGATTTGGCAATGCCACGCCAACTGAAACCAGGCTGAACGCTAAGATGCACTGCTGCCAATGCAAATTGCTCACATAGCTCCAAACACTCTGGTACCATGTGAGTAAACAACAGTTTTATTAGAAATGGAACACAATTAGGATGCAGTAGCACAGCCTTTCTGAATGAGCACATTTAGGGAACAGCCTTGTAAAATTCAAAGACTTCCATTTAAGGAATGTCTGCTGAGGCACTGKTCCCTGCCATTTCTGGGTTGCCAAAGAAAACCAAGAGAAAGCAGTTGGAAGCAAAAGCAAAAGCTGTATTACTCAATAACGTTTCTACCGGGATTTCTACCTCGCAGTTGAACAGTGCAACCTGAGCTTACACTGAGATTCAAACTGGGAAACAGCTCCAAAACCACAAGGTGATTATTCACTGAGTTTGGCTGGAAAAGCATCTGAAATCTGATGTCTTAGATACATTTATGAAATTCTTTTCAAGATACCAAAACAGTTATGTGAGCAGTTTGTGTTGGAAGACCGGCACCCATCAAAGTAGCAGATCCATCTTCTATCAGCTTCTGACTTCATCCGATTATGTGGCTCTACCCAAYGAATACAAGATCAGTTAAACACTTCACTTGTGCTGTATCTAAACTCCAGTCCTAACTTGGCTTTGAATCTTAGAATAGCCTGATATATATCCTAACCTTGACATTATCACCTGTCATCCTCTGTAGTAGTCAGTTTCTCATTTGGAATAGGGAGGAGAGACAGGAAGTCAGTAGAACAGGTTGTTTATAAAGAAAATATTTTGATAATCTAGGCTGTAGCAGCGTTAATAAATTATACTCTGTATATGCCAAGCTTAATGAACGAATGAAAAGGCAGAAGTGCATTTTGGAATTATCTATCTATTCTCATTTAATTTTGGATCATGAGATAAAGCCCTGTGTCAAGCCAAAGCTATTGTACCCATCACAACATGTCAGCAAATGTGACTCAGTCAGAACACATTACATGCAGGAAGAGAAAGATGCAAAGATAAGATATTAGGACTGAAATCAATACAGGATTTTCTTTTACATATCCCAACAGTCTCATTAACTTCAAAGTAGCTGATATGAATGTAATTAAAGAGCAGAACAAACAGCAAAAGGGGAAAAAAACATAGAGCCTTGCTTCAAGATTCTCACTAAAATGACATAGCAGAGGGCTGTACAATAAATCACAAGACACACTATGGCAAACTTAGCAGAATTTTTTAAAAACAAATAATAGTGACATTTTAAACAATGCAAATTGTATAAACGCAGGCATCTGCAGTTTAAACACAAATGAGTACTGCCACCAGAGAATAACTTTAAACAACAACAAACACAAGTCCTCGGTGCTCTAATGGGCTAACTCTAATATCACAGCTGACTGGTAGAACTAAACCCGAGTGCTACTCGCACAAGATAATCCTTTAAAAAGAAGAGCCAAGTGCACCATGACTAAACCGAATCCTAAAGCCTGACGAGAGCAAATCTGCAAGTCGTCTTTGAAAGGCAGCAGCCAGAAAACATACGACAGCACAGCACGCAAGCGCATCCCGCTGCTGCCGCCTATGAACCGCTGGAGCGCTGTGGGCTCCCGGCGAGCGCCTAGAAGGAACTGGAACTGCCAGGTGCTCCCCCTGACAGGGAGGTCGAGCCGTGTCAGAGCTGGGCAAAAGGCAACAGGAAGGGCAGCGAGTAGCAGGCGAGGGCAGCGCGAGGAGCCTGTGCTGCTCTGAGCCGCGAGGGCCCAAATCCCCAGCTCGGTCCCCAGGCACTTGGACTGACCCTGGCACCAAGGTAATGGGCAAAATGCAGCTACAGGAGCAGCTGCAGAAAGTGCTGGAAAAGAGTCCTCCAGGGCCTTCCATGAGCTCTAAATTCCTAAATCCTCTCCTGCATCCTCAGCCTGCAGATACAAACCAGCAGATCAATGGATCAACAGGACAGAAGTACGGAGTGTCTCTAGTGAAGCACCAGCCCCTATTTTATATATACATTGCTGAATGCTCCTACCAAGTGCTAAATGAGAATTTACAGTAGTGCTAATTGAAGGCACATTTCTGTGTGTGCTGCTTGCTGTTAGGCAGGAAGAAATTTCCTTTGCTGGAGATTACAACTTCAGTAATGACTTCTTGTGCTTATACCAGTTTAATGCAAAAGCAAAACATAATTATAGGAGGCTGTTAATGGATTCGATGGCCAGTGCTGCTGTCTAGCTGCGTTCCAGTTTTTCCCCTGTTGGCTTTGTGCTGTCTGTTGTCGTCTCCTAATTATCTGTTYCTTTTTCAGTTGGCAGCTTTAATAGTTCGGGGGTATTATTCAAATCCAAATTAATTTGTGTTTTTCAGGAATTGCTCAAAGAGTATGAATTTTATTTGGAGCTTGATATGGTGATAAAATTTTTATCAGATGTGAAAGAGAAATATTTTCTTTGGCTGATTTTCATAGCCATGAAATTATTCACATTGATCAGACAGAGAAAGCTCTGATATTGCAAAATAAAAACTTCTGAAAGTGCTTGGCAGATGATTTAAAATTTGCTTCCATGTGGCCTAACATCACTACCAACCACTTACATTAATTTCTGAAAGCAGACATCAAGGGCACTCTTATTGGGAAAGGCAGCTATTCAGGTCTTTCCTGACATCTGAACTGTTGTTAAAGATAAATTCAAGAACATTAGGGAAGAAATTCGGCATTAGAATCTCACAATCTTCATTCTCGCAGTCAATGAACTAATAAATACTACTTAACATTTATACAGTGGCAAACCCAGCTAGATGTTAAAAACCTGCGAATCTCCTAAGAGCACTGGAATATCAAATGCCAGGCAGCCACTCCTCCTACATGCCACGCAGCCACCCTGCCTACATTGTGCACTGTTAGTATCATCCACAATTTAGTGAATAAAATTAATCGGGGAGATCTGTTATGAGCATTCTAGGAATAAAATCAAGGAATATGTTTCCTGATAGATACGAGGGAAATCCAGTGTTTCCTCAACCCAATATTCCAGTTGCGGCCAGCTTCTGGTGTGGCACTAAGGCATGCTGCACTGAAGAATGTTTTGCAGTTCTCTGGTACAACCTTTACAAGGTGAAAACATCCCCTGTTTTCTCTCTTCAAAACCAGTTACTGGGGAAAAGGGAGTAAGAAAAGGAAACAGGGAGAAACGGGTGCAACAAGCACAAAAGAGTTAATTGAAAACTAATCAAACCTCATTTTCTCCCCCTGCATCAGAAATCTCTTTTATTTCAACACTGAATTCATTTTCAAAGACGTGCCGATCCTTTTGAGGGGAATTCCACATCTTACAGCTGTGCAATCTGCCCTGCAGTGTGCGCCTCGCTCGCCCACCTGCTTTCCACACAGCACCAGGAACCTCCCGGGGCTGAGGCCGTGCCAGGAGACCAGCACTCTATCCCTGTCAGGGAGCTCGGGCAAAGACAAAGCCTAGCCCCTTATATTTTAAAGTAAAAGCAGTAAAGTTCAAGATTGTGTTTAAATGAGTTAGCAGAATCATTGTTACTTTGCAGAGTGCTATATTGTATTATGTATGGTTGTCTGTTAATAATGCATGCTTTTATACAGCAGTTAAAAAGCAGTTTCATTAAACAGTTTCATTTTAAGAATAATTTGTTAAGAATGCCGCTTCTGAAAAAGGCTAAATTCTTGTTCCATATTCAAAATATAACCCACATGCTGAGAATAAAGGAAGAGTCATATTTTAAACACAYATTACAATTCATGCTTTGAAACATCATATAAATCTAGCCTTAAGTACTTCCCATTTGATAGTTATTTTATTTCTGCCAGCTTTTGTTTTCTCCTTCATTCATGTTGATTCAAGAGTATATTTTAAATTTTTAATTTCACCTCTTGCTGTGCATTCAGGTGCCAACAGTGAGTTGAACTCTACCAGTTTAAAAGCTTATTTACTGGGGCAAAATTATGTCCCTTTGTTCTCATCAGACCAAATCTAGTKTGGTTATCATGGAAGATTAAAAGACCTGACCTATGACATTGAGAAATATTGTAGTAACTCCGACAACTCTTGACTTAAATACTTTCAACTTTGGGTAGCTGGCAGAGCCCTAAAACTCATACTGCATCTGGCAGGGGTGTTTATTTCCATCTTTCATCTTCCGCGTGTGTTAGCTCCTGCGCTGACTGTATTGGTGAGTCGAACAATGGAGCAAGTCCAGACCTGGGGCATCTTATCCGATGGGCTGAGATATCAAGAGGAAAGCGGCCTGCGCTACAAGGAACATCCCCATACCCAACGTACCCATACCTAAACACACCCCRCTGAAGGACTGTGTGTGCAACAGCACCCTATGCCTGCTCCACTGCTGATGGCATTAAACCATTCCCTTCTCACCTACAGTAAAAGCACTGTCAGCTCCAGGAGCCCGTACACAGTCACTGGGGAGCAAAACACAAGCTAAAACAGCAAAAATTCCTAGAGGGCAAGAAATCATCCTTGTAGAMAGACAAAAGGTGGCAAGTGTAAAAAATACCATTTTTACAGCAGCCTGAGGAAGTTTGACCAGACCAAAGGGACCCAAAGGAGGCTTGGGGGCCTCACAAGCACATCCTCTTCACCACTGCAAAATAATACAGGCCCAACCAAAACAGGAAAGATGAATGCAACCTATGATTAATAGCAATTTACCAGGCAAAAAATACTGCTGCCTGCCAGCTACACCAGCAGTGGTTACTGGCATCTAATACCCACCATTATCACTGCTGAGTTTTGGCAAACGCACACCAGGGATCACAGAATGTACATTCAATCTTTTAAACTGCAAACAYTCAAAAATCATGGCTGGATTTTCACTTGACAATTGATTTTACTCAAGAGCCCACAACAAGGAAAATATTTGTTTCTTTATAAACCGTGGAAGTACAACAGATTAAAGTAAGCATGGTTCTTCCTAATGTTCACAGCCCCTTTCCAACACATTGTTATAGTTGCAGAAAAAAAGAAGCATAGTTTCTGTTTATGTACRCAGATAGCTGAAGTTCATGACCCCATATTAGAAAAATCTGTGATATAAAATGCATATTTCAATTCCTTTATCAGGTGATAACTTTTACAGAAACAGATCTTTGAGATAATTTTTCAAAAATGAGATTTTAACCTTGTGTGTGATGGTTCTAAATTCTTTATTTCTCTGTTCTTGCATATAAASCATTTTAAGAGCAGGTCAAGGGCCTGATTTGTACTAAATTTTGCTTTCCAGATTACTACTTCTTGGTCGCCCCCCAAAAAAATTATCCTGATCATATAAACATTCAAATCTTGAACTTTCCCCTACCTTATCAACACATGCAAAGAGGTCCATATCCCTGGCATYTTCATAATCCTTAATTCTTCTAGTCTTATGTCACCTGTAAAGGTAACTGGGAAGTGTCACTACTCCAGTTACTGTAGGCCTTAAAATGGGAGATTGAAAAAACATTTTAGCAGCTAGAAGGCTGCAACAAAATACTGAGGGGGCAGCTTCAAACTGTATTATCTTTTGTAAAAAAAAAAAATATAGGCAGAACACTATCTTAGCAACCAATCTAAAATCTTTTTCTACAAAAATGAGGCTGGAGAAATATCCTTAGGTTCTTCTCCGGTACCTGGGTATCATGGCTTTTCTCAGCCACCARCTTGAACATTAGTTCAATTTGACATAACGAGTGGCCATAATGCATCAATATTTCCAATAGCATAAAGGATGCCATGCTATGAATGCAGTAGAAGAATTTGAACCATACACAAGAAATTAAAAATATAATGGAATGCATCATCTAAACAAAAGTACAAACATTTGCTGAAATATTGATTAGAATATGCTTGTAGAACACCAGTGCTGATGTAAGAAATGTGAAGACAAAGGTCTGCAAGACTCACAAAGGACGTCAGGTTGTAATYTAGTTGTTTTTGTTATTAATTCATGATTTTCTTTTTTAATCCCACTTATAAAGATGTTACATGCATGCTACATTCATTAGGCATGTAAAGGACATTTCAAATCTGCAACTCAATAACTTTGGGCAGTATTCCACCAGATTTCCAGAAAATTTGCAGCTGGAATGTCTGGAAAATCTAGACAAATGGACACCAACTACACAAAGAACAACTATATATCATACAAGCATCTAATGCATTCTGGAAGTTCAGAGGCAAACACATCACATAAAGCTTTTGAGWCTCTCTTTTGAGTGCATACACAGTCAATCTGGAATGTTTTGGACATGTTGGAGTAGATGCAGGAGCACTGGTCATCCACCTGGGAATAGTCCACCCACACAGGTACAGAGGCTGGTTAGACTCTTCCTACCCCTCTGGGACTCAGCACAGCGGAAGGGGAAGAACTGGACTTCTGCTCTCTGCTATTATTTACACTGTGCTGCCTAAACCAAGCCCAATGGGCTCTAAATCAAACACTGAGTCTGTTTCTTTCCTTTCTGTCACTGGTCTAAAAAACTTCTACATTCTAGGACATCAGATGGCAAGTAAATCCAATTTGTATCCAGTTGCCTTAATCACAGAGAAGGTAAATCTAACCGATGATGCCTAAACCCAGACATTTTCCCAAGTGGTTTCTGCATACCAGCTGAGAAGGTCAAATCCTGATGCCCAGACTTAGGCCCTGTGATCGTCACTGAAGTTCCTGAACACACCACCTTGCTGTCAAACTCCTGCATATCCCAAAGCTTCTCCAAGATGATGTCTTTCCTAGTCACAAGAGCACGCCATGTAAAAAGCTTTGAGAGCTTTCTGCTTTCTGGTTAATGGTCCCTATGCTACAGCTGTGACCCAATGTCGTGCCTTTCTTTCCAGCTTGTTCCTGATACTATATTAGAGCACAAGAACAATGCAGAAGCCCTCAGCAACTTGGTGTCTCAAAAGAAACAGCATTCCTGCAACCGATTAATCTGCCAAGAAAGCTGAAAGGGTCACATCTCTGACTAAAAAGGCTTTTCACTTCGAGGCTTATTCCACAATTCAGTTCAGTTGACAAATGCACAGCCGAGGATTTCTCAACTGCACAGTTTTCAATAAGAGAGGGCCCACCCCTGTTGTTAGAACTGGAAAAAGAGAAGCAATCCCCTGTAACAGATACAATCGCTCACTCAGAGGACACCACCAGGATGGGGTAACACAGAAAAGCTACCACCAGAAGAGTGTCAGCACAACTGTCAATAGGCACCAGTTGTGCATGTTCCCTGGGTCAGTATGCAGGGGTTGAGGGTGACACAAATGCTGGTAACATAAAGAAAAGTTACTGGCATTTTGTACCAGTAGGTCTGGGTGACTGTTGGCTTGTGCTGAATGGCAGCTAATAAGACAGGGAGAAAGGAGAATCTCTGGTCTGAAAAACTGGTACATTTATACCGCGGGATACAATGCAACTTAGAGGTGGCAGGGAGAATATCAAAGCTGCAAAAAAGCTATAAATTTGTCATAAAGAGCAAAATGTACTGGCATGCACTCAGTCCTGTCCATATCCAAAATCAAACAACTTTCCACCACCCTGTTTATCCAATTACCATCCTATTTAAAAGCTGAGAAGTATTTAACTGAAATTCTTCAAGGTTAGGTGCCCCAGGAAGAGTCACTTTCCCGGTCAAATCTTTGATTGCCTTTACCTCCATCTATCCAAATACCCTGGATGCCCCCAAACCATTTGGGATAAGCAAACTTGTGCTGAATTTTCTCCCCATCTAGCTAATTCACTACTTAAGCAAGGAAAGAAAAAAAAACTTTGCTTGTTCAGCTAGTTTAATATCGAGCTAGGCAGTGATGTCCTTCACCCATGAATATGTCAAAATTAATCCAATTTGCATGGGAACATATAAGCAGTAAATATTTATTCATGATTTGGAGGGAACTAATCCTAGTATATAAACTAAAGGTAGACATTAAAAAAACAGCATAAACATTGATCACCATAACTTTCCTACAATTAGCTGCCAGGTATAATTAATTTGTGCTTCTAGACATGTTAAATCACTAACAAGCATAACATGTTTGAAATAAAGAAATAATTTAAATAAAATGCAATTAGAGAGATGCAGTTATTTCAGTCTGGGCAGGGTGACCCTCGCTCTAATAGCCCAGTCGTTAATGAAGCTGACTTTAAAAGAAATCCTTTTTCTCTCTGTGAGCATGATCTTTATTTTTTTTCCTAAACTTTATACCGAAGTTGGAAAATTTAATTAAATATTCTACACAATCTGGAGGAGTAAGGAGCGAGAGATCTGTCAGCAATAGAAATGGCAGACTTTATGTAAGCAATCTGCCAACTAAAGGAGTCATATGTTGGGTTATTGTTAAACTGTAGCAGAAGGAGGTAAAAAACATATAGGCATGTATTTTTACATACTTTTACTTGAGTAATGTGAAAGGATGCGTCCTCTCAGCTTAAACCATTCCTACCCTGACTAAGGATAAGATTTCAAGGGAGAGGCAGAAGTGCCATTCTGCATGGCCAGAACGTATTTTTTGCTAGAACATAGTTCTCCAGTTGGGTACAGAAGATCTTTACTTCTCAGAGAGATTTCTGTTGTTTGAAAAACACTCCTGGCTTTGGGCTTCAGACTGTGTTTAATCAAAAAGACCAGACAGATCAGTCCACGTCAGCATCTTGCTGTCCTGCTGCTTTTGCTCATGGCTCCAAACCAGACTGCCACAAATAGGGAGCACAAGAACTTTGCCATACAAACCAGGGCTAGTTCCACAGCAAATCCTGAGAATCTGTCTGGAACTGAACCACCAGCATTTTAGTAGTGACCTAGGCCATGGGCAGAAATAGACTGAAAAGAGAGATGAATCATTTATTGCCCTTTGTTTAGTATGTTAGTATTCCTCCGCTTGAGATTAACTGCCTCTCCTTCGTAGTCAAAAGGATAGATGGTAGAAATGTTCCTCATCTATTTAATGGTAGGAATGTTCCTCATCTATTTCTCAAGCAAAGCCAGTTCCTTAGTGTTCAATAAAGCTGGTTTGAGCTAAGTTCCCAAAATTTGTACCAGGGTAAAGGAGAATCATTCATCCAGTCTGTTCTACCAGTCCATTCTGCGGAGAGACAGTGCAAGCAGCTCTGGAAGAGTTGCAGCTCAAATAGTGATGGCTACTTCCAGTCTGCATGCATCCCTATCTGATGAATATGGTGCTTAGAATATCTTCACTATGGTGATAAGTCGATCTTTACCTTTGTAATCCACATTTCTTAATTCTAGGGTACGCTTTGGGGAATCCGTGGGTACTTTCAGACAGCTAATTTGATTAGTTCTTCCTTGCATTCATTCTAAAGTTAAGGAAATTCCTACTCCTAAGAAAGAGGGCCTAACCTCTAGTGACCACCACCTCCACTTTAGGAACGATGCCAATATCTTGGCACATGAGTTGGAATAAAGACAAAAATATAAAAATGAGAGTTTAAGAAAAGGTAGAGATGAAGAAAACCATTTCACTAGTTCTTACACTCACCTGTTACCCAAATGTTTAATGTCMCCTGTTACCCAAATGTGCAATGTTACCCAAATATATAAGCACTTAATTATTCAAGCCTTTATCTTCCTGTGAAGGAAATGCACACTGTACCCCCTCTGTCAGTGAGGAAGCAAAAAGGGACAGGATACCCGTATGGCTGCCCTCCTGAAGCAGTCACTGAGATACTGGTAATTTGGTCCTGAGACAGAGAGAGCCTACAAAAAGAACTTCTGAAACTGAAACATGGACAATTAAAGACCTCAGCAACTCTTTTTACTTCTCTGTTGTTTTGAAAGAGAAGAACTATGCACACTGAATCAACAATCTGCAATTTCAGAAATGCTACTTCAGAACCAAGCAAGGCAGGGATGGCTGTACAAATACACGAGGAAGGCCGGCAAAAATGGTCTCTATCTACAAGTTGTCAAAAACCAGCAGCATGTATGAGAAAGCAGAAGGTCCTGACATCCCACCTGCCCTGCTATTTCATTTGTGAGGTGAGTGGTGAGAACTCATTGCATCACTGCAAATTTCAGCTTTCCTTTTCACTACGAGCCTGTGAGAAGTTCGACAGATGCATTATGGAGTTCTTGTGCATTTCTCTGGCTGTGCAGTGGCCTTCAGAGGGATATTGCTGGCTCTGCCACTTCCACAGAAGTGGCCAGGTGGCCATTCAGTCTGAATTGCAGAAGTGGGGCCTGAAGGACAAAGCTACAAAGCCCCTTACAAGACAACCGCCATTCTTTTTCCTGGATTCAATGAGTAATTATCTTGTTAATACTTTCTTCATAATAAATAATCTATACTATTCTTATTTTCTACAATATTGCTCTCTAAAACCCTCCTTGCACTATATGTGTGTGCACACACACAGAAATACATGGGTCTCCTGCAAAATCTTCTGTCAGGATCCCTGCTAGTGAAGAAAGCATTAGAATAGTTATGTATAGAATAGTTTCCATTAAAGGACAGCTGAGCAGGCTGGGACTTGTCAGCCTGGAAAAGAGACAATCTGGACAAGTGAAACACGATAGAGGTCAGCTAATTAAAGAGTGTCTTGGAAAAAGTGGGTAAAAGCTGAGCGTTCCCTGTTTTCTACAGTTTAAGAAATAAGGGGCATCAAAGGAAACTTGCCAGGGCAAGGTTCAGAACAAGTAAAAGGAGAAAGTCCTTTCTGCTAGAAAATTCCCTGCAAAAGGGCACTGAGAATGGAAAAAGTTTATATGACTTGACAGGGAACCTAAACAAGCACACTGAAGAGAAAGATACCAAGAATTATTAAATTAGGAAAAAGTCAGGTTTAGGAGATTCTCTGAGTTAAAGGCTTGGGAACTGGGAAAATGCTTGGAGACAATATCATATTTCCCTCCTTATTTTTTCCTCTTCCCTGGGTATCTGCTTATGGACACTACTGAGTACCACTAAGTGGGATTAAGAGACCCTTAGACTGAATCAGGACAGATGTTCTTACATTCTTGAACTTTGTGTCTAGCACAGGACGACCTATCTCAGCTTTGTGTTTATTTATGAAGTACCCTAATAAATAAACACACAGCAGTCAGTAGAGGAGCATAAATTTGAACTAGGACCTCTCAGGTCTAGAGCTAGTATTTTAACCACATCAGATTTCCCCTCTGGATACAACATATCCTGCTGTATCAAGTACTTTTCTGGAGGATGAAGTATCCTGAGATGCCGCTCAGACATCCAAACAGTTCACAGATTTACAGTACATTAACTATGGTCATGGGAAAAGTTGTTTTTTTTCTTCTATAAAGAGGGGCTTGTGTAATATGTAAATGCCATGAGGGATTAGCGCAAGAAATTATTTTTGCAGCGTGTGAAAGTGTGTTGTGCCAATTCTCAGAATGTCCAGCAGCAGCCAAACCCCATGACAGACCCAGAGGCAAACACACAGCCCTTGGTGCAATTGCCCATTAGAGACGGGCCACACCAGCTGAAGAGTCAGAGAGAAACATATGCAAAATTGTGTTTGATGATAGATAGTTTCATAGCTTGGTATAGCTGAACCAGCTCTGAGAGAAAATAGCTCAAGCAGAAAATCCTCTTTTTTGGTGACATACTAATTCACAGATATTCTGTCCTTATAGAAAAATTCTATAAAATTCAACTGACATGAAAGTTTATGTACTTGAATAAAAATTGCTTTTATCATCTATAAAACAGAATGTTTGTTGTACTTTTGTGACCCTGATGCAGAAGTCTCTGGAAAGAAAACAATGTTTAAACTCAAGTGATTCAAAAAAATGAACAGTAAATATTTGCCTGATTATGTTACACATCATTCCATATGAAAACTGAAATATTTTCTAGACTGTGAATTAAGGTGCTTCCCTATATCTTTTAAAAGCATACGCGATAATGTCACAGAGTACATAAAATAATGTAGGCCACCTGAGACTGGGTGTAACGGGATGATAAACATTTTGCTTGGTTTGCCAAAGGACATGAGCTAACGCATTCTTCTAGGTATACAGGCTTATCTGATGTTCCAGTGTGTCTCATATCCTTTATGCAAATAACTTTTTCTTCATATCTTTCAAAGAGTTAATTGTTATTGTTAGTTGTGGGAAGAGTCATCTAATAAATGGTCACACAAAGGCCATGAAGTCTTTACAAATTATTTCTGAGCCTCATGTGCGTTGTGCACATCATACTCAAGTAATGMAAAGGAACTAAAAGGCAAGCTAGATCTGGAATTAGTCTTTCTATTAGCTATGCATAAAGATGCCAGGGGAAGGTAAGCATACCTGTGAAGTTTGGGCTTTTGCTAGTCAAAATACAGAGCAGCATACTGAGAGTAGTCTGAGAAATACTTTAAAGTAGAATAACCCTACTTTAAAAGCTAGCATAATAATTTAAAGACTGTCTTAAATGAGCTGTTGACTGCCTATTTATTCCCTTCCCCCCCCCCCCAAAAAAAAAAGATGATAAAGCAGTTCTTCACAATAACCTCATGTCTGTTCATATTCACAAACTTGTTTTTTGGGCTATAAAACGGCTTGCTACTAATCAGTCATTTCCCAAATTAAAATCCCTAACCAGAACAGTGAATCTTTTTGCATATTTGAGGTTGCATATATGCTGAAGGCTCTAAATAACTGTGAAGCAGAAGAGAAAGTCCAACAGACTACATACACCAGACAAGAAACCTTCAAGATTAGACACAGTTTAAATGATATTACTGAGAACATAGAGCAAAGTTTGAATATAAAACAAAATGTAGCCTTGCATAAGAACTTGAAGAGGAAGTTGACTTAGAAACAACTACAAGCAAGAACGGAAAGGAACACATCTATTTGATCTTTCCAGCTGAGTTAAATAGAACTCTAAAAAAAATGAAATGGTGATGAAATGACTAATTTCTCATGCAAAATTATTCCTGTTTTAATTAAATTAAAATAAATTAATATAATTAATTATCTAGGTTGAGAGAGATGTTTACCCAGACAAAATCCTCCTCTCAGACCATTGATGGCAAGGAGATAGATCGACTGACCTAAATCTGATTCACTCCTGGAAAATTAGGATGATTTTTGGACAATTTTCAAAGCTGTCCAAGGAATTTCAGGCTTCTCAGCTAGATGCTCTGGAGCACTGCAATGACTTTTTGCTCTCTCTACCAGTTTACCTGCTGTGGTACAGCATGTAGAGCACATATGATAAGATTTAATTTGGGCTCTCTACTGCCCTGGTAAACATTAATGATGTTTTCTTGAGTAATGTTGGAATAGAAGTCATCCTGGTGCTACTTCCCACTGTATTTTTTTGTTTCTGTCCTCCATTTATTCTATGAAAATGGAACGAGGATAGCTTTCGTTTTGCTTGGATGTAGGTCCTGCCCTGTATTAGCAAGTCTAATACAGGGCTGCTTCTCTGGTTATGGAAGGAAAGAATTTCTGATATATTAAACAAAGACATCAGACTTTCCAAGATTTTTTACGTAATCTCCTGGCCTGCCAAGTGGCCCGGCACATGGTGTATGCAGATGCACTAAACGACAGACAACTTTCATACCATAAATTCCTTTGTTGCTCTGCTGCTGTGAATGACAAGAACATTTTTCCACTCATTTCAGTGGCAACAATTCCATCCTCATCACAGTCTAGTTACCCAGGCATAACAGCAGTTTTTGTTTTAAAACAAGTTTTTCTGACCACCCCCTCTTTTTTTTCCCCCTCTTCCTTTTTTTCTTTTTTTTTTCTTCTTCCAAGAAACAATTTGCTTTCTGCCATTTGGTTTCTCAGCAGGCTGTTATCAGCACTAGTCACTAAGAGAGGACAGCTGGTAAGGGAGAGAAGTCACATCCTTCAGAACATAACCAAGGATTTCAACATGTGAGCCTTCACTGCAAATACTCTAGTTATGTAATTTGTATCAAACTCCCTCTGCATGTCTGGGGCATACCCTGCAGCATGTAAAGTTCATAATTACAAATACCCCCAAGAAGCACACACTTGTACAGACAAAGCAAAGGAAGGGGCCATTTGTTGCAGAGCAGCATTAGTAATTCTGAGAACTCTCCCCTCATTCTGAGGCAGATAAAGCGGTTTGCAGAAAAAAGATGAGACTCGCAGCTGGAGGAAACACAGGTGTCAAAGTCTGTTGCTAGTGCTTTTGCTGTGGCTCAAAGCAGGCAAGCATGTTTGATATGCAAGGAAAAAAAAAAGATACTTGGGCACATTCAATTCAGCTCAGGACTAAATGGGTGCAGCAGTCAGGTGGGCCCTACTTCCCTCTTGCTAATTCTTTGAATGATGTTCTTCCCGGTGAAGGCAACCGAAATATTGCAATGCAAAACAATAACGCAAACAACTGACTTCAGGGTGACTTCAGCAGCAGTTTCAGATGTGACTTCAATAGAAATTGCAATTACATGGGAGCTGAATTTGGCTTACTAAGGGGAAATGTTTTAAAATCCTGCTGCTGGTTTAGCTGCCTGGGCACTACCTTGGTGAGTTCCCCCAGTATACTTAGCAGCAAAATCTTAGACTGAAGACAGTAGTGCAAAGGAAGTTGCAGCTTACTGAAAGTGTAGTCTAAAAATCACCTTGTCTTATTTACAAACCTGTTGATATGGTCACTGATCCCACCTCGCTTTGGTTCAAACCCTGTACTAACCAGCAGACTTCGGCAGCTGCCTCTGTTCTTTTCTATTAAAAAGCTTGGACATGACACTGAGGAGAAGGTTGCGGGTAGTCGGACTCTGCAGTGGCATCCCAATGGTTTAATTGAAGATGAACACTTTGTTCATCTCTCATCCCTTTCCCCGGGGTAGCCAGCATTGCTTCAGATGCCTGCTGACTTAAATGGCGACAGCTGCAGGATGGGGACTCATGTATCACAAGCGCTGTGCAATAGGAGATAGCTGAAGGGCAGGACTTCAAAGTCGCTGGTTATAACCACCCTGACGACTCCGGGCTGTTGCCACGGCCAGCTGGTACCTCCAAGCTCAAATGTGGGGACATGGCCTTGCAAGCAACTGGTCTTCTGCCATATCTTGAAGGTGCTGTATATTTATCTGGGGGTGAGGCCGGAAGACTGAGGTGAGGAGAGTGCCAGATGCTTTAGCATTTCTGTTGGCCTTGTTTGGTTCCTCCAAAAACTGGCATCACCACATCAAAATGGGAATTTTTCTCTCCATTCAAGGAACAGGAAGAACTGAGCTGATATTAGCTTACTTTCCTCAGCACATCAGTTTCAAAAAAATGTTTAAAATCTTTTGTGGAATAAGAATAACCACAGCTCAAATATTATTGCCTGGTGTTGGAAGCACATTTCACAGCTCTTCTACCTTCACAGGAGAATTATCCATGTCCCAATCAATTACAGAAGCCTCAGGCACTATCAGCTGATCAGCCATCACTATCAGCAGGAAAGATGTAAAGGCCTTTAACACCAATTTGGATGTATTTTGTTTTCAGATTCATTCAGGAGGATCTAGTAAACAAGACAATTTGGTGAGGTCAAGTGAGACTTGTCTTTTAATGAAGAGATGGGCACGCATAAAGAGATGTAGATACTATACTTATTTCTGCTGTCAATATGTGCCATGGCATTGCCGAGGCCACTCGGTGTGCAACTGCACATCGGGCCCACGGGGCTGCTGACACAATAAAGCTTTGGCCGACCTATTATCTCTTTCAGAAAGCAGTAGACAGTGGCAGCGATTCATCATTTCAGCCAAGCTCCACGCAACTCAGGAATGGAGAAGAAAAAAAGCTGCTGTGACAAAAGCTTGCAGCCATTTGCCCGTCACCTTTCACATTAGAACTTGCTAAGCTTAATGTAGGCTCGATCCACAGGAGAGACTCTGGTAAGCAGAAGGAAATACAGCGCAGGGCACTGGGGGTTGCTGTGGGGGGGGTGCAGGGCTGAGAGGGCACGTTGGACTGGCTGGCCATGCTCAGAAAATGCCTTTGTGGGGCTGGTCCCATCAGACTTTCTGTTTTCAGTTATGGCATATGAGATTGAGACCTTCTCACCCACACACATTTCTGTGTTTCTCCAGCTTTGGCACGAGGCCTCTCTCCTGCTCTGTGACCTCCTGCACTAGCTTTGCTTGGCAAGGGGGTCTTAGGCGAGGAGGGAATGCGGCTCTGCAGCTACAAATACGCTGCTGAGCTGGGCCCTACCTCAAAGGAGTTGGGATGGAAGGTGCACATTCCCCAGCTGTGGCCTCATGCACCACTTCTTCCATCCCATAACCAAATCTGTGAAAACAAATGTTGAGCGGGCTTCCTTTTCAGTGCTGGAGCACACAGGGACTGCAGCAGGACAGAGAACTGCTAGCACAAAGCCATCTGAACTGCAAAGAACCGTGTTCTCATTTCTTCCCTGACTTCCATTTTACAGCTTATGTCATTATCGATTTTCCCTTGTTCCAAGTTGAAAGCAAATAAAAGGTATAACCACCAGAACTGATGGCCTGATGATGGACTGTTGGATTCTTGCACAGTTTGCTACTAAACACTTTTTTTTCCCCTGATCAAAACAATGGGTTAATTCACTCTACCATGTAGGGCCTCCAGCATTGCGGTTGAGATGAAAGGGGTTTTCAGAGTCTTCTACACATCCTTCGCCCCGTGGGTAATTTAGGCCCAATTTCTTTAGGAAACAACATAGTTTTATACCAGATGATAATATACAACAACGGACCTAAGCTCATGCATTTTTTATCTCTATAAGATAAATATATATACTGGGGATATACACTTAGTAATTTAGACACACAAATGTCTTCTGATAGAGATATCTAAGGAAAATCAATCAAAAATCCTGACTTCACTGCAAAATCATGGCACAACCACCTCAGTGTTACAGATAGGAAAAAAAGCTAGATAAGCTGGTAACCCAAAACAATTGGTTTCTACATCTTGAATCCAGACTTCTCTCTTTTCCTCCCTGCAACTCTTCATACATGATAAGCTGGTCTTTTGGAGCATCCTTTTTGCATTTCTTCTTTGAGCTTCATCCCTTTTAGGGCAAGATAACCACAATCCTCCTTCCAGCAGACCCTCCTGACTTAACAGCACCTCTGTTCTGCTCTCAAGGCTTCCTTACTCTCTCTCTCATGCTTTTTAGCACGCAACTACAGAGCAGCATAAGTACCGTGACTGGCATCTGGGCCCTGTTTCCAACTAATCCCTTCTGGACAGCTGTGTTTGCAGGGTCCTTGCCTCAGAACAGGCTGGCTCCARGCCGTGCTGTCTTTGAGAGATCACAACGAGGAGTTAAAAACCTCCTCAACTACAAACGCATGTTTGGTTAGAGCTATAAAAATAAAAACCCCTGATGTGCATAAAGACTGGAGTTACAGCTCATGTATGCAGATCCACTACTATATTTTCTATACTACTATATGGCACTGTACTTCTTGGCCATTCTTCATCAGTATTAATGAGTGTGCCTGATCATTGATGTTCATTCTGTTTCCCACCCCCCAGGATTCTTTCAGTTTCTAAACTTTAGAAGTTTTATCTTTTTTTTTCTTAGTTACTACTTCAAAAATATACACCTTCCTGCTTATAATTGTATCATTCAAGTCAATGTCATTCTCTTGGTGCTTAAACTCAATGGAATATTCTTCAGTAAGTGTAAGCTGTCAAAACTCATCAATGGATTATTCATAGCAGATCTATCGATAGAAAATGAAATCCTGTTACTATTTCTATCCAGTTAGGATGTCTCTCCTTTTATTCAGATAGTAAATTACTGTGATTGGAAGAATAAGCACCAAGATTTTTTTCATTCTGAAATCAGAGTGATTTGAATAAATGACAGATTGCTAGTGGAATTTGAAGGACACAGATTGGCTGTACAATGTAAGGCACATCGGACTAAATTTGTTTAGGTCTTACAGAGTGAAATTTTGCCTCTAGTTATATCCACACATTGTTATTAATTTAGATACAGACAGAAGTTGCTCCACTAGCTTTATGTTGACTATTCAGGAGTGCCTAGGAGAGAAAAACTCAGAGCACCAGAAGGGCCACATACATAGAGCCGCAGAAGGGTGGTTAAGCAGCAGCAGTTTGCAGGAGAGAAAGCCATGCAGAGATTTCTCATGGCAAACCTTGATACTGGGGAGAAGACATCCCTGCACTTATTCTTTTGTCTTTCTAAGAAAAGGAGCTATCACCTGTTGATGGTCTGCCACATTCCAGAGGGCAGGAAGCAAGCTTGTAACAATGCTACTACTACCACAGCACTTGAGGGAAGATCTTACTTAAAACATTCCTAGGACAAAGGGAATCTTTCTGCCAGTATCGATCACCAGCATACTAACAAGTTCTAGCATTAGCTCTAGGAGCAGAAATTTTATCGTGTTTCAGGAAATTTAAGGAGTACTTACTGGCTTCTAGAAGATTGGCAATGCAATGGAGAATACTAAAAGAATGACTCTCTTTCATCCAACTGATGAGGTACAAAATCCTTTTGGCCACATGAATGCAGTGTTAGACACCAAAGATAGTTTTTAATTCAGCATTAGAATCTCATATTTTAGAGAGCAAATTACAGAAGCAGAAAATCTACTTTTTAACCATAATGGTCTTAGAGCAATTTCATGATTGGGAACAATCAGAGTTGGTCATTCTGCAAGTACCATTTTGCATTACAGCTTCAGGCAGCCCTGCCAGTAGGGAGGCATGTTACAACTTTTTATTTATTCTAATCTGCTTTGTTGTTTTCTGTAGGTCAGAGATCATTATGAAAGAAGTTTTTCAGGTACTGTAAAGCATAATCCGATTTTTAATGACTTCCCTATCTTAGTTCCTAAGCTGCACGGGCAACTAATATTTTTCACTTTCACATCTCCTGGGCATTTATTTCTTCACTCTGGTCAGCTATGGAAACCTAAAAGTTACTCATAAAACATGACCACTCCTTCCTTGGTACCTTGGGAGAAGATGCCTTCTTCTGCACTCATTCTATACACACAAATGAAGAGGATAGAATATGAGACAGACGGAGACTTCTTTAGAGCACAGGGGAATTTTGCAGATATTTGGGGGAATAAAAATAAGTCAAAAACATTATAACTCTATCAATAATGCATTATACTTGAAAGGGTTGGGTGTATCTATCACTTAGCAAGTTACAGTCTTCCTTTTAAAGAGGGTTACTGTATATAAAACCCTTACCTGATTCGATGGACCAACACTTTCAAACTAGTCAGCACCTGCTGTCAAATTTGATATACTCTTAATCTGTTGTAAGTAAAGCCAAACAATCAGGATTTAATTAGCAGTGAAATACCTCTTACACTCATTGGTTTGCTCCAGATTTCCTGAGGGAAATAGATTTGTCCCTATCTGGAATCCCCACCCTACCCTCAGCTGCTTGTTAGGAGGTTTGTGTCATTTGGCAGACACTTACCTGCCGCGTGTGCTGCAATGGAAGAGTGCTCTTGGCATCGGAGTCTGCACGGCTCTGGGAAACCGGGAGGCAAGTTGCAGCAGCTTCTCTTCACGTGAATGTTCCAGCTCTGCCAAACCAAGCAAGACAAGGGGACATGCTTTTCTAGCTGCTCCACAGCAGACACAGTCATTAGTTATTTGCTGGTCTCATGAGGGCTTTTTTTTTCTTTCTTTTTTTTTTTTTTCCTGCAGGGATAACAGTCATTCAGGTTTATCACTTCAATTAAAAGGCAGCCTTCTCTAGCAGCCACAGCAATGAGAATCACACCTGTTTTAGAGGAAAGCTTTGCTCCCAGCAGAAGCACAAAGCTGAAGGTGCAGCTATCAGCAGTTGGATTGTCACAGGCATGGCATGAGGTACCCAAATCAGCCTCTCACAAGACCTAAGCAAACACTTTTACATCCCAGGCAAAGATACAAAGTATTGCCATGAGGGAATGACACTGCAAGAGTCCAGGGCATAGAAATCTTATTACTGCCTCTGAATGAGGTCTGTAATTAGCAGAAAGAACAAAACAAACTTCATCATGGTCTAGAACAGCTAGACCCTGAGGTCTTGGTTGTTTGCTGCGGCAATGACATTTTTTTGGTCACTTCGATAATACAAAATGAGCTAACTTTGTCATTGCCTTAATTTTTGAAAGTCTCTGAACACATCTGTCTAAATAACCATGACCCAGAGGGGAAAAGAATATATTTAAAATACGCAAGAGTGCCAAGTCTAACTCATCAGTCTCTGCTGGGATTCCTGAAAGTCTTGGGAGGTGGGACCTCAAGCAGTTTATTTTGGCATCATTCTTGGATAGAGAATCTTTTGATGGCAATGTCTCTGGAAGGGGCTTCTGCTGTAGGAGCAGAAGAAAGCCTTATAGTGAAAACGTAGAGAAAAAGAATTAAAATTCACCTGAGCTGCAGTGCTTTTTACACAAGAAGAGTAAGAAGGTATGAAAAGGAATAAAGCAAAGTTTAAAGTTATAGTGAAATAAATGAAAACTGAGAAAGTCACTCAAGACCATTGAGCTAATCCTTCTATCTATACAGAAGTGCAATTTTTACAATTTATGTGCTTTATTCCACCTTCCTTTCAGTTCTGACACAGAAGCAGCTCATTTACCTTTGGACTTCCGTGTTGATGTTAGAGCCTCAGTGGTTTTTAAGGTACTGTGTAATCTGTCATGAAGGCCTAAGCTCCTACAAAATTTCAGTACTGCTTTCTCAAGCATACAACCAATTGAGTAATTAAGGTAACTCTCAGTTATTTCATGTTGCAGTTGTGACCAGGATGTCAAGAAAATARCTGGGCAAAAGGTTTTTTCTGCTAACTGTGGTTTCTTATCTTCCCACAACTATTTTGAATATCGGGTCAATGCTTTTAGCTTAGACTAGAAGAGACAAAGAAGGCAGGAAAGAAAGTCATTATTAGATTTATAAGTCTTCTGGAGAGACAGGAGTTCTCACCCATGCACTGGGCCAGGCTGTGGCTGAGACCCCAAGCGGATCCTCTCTGCTCCCATGCCAGGGCAGCATGTGAGCCGGGTCTCAGCCAGGGTGCCACTGTCTGCCAGGGTATTAACCTCTGTGCCAGCCGCCCAGCCTGGCCTCTGGGGTCAGGCTGCTCCTCCTGACTTTATTTTGCATCAAATAAATGATTCATTGTTGCACAGAGAGTATGCAAAATGATTTTGTCACTGAATGGTTAAACGAGTCATGGGAGAAACAGGAAAGGGTTGCAGTTCCCACTCCAGAAGTTTACACTCTTAATTTAAGTAGTTAGTGTAACACAGCCTGGATTACAGATCTAAGTGAAAATACTAAGCCAAAAAATTATTGTCTCCCTGGCCTCCAAAATATTCAAAGTATTATCCCAATAAAAGCAGAACAATAAGAGGAATTAGGAACTTCTCTTTCCTCCACATAAATAAATCCCTTATACCTGAGACACAGCAGTACAAATGTCCATATTCAGCAGAAGGAATTCAACTCTGGCCTCCCACATACAAAATAAGTGCCTTAATCACTGGGTTCTTGGATGAAAGAGACCACAGCTACTTCATCATTTCCTCCCCTTGGAAGTGCCATAAAACAAAGTGTTACATCTGACACTGAGTATTTTGTCCTGCATGAGGACAAAATGGGAAAAATTATGAGAAAAATCTGTTCCTATTAATGAAAAAAAAAACTTTTTTATTGTATTTACACTCTGCTGAATTTCTTCTCCAAAAATTCCCATTTAGTCACCAATTGCCAAAACCATTATTAATCAAAGACATGACTTTCCTGAAACGTTTTGTAAACTAGATTAATCTGTTTTACAAGCCAACACTTCCCCGTGTTGGACTATCAAGTCCTTCTTTCTTAGAGACTTATGTTAGAAGAGGGGAATTTTAAAAAGTAACTCTTAAATGAAACTTGTCTTGAGAAGTCTCAGCTTGTAAGGAATTTTGTTTAATTAAATTAGGTATGTATGTATATTAAAAATATGTATACACACACATATATATATACTTAAATATATATGTACCTAGCTTGCTTGGAAAGAGAATTCACCTAGGAGATCACCTGCCTTCCCAGCTTCCCACCACTGGAATCAGGTTCTCAATACTGTGCAGTCCCCATGCGGATCACTTGCAAGTTCTTCAMCAGGGCACTGGGTTAAACTGGAACATCTGCCCTGTGAGCAAAGGCTGAGAGAGCTGGGTCTGTTCAGCCTGGAGAAGAGGAGGCTGAGGGGGGACCTGATCAGCGTGTATAAATACCTCAAGGGAGGCAGTGAGGAGGAGGGGGGCGGCCTCTTTTCAGTGGTGGGCAGGGATAGGACTAGAGGAAATGGCTTCAAACTGAAGCATYGGAAGTTCCACAGGAACTTAAGGAAGCATTTCTTCACTGTGAGGGTGACAGAGCACTGGAACAGGCTGCCCAGAGAGGTTGTGGAGTCTCGTTCTTTGGAGATCTTTAAAASCCGCTTGGATGCAGCCCTGTGCCACGTGCTCTAGGTGACCCTGTGTGAGCAGGGGGGTTGGACTCGATGACCTCTGAGGTCCCTTCCAACCTTGGGCATTCTGTGATTCTATGATTCATTCTATGATCAGCCAGCTGGACTTGTAGCAGAGTGCACCAGGGCCAGGATTCTATTCGTCACACTGGAAAAAAAAAAGTTTTTATTTTTTTAAGCATATGGACTACTCTTTTCGCATTTTGCCTCTTATTTTTTACATTTTTATCATCTCCTCTCATCTGTTCCTGCTGTTGAGAGACCCTAAGCGGTCTCAGTGATTCTCTAATACTGATGCATCTGTCAAGACGCAGAAATACTGTGCCCCTACTTCTAGATAACCATTCAAGTGAATGGTATGTTCAAAAAAATCTATTCTTTATTTACAACAGCGCTCAAGACTCTTGTCATAGGCTTTGACAATGTCCATGTCATGTCATCAAAGGTTTTGCACTCATATCCTAAAATGTGCTGAGAATATTCTCAGATATTAAGTCAAGCAGGAATGGGACTGGTACAATTCAGTACCAGGACAAACAAGCAGGAAAATTTACTTTACACCCTCTTTTAAAGTCTTCCATCTCTTCTAGAAGGCAACAGTATCTGGAGAGTCTTGAAATACTTGTGTCCCTTCCCAGACACAAAAAAGAGAAAGAAGTCTGGTATTTTTCTCACTGTCCTTAGGGAGCTAAATCTAAAAGGAATTTCTTAGCATTTGAATAAAATAATTGGCCATAGTTTACAAGGACTAAAAAGACTGAATTTGCTGAAACTTTTGTTCTAGTTGAAAAAGAAAACACAGTGGGTCCCTGCAAGATGGTTTGATTCCACCCAGGCAGGCTTTTGCCATAGCAGAGTTAAGTCCTAATATCTGAGTGTACTTCTTGAAGCACCCTTGCTTCTCAAATACCTTGTTCTTCATTCTTTCTCTACCCTGCACTCTCATGTGCTATGCAGGACTTAAAATAAGCTGGGCTGCTAGATGCAATTCTTTTTACTAGTAGTATCTTTTAATACTACAAAACAATACAGATGCTGTTGAAAGGGATGTAGTTTATCTACAGAATATTTATGTACAGAAGACAAAGTTAGAAATGTTACTGCATAGTAGTCAATGAAATACATCTTTGCTGAAAAGGAAAACTGTATTTGTTTGTTTAGAGACCTCAGTGCATATCTGATTCAGACTGTGSTTCATACAAAGGGTACATATGTGAGTGTAAATACCTGCCTGCAGATACAAGTGTGCGTGCGTGCAAAGAGCTGCAGACCTTGCCCTGAAGAGCCTCTATTCTTCCAATGCTTTTAACATTTTCCATCACACCTATCACATGGCTGTGGAGCTTCTTCTCTTGGCATGCTGCTTGCATCTGCCAACACATAGGCACAATCAGCCCTGCCTCTTTACCCTGCTTGCTGATCATCCCCTTAGAGCTGCTATGGCAGCGCAAGAGCCCGTGTGCCATGGACTAGGCCCTGGCAAACGCAGAGACACTCACGAGCTTGTGGTGTCACCAGAGATGCCTTTGCAACCTGCTGTCAAGTCTGCAGAGCCTCTCTGCTCCAACCCTCACCATTTATGTTTATTTGCCATTTAGACCTATTCAGCAGCAGAGCTAAAACACAGAGGCGGTAAATCCCACCACGATCTCCTCTATTATATGACACACTTTATTATAACAGAATAAGGGGTTCAGCTCTGCTGGACCAAATCAAGTTGGCCTGTGTGAAGTATCACATTTTAGATTCAAATCCCTGCTAAACCCTCTGCTTATGCTTGTGGTTAACATTATTTTTTATATCTGTCTTCAGAAATGACAGACAGAAGCAGCTCACACATAGCAGCAACAGCGTCAGCAGCTTTTAAAGGCCGGCTCCATAGATTAAAGGGTGATACACCAAGCACTGAAATCCCACCACCCCAGTGTCTACTGATTAGGTTGGGAGAAAGGCTGAGTGACAAACCTGTTTCCAATCTGCCCAGCCCATGCAGCGAAATGGAGCAATCTGGCCTGAAAAGGGATTTAGACTTTTGTTGTGCACAAGGGGGGAAAAAGCCGATTTAAATCCGTCAACAATACTCTCCCTCTTGGTGATCTCGGAGATAAGGAGCGGAGTCTGGACACAGTTCATCTCCTGCCTCTCACCAGGCCCCGCACTTCCACTCCAAGACAAAAGCTGGCACATGAGGGCAAATGATGCTCTCCTGCTATCGAACAGCCTGCTCACATAAAGACATGTACAATATATGGAGCCCACCTGGGGCATGTGATCTAGCAATTTTTAAAGTGGCAGTGACTGTACAACTCATGTCTATATAGAGAGAAAAATATGGCCTTCTAGCCCATCAAAACTATTGCTATTAATTTTGTGGAACTGTGTATGTATTGCACATATGTATGGCAATATGTATGTGTATGAAGCACAAAGAGACAGAAAGGTCTTGCTCCAACTTAGTTACAGTCTAAACTAGACAGACATTTGCACACCACAGAATAACAACAGCCCACACAGGTAGAAGTGAGGCAAGCAAAGAAGAGACAGCAAAAAAACAAAGGAAAAGGAAATAAGGTTTTGAACAGAGAGCTATTAGATTCCCTTACAAGGGAAGCAAATCACATGGTTTYCCTTACTCTGGTTATTTAATATATGCCATCCTGTGCATTTCACTGTGACTGCCGTAAGGAGGGAGCCATTACATTCTCTCTTTATCTCTTGTCATAAGCACCGAGAATGAGGTGATAGCCCATTTTTCTGAAACCTCTCTCAGCCCCTTGGAAAAAAATAAACTTAGCTTGTTTCATCCCAAAGACAGGAAAATGTTAAAAATATAGAACACCAGTTGCCTGTAAACAAATCTGCTCTTTGCTTATCTTTAATTGTGTGTGTTCTTTAAAAATAAAAACATAATAAAACACCCATGTACACATGCATGTGTAAAAAGTTAATCTGTGCAAAATACACAGGCTTGTTTTCTTGTGGCAGAAATGTAGATGATGCCCTATGACAGYTGTGAAGAGTACCAACAAAATGGTTGCTGGAAAACAGCAGCAAGAGCAGCAGAGATCACCTGCGTGGTTCTGCGGACACTCCTTCTGATAGGCATGAGTGCAAGGCTTTCCTGCTCACAATCACTAAAATAGACTCCAGCAAGCCCTTATTGCTGCCATATTTGGAGAGCAGCATTCAGATGCAGATTGCCTTAAATCCCATCAACTCATTCAAGCATTTGTATGCAAGTGTGTTTGCTTCTGCATGTCTATATGTGTGTGTGTGTGTTTAGATGCATTTTTATATATATACAATTCTCACTGTGCGCACACCCTCTTCCCACCCTCTCCTTYGGAAAGAGCTAAGACTGTCGAAGATGAAAATGTGCATTTTCCAGGCGACTTTGTCAGATGTTCATGTGTGCGTCTTATAAATATTTCATACCAAATATTTAACATTATTCCTTCCCCAATCGGATCAGCTTTGAAATGCTCCTCAAAGTGAATTCTCCCCTAACAATGGCTTGACGCAAAAGCCTTTTTTCTCTCTTAAGAAGAGGAGGCTGCACATGGTCCGCTGCCATAGCAGCATGAATAGTTCTTATTTAATGGAAAATAAAAGATACTTTACATTAATTCAGTGGGGGATGGAAACCTGGGCACATGCGTACCTCGTGCTTCAGACATGGAGGAGTATCATACCTTGACCTCCCCTCCTCAGGTCCCATGATTATTACCCAGCCTGCATTAGAACTGTAATGGGAAGTGACAAGTTTATGTAAATGATCCGTGCAAGGATTTTGCTCTTGTAAAACAGAGCAGTTACTCTGGGCTTTCTAATTATTTCATGCCTTGTGGTTCTGTGATGGGGCAGAGATGACTATTACTTGAAAAGTATATTGTGATTGACAAGCCACTGTCCCCCTGGAACTCATTAAGGCCTGTGCTTTGCAAGAGGGGTAGAAAGCCCTACGAGGCACCACACACGTACACACACATGCACAGACACACACACACACACACACACACACACACACACACACCCCAGTGCCGGTGCTGCCTTGACATCATTTGCTGGCATTCTTGTGCTGGAAGGAATAAGGGTAATCTGCATGTATCTCAAACACATACAGCCCCCTGGCTACAAATCGCCCAATTATCCTCCACTTTGCCGTTTTCATTTTGAAAACTATATGATTAACAGAAACGTACCTGTCAAACATGCAGCAGTCTTTGGATTTCWGTGTATCAGATGGAGAAAGTCAGTTGTTTCATAGTACAATATTCAGTAGAACGGAGAGCAGAGAGGGATCGGGATAGGAGGAAAAGGAAGCTACAACAGCTGTCACTGGTGAATTTTTGCTGCTATGTGGTTCATGCAAGTGCCTTCAAGTATGTATGAAGGGCCAGGCTGCTGCCACTATGTGACCTGTTTGCAGTTCTTCCTTAATTGATTTTTCTGGCCTTCAAACTTGCAAACAAAATGACGATTTGTTTGGTGAAAGTAGAGCCCCTGTTTTTTGAAATGCACACTGGAGAGAGGAAAAATCCTATTCAGGCAGCTGCATTAATGCTTCCCATTGTAGAAGTGTTTTTCAATTCTGCTGCTGGTTGTGGATGTAACACAGTTTAGCATAAAATCAATTCACTGTTAACTCCATAGTGGTTATATCTTACAGGCGCTGAACTCATGCAATGTTTCTTACTCTTACTTGCCTTTGATTTATGATGGATGGATGGATGGATGGATGGATGGATGGATGGATGGATGGAAGGAAGGAAGGAAGGAAGGAAGGAAGGAAGGACAGGCAACTCTTTCCATTTGGCCAAGAGTGAGATACTTAATCCATGATCTTTTCAGCAACTCACTTGACTGTTTGCATTTGACTATGCTTTGACTATTTCAGCGGGGGAGCTTTATAATTTTATTATTGTGTTCTACAATAGAATTATATTGAAATAACAGCAACCCAGCATCTCTCTCTAACAATTTTCCTGCATCTAATTTATCAGCATTTTTTCCACCAAAATATCTCAGTCATAGATATTCAGCAAACAAGTTCATTACTCRAGATCTGACCCATCGAGCTTGGGCCAAAAGCTGCTCATCATTGATAAGTGGTCAGCAGAAAGGAGAAGTAGGAGAGAAGAGAAGAACAGTGAAAGAAGAAGTGATAGAAGCATCTCTGAAGTCAGTTACATATGAGAGCCCTGAAAAAGGAATACACCAGGAACCAAGGTGGATTTCTGGGCACACTGATCATTAGCTTCATTCGTCTCCTTAGAGGGGGCTCTTACATTTTGAGCATCGTGAGCACAGCCATAGGCTATTACAAGCACTGTCAAGCTCTGCCGTGCTGAGGCCCACACAGTTTGCAAGTTGTTCACATGTTCTCAGGCTGCGGTTGAATCAYGTGTCCGGGAACAACGCTCAGCAGCCGTGTAACCCTTTGCCAGTCCAGAGCTGTGCTGCAGGAGGGAGTGAATTTGCAGGCACTGCAGAGGCCAGCATTGCTAAGTTTCTCTGCTGTGCAATTTTATGCCCTCCATCCCTGCTTTTGCAGGAAGAGGCCACAATCATGTCCTGCTGGTGAACTGCGCCTATAACCTCTCCTTCCTTGTTCCCTGAGACCCAAGTCTGATGTGTGCAGGTAACTGAGGAATTTGGCTTGTGGCTCACTCCGAGAGGAAACCACCAAGTCTTGCTTACCTTTGGTTTGGTGTGTTCACCTGGTGCATATCTCAGTTGAGTCAGACTTCTTGGGAGTGAGAGGAAGATCCTCATTTGATCTCATCTGATACTGTAGGTGCAGCCACTAGAAAACACATATTTTTACATATCAGCTGAGTAAGTCAAACCAAAAGACCCACCTTCTGCAAAGCAGAACTGCCCAATCATTTAGCACCAGCACAGTGCTTTTCTACTAAGCAAATTTCATGCGACAGAACTTATCTCTGCTCAACCCATTCAAATGAACACCCCAGCAATAGCTCATACTCTTCTTGAGTGTCCTTGAGAGGCAGCAGTGGAGAGCTACTTTTTTCACTGGAACATTTTTTAGCAGATGAGAATCTATTGCTCCTACACCTTCAACAGTGGTAAATAAAAGCGCTACGGGTAGTTCCTCTGCTACAATTCCCATTTCCAATTGGATCAACAGAGTGGTCTTTTAAAGACCTATTCAATGACTAAAACTGAAAAAAAGGGAGCTCTGAAAAAGCAGAGTGCTCCTTAGAACTCAATCTTTTTCGGTGTTCAGACCCTTCACACTGCACAGATTCAGCAGAAACATTTTTCAGACCTAATAACTCCCTTCTATCGTTGCTATAACCAATAGTTATAGCTATTACCTATAGTTATAGTACCAACAGTGGCAGCGACAGCGACTAGCAGTTAAGGGGCGTGGAATATTTTATAGGCAGGAGAGTTCGAGTCACTTCTAAAGCGACTGCCAAGAAGAAAAAGAACTTAACAAATACCAAAAAAGCAAGTTCAACCAAATTCACTAAGTGACTTAGAAGAAAAGATCATTTTACTCTGAATGAACACTCAGAAATGAAAGGGATTGACSGAAGTCTATCGTACATTCAGTCATGACCATAGTCACAGTGCCTTTATTTCAGCAGTCCAATTGCTCTAATGAGGCTTCACCATCTTTTTGAAGCGTAGCAGCTGCCATCAGATATATAAAACTCAGATCCTAGGAACCCTTGATCATGAACAGCTACACCCAGCATCCACCTCTGCCTCTAACTCTGTAGAAAATAGAGCAGAAGAGCACAAAAGGAACTAACAATTTATTCAGAAAACTTGATAGAGAGGCTGGTAATAAAGAGAGAATCAAAGACACAGAACCATTTGTTTCAGTGCTGGTGGTAATTGGATCTATTACGTTATACAGTAGAACTGTTGTAAGTGAAAGTCATGGGATAAACACCTACACTCTATACTTTCTTGGCTCCATACCATTACCTATGGAAAAAGTTAAGATGATTCAGTTTGTATAAGTACCCTAGTTCAAATACTTATGTAAACTGTGCTATTAAAATCATCTCGGTTAAAATTCAAGCTAACATACTTCTGGCATGTTTATCTAGTCTCAGTGGAAGTGTCTGACCTTTATGTTGCTTTATGTGGGTAATGCAAACTGTTGTTAATAACATATTTTAAGTTCAATTCTGCTTATGTTGGAAGGGAGTAAATCAGATGGTGGAAGTCACATACTATTTCTCCTGTCTCAGACTGGGCAAGCCCGAAAAGAACCATTTTCCTCAGTATATGTATGTTTATATGTATGCATATATATATATATTCCTCTGTGTTTTTGCATATATATATATATACACACACACATAGATAACATTTATTTATATAAAATATACATATATAAAACTAGCATACACAGTATTCACATGTTCAAGGACTTTAGACTTGGCTACTTCCAGTTATGTAAATTTAATGATTAGTAAAGCTTGGAGGTTTGGCTTTCTTTTTTGATAGGCAGCCAAGCTGAAGGAACTTCTAATATAGAGAAAAGCCCATTCTCTCTGGTCTATAAAACTGGCTGAAAGGCCCCCAAACCACGTCCACTTGCAGCCTTCCTGCTGTACCTGTTCCAGCTTCTGCATCAGAGAAGCAAGAAACATGGCAGGTGAAAACGAAGGCTAACTAAACTGCCTGTGTGCACACAGGAAGTTCTGTTTTCAGCCCCAGAGTGCTGCTCTCTCCAAACGCTACAAAGAACATGGCAGGGCTGCGAGTCTGAGGTGGTCATCACAGACTGTACTTTGTAGATTTCTTTGGCTGTGGACATACAAAGTCTCCAGAGAAAAGCTACACTACTTCAAAGAGCACCCACCTTTCCATACAGCACCACCAGGAGATATGGCTAGGTAGTTTTAAACTTGAATTATCCATTTAGTTTAAATATATTAAAACCGCAGATGTCATAGCTACATACGTAAAAAATCAAAATCCTACCTTCATGCAACAAGACAGATCCTGTCAAATTCATATGCTAAACGTATAGATGTTCAGTGTGAAACATGATCATATCCTGACAGTCTTAGTAGAAAATACTTTCAAAATACCAATCTTAAGCATTTCGGAGTGCTGCTTTGGTCAGCCCATTTCACCACTGAACTAAACCCACAAAAGTTTCAAATCTTGTGGAATTAAATCATTTGGGTCTAAAATCTGTGGCTGGCCTTTCTATTTGAATTTCTACTTCTTACCTTTCCCCTTTCCTGCTGTGAAATGTGCAATAATTGCACAGCAGATTACTTTTTTTTTTTTTAAGAACATGACATGGCCATTATTAATGTGGCCTGGTATTAATCAGTTTTTCTTTTCATCTTTATCAGACATCTATATCTCTCTCAGAGGTTTTGTTTACATAAAACAGTGCACTTGGATGCATGGTCCTTAATGAGTTTCTGTATAGCCAGAATGCAGCAAGTAAAATACACTACTCTTTCTAATTATGAATCATTTGACTGTGCTAAGAGAAAGAAAACTTCAGCAAATTGTTCCAGAAAGCTTTTTTTTCTTTTTTTTTTTTTTTTATTGCTATAAAGATCAGCCATAAATTATGAGTTAGGACAATGCTGCTTTGGCTCCAAGCAGAAGCACTAGGAGGGGAAACCCCCCCAACTGTGCTCATATTTCATGCTCCAGGATCAGGGAGCAGTTTCTTCCTATAAGGYTCTGCCAAGGACGGTAAAAGAAAGTTGGCCGAATTCTGGTCTCAAGCCGGGGGGATCTACCTAAACGGGGGTCCTGAGAACACTTCCCAGCTCCTGATTCACACTTTCCCTAGCATGTGGATGAGCACTGGATGCACACAGATACGTCCTGCTTTTTTCCAAGAGAAACTCAGGTGAGGAGGCGGTGAGAGAGTTGCAGTGAGTCTGTACTCCAACTTTCAGCCCTCTGCAGGGCCTACCTGCCTCCAAGACAGAGGCACCATCCCACGACATTGTGATGGCTCTGAGCATTTTATTGCAAGCTCTAAAATCGGAGCATTTGTTGTAAGAGCAAAACAAGCTAATTTCATTATCCACACACTGACCAATAGAAGGAGAGTTGTCCCACACAGCCAACTGGCCCTACACCCTTGGCTTGATGTGCATAGTTTCTACGAAAGCGTAGAGCTGAGGACAGGATTTAGCCCTTTTCTCTGAAATCTGTCAATTTAGTTATAAATGATTAAGAGTCCTGCCCATAAGTAAGGCAAACAATTGTAAGTTTTATTCTTGCCAAGTCCCAGGGGTCAGCGCTCCATAACACAACCAGAGGCTGCCTTGTGCAAGCTCCCATGAACGCCCAGCACAAACACATACCAAAGGTTAGTGGGGAGAGCTGAGGGCCCACAGCACATGCTCTTCAGGACTCTGCTGACCCATTTCGCTGGAAAACGAGTAGGTCATTTCCCAAAAGAGCTACAAGAGCTGGAGCAGTGTCAGGGAAAGAGAGGGCACAAAGTCGCTTGGTGGCTGCCTCTGCCTCCTCTCCCTTGGCCTATGTCCTCCAAAAGCCTGGCCCATGACACAGCTAATGGAGTAACAAATTCTGGAGCAAGAAATACGTAAGACATCAGAACAAGTATGGGTCATAAAACACAAAGAGTTAACAGAGTCATCTGCCAGACAGAAAAGTGCTCAATAGTTTGGGAAATCCCTTTGGCTTTACATATTGATGTTATTTGGCTAGGTCACTGTTGAGCCTGGACAGGGGGCAATCTCTTAATCTCTTAATTATTTTGGTTTATTTCTATACACACTAGCTATTATCTTTTTTAGATTAAAAGGATACTTTATTATTATTATTAGACAATATCCAGGTTATTTCCCTGGCTGAAGATGGATACTTTTCAAGTAAGCAGGATWACAAGACATGATAGGTGTCTGACAAAACAGAAGCATATACATAAAAAGACTTCCAGATAGTCACAAACCAACATTGTAACAGAACGCCATGTGTGTGCCTAAAACACCCATCTTGCCTTGTAACTGACACTGCCAGCAAAGTGTGGCTAATTCTTGGTAGTCTTATTGTGTTAGGAATAGAAAATTGGCAGTTTGCTCAAGATATAACACTTGGAGGGCTTGAAGTTTTCCAGAACAAAAATTTGAATGAATGGGAGAATGAAAGCCTATAATTACTTCAGAAAGTCTGAGTTGGTGAAGGGAATACAGCAAAAAGAAGCTAACACCAAGCAAAAGGTTTAGGRAAAAAACTCAAACACTTTTGGAAGTGAGAAGATTTTCAGAAAAYCGAAGTAGAAAAGGACACAGAAGAAATAATAGTAAACAATAAAAATGAACTTTTTTTAACATGTAGTAAGATTTATTTTGAGTATTAGCTGATGATTATGCAGTGGGAAGATGCAAAGTCCTTCTTTTATTTAGCTTATGGTTGAKTTCAAAAGCAACTGGAAAAAAAAAACCAAAACGTGTTGGATATTTCGTGTACTCATTTTTCATTCAAATGCTCCTGAGCAGTGTGCTAGGTCTTTTCAGAGTAGCAAAAAAAATCCCAGGCTTTCCAGTCAACTAGGATTTTTATTTCTGCAACAGGCAATCATCTTGTTAGCAATCTGCTTCCACAGGCTTCATATAACTCCTTCTTTAAGACTAGCTATTTCCTATAGCCCCATAATCTTTGACCCTACTCCACATACTAACAGACTACTCACTTCTCTAAAAACAAACAAAAAAATGCTGACATCCTGCATAATGGTACTTCCCAAATAGTCCATAAASCTGTCCAGTGGATTCCTCCTCCATTTCTTTCCTTATTGTTATCTCCCTCAGCATCTTGTCTTGCAGAGTTCAACTGAGATTGCAATGTCTAGAGGCCATGTAAACCACCTATGGCTCCACACATATATTAAGTAACGGCAGTATCTGGCGGTGGAACCACAACATGCTTTCCAGGTTTGAAGTCCTTGGAGAAGTCTCAAACTTTTAGGACTCCACTGTCAATCAAGGTACTTGAGAACAAATAGTAAAGGAAAAGGGAAGATTTTCTGAGCCCTTCTGAATGTTTTTGCCTCTTTACATAACTAAGTCTTCCAATTTTAAAGATACATTCCTGATCACATAGGTATATATCAGTAATCAGTTCCTAGATTCTTTTTTGAAACTAAAACTTTAGATCTTGGCTCTGTTGAAGTCAAAGATAATTTTGTGCTATCAGACTGAATAAGTTTTGAATCTCAGTGGCGTAGGACAACAAACTTTGCCTTCAAAACTGGTAATGTTCATGGACCAAACTTGGCACCCTTTGCCCAGTTTTCTTCCTTTACATCACTAGACTCAATAGGATGCTCACATTTATCCTCCAAAATTATACATTACATTAGGAGAAGTGCTAAAAGTCCAAATCTTACCAGTGTCTTCAAAAGGCTGTGGCATTAGAAAGCAGCCTGAGGCAAGAAATGTTTAATTCAAACATACAATAAAACTGTTGAGATCTTAAGAAGAAGGAGGAAATTACTTAAACCCCAGACTACCGTGTGATATCCCAGGGCCCAATCACATGAAATAAGGTACAGGTAAACAGGAAGAGAAAAAGGAGGTCATTCCATCTTGGGTGAGAAAAAAAAAATAATTCTGGGGCATCTTTTAACCAAAAGGCAAAAAAAGTTTTTTTCTACAAGCTCCAGAAGGCACGTCAACCATAAAAGAAACTACAGAAATTGCTTTTCAGACAGATTCGTGCTGGACTGTGTGGAATAACTCTTCCTTTGATCTCATTATCCACAAAATTGAAACAAAGATGGTATTCAGGGATCTGTCTCATTGATCTAGGCCAGTATACAATCCTTACCTGYAGTTTAGGCATGGACAAAAGCCCACCATCCTGTTGTATCAGCTTCAGCAAGTTTCCAGTCAGTTTTTTTCTGTCTGTGGACAAAACATACGGATAAAGTTAAGAGGCTTGCCTCTAGTCTTTTTTGCTCTTCAGCCGTGGTAAAAGAGGGAGCAACACACACCCGAAGATGACTCACTCACAGTACATGGATTAGCAGCTCACAACCATTGTTTCCAAACTGTCCTAGGGACTTGAATTGCAAAGTCCAGATTTGCTCTGAATTTTTTCCACCAAAATCAGAGCTATTCAGATGTGGAGTTTAGTTTTGTTTGAAGTCTACGTAAGAGAGGTCAGTTCTGGTGTACCACAAAGGCCTTGTGCCCCCTCCCAGGGGACAATCCCACCCTTTAAATTGTAATATGCAGGAAATGAAGGGAAGAGAATGGAGACATGCAAGGCCAAATCTCCCTCATTTTGCCTTGGGGGGTTGTACATGTGCAAGCTGTTCTCTGTCCTCGCTGTACACTGCACCATTTCAGCAAGAAGCCCAGTTTCCCATGATTTTTTACAGGCATGTTGAATACAAGCACTGAAGGCTGATTCAATTAAATGAGAATATGGTTTGGGTGATTTATGTCCTTCTGTTAGGACACAAGTGACTTCATTAATAACGTCTTCTAAGCTCAGCACTTTGTCTAGCACAGTTCTGCTTTACGCAGCCTAATTCCATGCAAAACACTTTTCATTAAAATACCGTTAGGTTTATCACCACATGCTGTAGAGATTATGAATCAAATAGCTGGTCATTGTATAATAGGGAGCCCAACTTCTACAAAGAAAAAAAACCCCAGCTCCTAAATTCCTTGCTGTGAGATGGAAGTTACCTATTCACTCAAACACATTTTATTATTCCAGTATAGAAAGTATTTTTATTACTAAATGAAATGTGCAGCAGTATCTCAAGAACATGTCACGTGCCTGGGCTCTTCCAGTATGAGATACAGATGCATATGTTATTTTTCTTCTTGGTATTTTGAAGTTCTCATAGATACCTGGTTTCTATAACAATGTCCCTTAAAGACAAACAGTGGCCACAGAATGTATCTCTGGGACCAGCCATCTGGGTGGGATGGGGGAGTGTGGACATAGGGGAGCGCTTATATTTAGCCTGCAACTCCAGCAAGTAACGGTGATTTTGATCTGCTGTGAGGAGTTGATATGGTGCCTGGCTGTCTCTTTGTTGTAAGAGTCTGGGAATTTCCTGCAAAGCATGTAATATGCTTGAGGCATCTAGTTTTAAACATTTATTTGCCAAAAAAAGGGTGTATTATTTGGCATTTTTCCATGGTGACTTAATTCAAATGCTATGAACAAAATGGAAATGGAAATGGAAAACACCTTTCAGTTACAAAATGCCACTCTCATGCACTCTGAATCTTGATAGCTTAAGCCACAATAAGCACCATAAGAACCAAGATAAAACCCCAAAGAAATTTACAGCAGTTAACTGTAAGCATCATTAAGCTAAACACAGCAGAGACTGTTAGTTCAGTGGCCAGTGTGAGGAATACTGGGGACAGTCCCCATGCTGGCATCCTGGAAGAATAAACATAACTTGTCCTCTCAACTTCTCCATCACAGGGAGATGAAGCCTACCTACCCTGTGCTCAGAGGTAAGCTGAGGTGCAATACATAATCCTGTGCACTTATTTGACCTCGAGTCTTGTACTTCTTATGGTCCTTTCTGGAGTTACAGGACTCTGTAAAAGCCTGCATTCGCTTAAAAAAGGTTTCAGTCTTCCTTCATTACAGAGTGCGGCATCACAAGTCTTTAGTTTTCGGGAAGGCAACAGAGAGGTGGCTGCATTATCTATGAGCTAATCTGATTTAAAGGCCTGCCTTACTTTGAACATAAAGATTGCAATGCCACATATAGGCAAAGAAGGTTGAGCTCCCTAAATGAAACACTATAGAATCAGGTCAAGATTTCTTCTAGTTATTTTTTATTTTGTCTGTTTGTGATTTCTTTGCGCTGACCTTAACTCAAAGCCCCAAATCTGTATGAAGGTGCAGCAACTGAGTGCCCTTTTTTAAAAACTCACTCCTTTAAATGAGGTTCCATATAAATGGAGGAATCCTTATCACTACTGGATAAAAAACAAAAACAAACAAAAAACCCCCCACTTGGTCCCTATCCCAGTTCACCTTTTAACAGGCCTAAACACAGCTAATCCAAGCCTTATGCTACTGGGATAACTGCAACATGGTCTCCAGTCCTGGACAGAGTCACCTGTCCTCCGTCAGGCCAACTACAAGAGACTGTGTCCTCAAAGCCTTTCTTTTAAAGACCCATTTTATTATCCTTATCTGATTTACATAATGTGAATTTAACCAATCGCTCTTATTCAGGAAAGATTTTCAAAGCTGTGTATTGTAGGGAACAGGGTCATTCCATAACACCCCTTCCCTGGGGAGTCCCTACACCTCCTGCACATCCCTATTTCTCAGACTGGGATATCCCACATGGAGCCACAAAGCCAGAGAGCTGCTTAAATTAGCTACTCAGCCTGGTGAAACTTTTGCAAATAAATTTCAGGTTTACAAGATCAAGCTACGATCAGCTGTTAGAAGTGTTATTAAGTAGATACGAGGCGGTCAGGAACAGGCAGTGATCAACTTCTCTCAGAGCCAGAGCTTCTCTCAGATTTACCACATAGTTTTGCCAGCATTTGTTGATCATTTTACATGAGTGCTGACTGCAAATTTACACGAAGTAATGTAAGATTAAGAACTTCTATGTGGAGGTAGCTAGACTGGTTATTAGACAGCAAGCAAAGGAGGCAAGCTTGCAAGAGCAAGCAGTGCTCTTCTGATTATGATTTATGTTTAGTTCCAAGCCTTGATGTAAGACAAACTATTGTACCCCATCATACACACAAGCATTTCAAAGCCTAACTCCCTACACAGTTTTGTAGCAAAATGCTACAGATTTTTAAGTAAACTATTAAATTKCTGTTGTCATTGTCTTGACTTTCATTGTCTTGAATTTCATAGAGCCAGCTGATGTTCAAATGTGTTTTGTGATTTCAATCTTCTCCCTTAGGCTTACCCACAAAACTCTACCACATACTTATTCAGCAAATTAACTAAATTATTTCCTTCCCAAAGAAAAGCTCAGATCTTCATGGGGAAGGTTGACGGGTCTTGGCAGAAAAGTCTGGAATTATGAGGCCACTGACTAACGGTAAATCAGTTACAAGCATGGATCAATGAAGTATAGATTCAAAGAAGGCCACAGTGAGACAAATCCTGGATTTGTTTACAGTCTCTTCAAACAGAGCCACTTTACTAACATCAGCTGAACTACTCTGAGTTTGTGCTAGTGTAACTGAGATCAGACTCCTTCAAATTCCCAGGCACTCAGYACATTGAGTTCCATATATCCCACACAGACGGTTTCCACCACAGCTGACACACTAGGCCAGGTTCTTCCCTTTTATGCCACAGCAAATCTATAGATTATAAAATATATATATATTTTAAAGAAGATATATAATTTGTAACATATCATTATAGGGTCTTGGGAAGTCAATTACTTACAAACACTAAAAACAGGCAAACTTTTAATTCTCTCCCAGCATGACAATTTTGGGGAACTATATTTAAGCAAGCAATTAGTATTCTTTAGTACACCAGTGAGGTGCAGCACAGGTACCACAGACCCTTTGGAAATAGCAAACTTCCATGCACAGGCACAGATGTGCCAGGCAGCTTTCAGAACACAACAACTTCACATTCCTCACTGCCTACGCACAATCCCACCATCAGCCCCACTTAACCTCAGCAGGATAACCTAGTCCTAGTCCTCTAAAAATAACCAWTAAGCCATCCTGCCTTTGGCTTAAAAATGCAGAGCCTTCCAAGCTACAAAATCTTTTCTTCTTTAATTCTACTTTAATTCCCCTTCTTTTCCTCAGCTCCATAAAGACTCCGCAGGATTCAGGGGTGCCCAGCTGTCCCTTCCCTTAGCTGTGGCAGAGAAACCACCTACTCCTTCACCATCAATCCATCACGCACAGGAGCAGGAAGAGGGAAAATTGATGGTGGTGCCAGGAAACAGTAAGTCCCTGGGATGCCACAGCGCACACATCCCGGTGCTCCCTCTCAGGGATGTGGCTGCAGGCTGGTGCTGTGGCCATGCCTTTCAGCTCTCCCAACCTGCACAGCTCCTGGGTGGCCTTTCCGGCCCGTGCTGGAGGCCAAGCACTGTGGTGGGGAGACCGCCCCACACRGCAGGCGGCCTGCGCCACTGCTTGGGATGATGATGGAGGCTCTTGGTTTCCTTCATTTATAACAGACGGATTTGAGCAGGAGCCGATCCTGTCAAGCGCTTCCTGTCCTGCACACACCCTTGTCAAAGAGCTCTTTAGAGAATTCAGAAAGAGGATTAATGCTAATAGGTATCTGCCTGTCATTTAAAAATCTCAAGCAGCACTTGCTGGATTTTCCTCATGAATCTCTAATGCCCAGCAGTGCAAGGGCACGTTACAGGAAACTTTGCAGGGAGTACATGCAGCAAGGCACTGTGCCACGTGCAAGTGGCCCTGCAATGTATGGGCAGAGCTCATGGCCTATATATCAAATTGCAGTAAAGCCTTTTGGAGTAGGAAGAAAAACATGCATTTTGCCTTCAAGTGGCTTTACCCATTTCATCCTTTCAGTCATGTGCTATAATTCATTTTGCTATGCACTTTAGAAACAGTCAGTCTGCAATTGCATTTGCTTAGCATAGTTAGTAACGTAACATTAACCACTCAGTCCTTCTTATCCAGAGCAAGTGCTCAGACTTGTAACTGTGTAACAGATATTAAATTTGTTGGACCAGGCTAATAGCTTCTTTGGTTAAGTGCTAACGAAGGATCCACTCATAATCCCAAAGGAATCTTCAATAGGTGCAATTTCTGATCCTCAGGAGCTTGGACTGTATTTTACTGCAATAAATGAAATCACCAGAGCAATGGCATAACGTTTGGAGAGGCTGCATGTAATTCTTGGAACAAGGCAGCACAGGAAACACAAGGTGTAGAGAATTGATAAGGTGACCACAAGCTCACCGCTTGATCAGGCAGCTCTCAAAGAAGGTGACTGCCATCCAAAAGCCCTGCGGGTTGCTGACATTACAGGAGGAACATCCATTTGCCATGTCTGGCAAGTGTTCTCTTTACTTTGGCAAGGGGAGGAACGCAATGAAACACATTGACCTCTTTGAAGAATGCCCTAACAACTCAGAAACACAAGCTGCCTCTGCAATTTGTACTTGGCAGTCCCTCACCCCAACTTTCTTCCTTTTCTTGTGTCCTGCTTTTACCTTCTTTGAAAATCTCTAGCTATCCTAGAGATGCAACGTGGCAAAAAAGGAAAGGAATAGTAAATTTGACTTCAAAGTCTCAGACCACATGCCGTCTGCCGATGAACTTTCCACTAGTCAGGCTGCTGGCCCAAGTACCCAACATCTCCTCTTCCCTCCGCATGCTCCAGTGCTTCACCGCCACACACACAACAGGAGGATCTGCATTACACCAACAGCAGCTGCGCCATTCCCCTTATTTCATTAGTGCTTTCTAACAGGATTTTTGAATCTACCAAAATGCAGAATTGTAACTTTTCATTTATTTTCCCTTCTTCTTTTATTTTTCCATTTCTTTTCCTTCTTTTCCAAAAAGATGTGTTCTTTGAAAGCCACAAAAAAGGATGCAAGAGATTCACCCATGACTAGAAAGCAAAATGTCTTTTACAGCAGGGAAATCACCAGTCATTGAGGTTTTGTGCTTTTCCTATGCAATTAAAAAGTTCTGTGTCATTTGCTCATTATGCTTTATTTGTTTGCATGTATTTCAACAAAGAAAACACTGAATTTTTACAAAATGAGCATTTCTGTAAGATTCGGCATCAACCAGACTAGGCATCAGAAAGAAGCACACGGATGTATTTTTAAGACAATGCTGAAAATAGACATGATATTAAAGTATACYAGGTGAGAAACACGAGTATCTGTGCCTGAATTGTGAAAAAAAAGACTATTCCAAGTGTCTCTCTGTAAAAACATATAAAAGGGCAGGGAGCAGAGAAACTGGCTGTGCTCAATGGTTGGGAAAGCCAGCATTCCTCATCAGCCCCAGGCCGGCAGCTTTTACTCTTTAATGGCTTTGTGTTCTCTAATTAACATTTCCAACTCCAGTCTTCTTGAAAAAACTGTTTACATTTGTCTTGTTAATTCCCATTACTTAATAATCAGAGGCCCCTGCAATTACCTACACATCAGGAAGATGAACCAAAGACATGATCATATCAGAGATTTTGACATTTAAATACTTGATTTGCACAAACATAAAAGTGAACACCTGCAGATACAAAAAAAAAATAAAAAAAACTTAGAATGCACATTTAAACTCCAACTCTGAAAATATATACATTATAGGACTACATGCTAAGGCATGTTGCGGTACTCTCATCTAATATCTAATTTTTTGAGAATATCCCTCACAAATTTCCTTTTAAAAACAGAAGAAAGAAAGTAAAATGTCCCTTCCTCATGACAAACTGGACTCTGCCATTTGCACTCCATGCTGCTCTCCTTTGGCCAAGTCATTAAATCTCACTTTGGCTATATTCAAATAAATGGGGACAACAGCACTTCAGGGTGCTGTATCTGATGAGGTCCCTTAACATTTGTGAGCGAGCCCAAGCTGTAACAACAGGTCTGCTGAAAACAGGTCTGCTGGATAACTGTGTGAGGGCAGGAAGTCAACTGGCGCAGAGGAAGAATTTCTTCCTCCCAGTCACTCAAATTTCCCACTTTCATTGCTCTTTTCTTCTCATCAAGGTGTGTCACAGCACAGACGCACTCTGCAGAACAGCAGATGCAACACTCTGCAGAACAGCAATTCAATGGTACATGGACAGGCAAGGAAAGCCTGTGAGAGCCCATCTTAGGCTCTACATCTGGTGCAGTGTCAGGTAATGAKGTTGTTGGACATAGCTCAGAGGAATCAGTTATTTAAAAGCAGATTAGAAAAGCCAACCAGGAAAAGATCCTCTTGTTCTGAATATTTATCTTGAGAGACAGCACTGAAAGCTGTRCCTCCGAGACAGAAAGCATAGAACTGGGAAAAAATGTATAGTGTGGGACTCATTAATATTGATTTGTCAAATTTCTGGTTTGTAKATCCCTGTCATACTTGGAGACTGAGGAAAAAATCATTGCTGCTCCTTCTTGAGAAAAATAAATACATAAATAAATACAAGAGAAAAGCAGAGGGGAAAAACAAAAGAAGCTAATGGAGACGGAAAATGTGTCATGGCATTTCATGTAAGAGCAGAGGATAGGGAAGCTTTGTGGAGACATGATTTGACTTGGTCGGAGGGCTGTATCACAGCAGACACGGTAACTGCCAGATCAGCTGAGGACTGTCAGACAAAAAGACAGAGCAGCATGGCCGGCTGCCCTGCTGCCCGGGAACCGGGATGCCAACATGAGCATCAGTCACCTAGAGTGGCAGGGAGCAAGGTGCTGGGCTCCCAGGAGGATGAGGGTCCCACTTCTGCTCCACACGACACACACATTTACCACAAGTCTATTACATAGGGCAAAGCTGCAACTATTTTCTTCAAATCCTGATGCCCACTTATAACTCAATTTTAATGGACTTCTACGTTTTTCATCCCGCCTATCTTATATGCCATGTATCTGCCTACAGCAACATTTTATGGACAGATATAAAACTCAGATAATGAAGGTTTATTGTAAAAATGCTGGCACAACTGTTACTAAGGTGGGACAAACTGGCGCCACTATAATTAAAGAGATAATTAAATGGGCAGTTGCGAGTTTGGTAGGATGACCATTTGGGTGCAACACATCAAAGCAATGCTCTTCATTTCTCAACACCTCCCGCTACCACGTTACCCAGCCAGCTTTCACCAAGTACTAACAAAGGCAGCACATGCTTTTAGCCAACACAGTAACAGAAGGGACATACTGGGATTCTGATGCTCCTCTCACATGCTTCAAGCCAGAAGCCCACAGAAATTTAGTGGCCTGAAACAATGTTTTACATGACCTGAAACTTTTAATGACTTTTGATAAATAAATTGAAGGGCAATATTTTTAAATGCTCCTAGAAGGGAGTAAAAATCCTTTTAGAATCAGTGTTTTATATTTGTGGGAACAAACAACTAAACAAGACAAAAATAAAGTCCCCAGATACTAATTACCATCACTGTTCTCCCATTTTAATACACACACACACTTTACCCAGCTCTGCAGGCAACAGCATATATGCTTGCTTCCTCCAGATGATAGTATAAGCAAGCCCCATATCTGTGCAACCTTTCACCACACATGTTCTAGGGGTTCAAAGGAGCATCCATGTCCCCCTCATAAAACATTTTGTTCACTCATATGTTCACTTGTGTTTTTGTTCTCGGTGAGCTCTCCCTTTTCTTTTTTCAGCATTACCCCTTATTACTCAAACTTTTGGAGAAGTAGCTTATCTTGCATTTTTCCTTTCCTGCTTATTTCCCTCCATCTGCCCTGTATTAAATTAAGCAATATCATTATACAGTAAACAGCGCAATAACCCAAGTCAGCATATGGTATTCATAAGTTATTACTGTGCAGTTCTGAAATTGTCACAGTCTCCATTAAAATATCCCAAGCTTTGCAAAGGTCTGAACTATGCAGCAAAGGTGTAAGTTCAATAGCAACAGAAAAACTGTCCTATCAGAGCTGAAACTTCAACGTGCTCTGACATAGCCTTTGGTRCAATGATACCCTGAAGCTTTCAAAGAGAAGTCCTCAGGGACAGGACAGCCAGGACAACTCACGGCCCCAAGCCTTCTCCCTAGGGCCCGCAGGAGGAGGCTGTTAAGGGCCAGAACTTTCAGATACCAGCAAAGGTGATGGCCACGTTTCTTTCAGTCAGCATCACAGCGTGCTTGGCTTGCTGGGTGTGTGCCACCTGGTATGTGCAAATGGCTTCTTCCCTGCAAGCGTCCCCAGAAAAACAGGAGGTGGTTGTCACTACCAGAGCGTTTATATAGAGTGTTCTTCATATGGATTCACTCTTGGGACCAGGCAAAGCTTCTGAGAGGAGGCAGGGGCAGGCGCAGACTGTATTAACTGCCCAGGCAGTGGTGGCTTATTCTTAAGGGAATAGTCAGAGACTTCAAATAGGGACAGTCTCTTAAGACCATGTTCTCAAAACCTGGCTTTACTGGAAAGCACTGGGCCTACCTACGTAAATCAAATTATACTGGGCATGTGCATGAAGTCTGCTCACAGAATGCAGAACAAGGCTACAATGTCCCTGCCACTAGACTCGAGCTCTCCAGCCAGGAGAGCTCAGTACAACTGCTCTGAAGGACAAGGTACATAGAGCAGCAAAAATCCCCCAAAATAAAGCCTGTGCATTGTGTAACATGATCATGACAGAAAAACCTCCTTTTCTGTCCTTTGCTCATCAGCAGTGAAGAAGGGGAATTGACGGTTCCCAGCATAAGAGTATGCAAAGCATTTTTACCGATCATTAGATGAAGAAATCCTCTCTTTAATGTGGCCATTGTGTCTGGCAGCTAATTTGGTTACATACACACAGAAAGTGGCTCAAACAGCAAGAAAACAAGAAGGCGCAATCCACTCCTACACTGTGCTTGGTGGTGCTACACGGGTTACACTGGGAACTATATTAGCATATGACCTACATTTTAAAATTAATTTTGTTCTCAAGTTAGGTGTTCATGGTTTTTTACTCCTGCAGGCAATTGGTGCTATTGTATGTGTATTAATGTATCTGCTCCACCATGTGTTTCCCCTCCCCTCCAGTATTTGCAAGAGGGGAGGGTCTTCTCATAATCAAGGTCCAAGCACTGCTGACTCTCCAGTTCTGCACGCTGCAACACTCATGTCAGCAAAGCAGCGGGAGCAACTGATGAGTGCTCACACGGGACCATTCTAAGCTCCAAGGAAAAAGAATAATCTGTACTAGAAATGGAGAAGGAGGAAGAAACTAAATGAGAAGGCAGAGCCAGTTAAGGTTTGCAAGGAGAACTAAAAGGCTGTAAAAAAAATAAGGAAAAGAATAAGAAAAGGAAAAGGAGGTTGATTGAGCTGTAAGAGCGCTGGAAGAAAGGTTTCTGCAAATATTATGGAGAGATGAAGCACCAATTGGGGGAGGAAGAAGGTTGACACGAATAGCTAAAATAATTAACATAATACATGCCTTTCTAAATTGTCCATCAAGAAGCAAAAGATTTGAATAAGTAGGAAGTAGTATTTGATTTCTATTAACTTATGAGTGAGGTTATACATGGAAAGGCTACAGCTTGGATAACACTTATTTTAATAGGTTGGGGAATTATGGCATTTAGACAATTATAGAACCTCTGAAAAAAATACTTTAAAGGAGCACTTGGGAACTGGGAAAGTACCAGAAGGAAAAAACAGATATATTGCATTTCAAACAAAGAAGAATGAGTGATCCTAGCAAGTGTCCAGCAGATCACTTWAAAATAACTTAGTAATTTCAGACACTGAGAAAATTACAGGAATCAATACCCATTCCCTTATGCTAAAGGTGAAAGACAAATCCATGTATCAGTGGAGTGCACAGTGCAGTCTGGGACCAGCTGCCAGAGATGGCATCATTCCCACTGCATCAGTACTTCAGAGGAGGACACAACAGAGACTAAAACAAACTGAAACAGGACCCTTCGGCAAGAAGTAAATCTCTCTTAGCTGAAGCAGAAACTCTCTTCTCTCCTACATGGGGAATTTTGTTCTATCTCCACTGTTTCACGGCATCTTGTAGCCTTTGTACTACCTGTAACCAGTTTCTGAGAACTTAAATTCTTCCTATCACTGCAGCTGCTAAACTGATGTAAAAACCTTGTTTTCCTTTGTCAGTAGTTTAGAGCAGAGGTTGTCTGGTTACTGCRCTTAACCCAAGGAACCCTAATTAAGACCCTAATCTCTAGTCTCTGCCTGAACCAGCCCTTCAGTTCCTGGTGTGGCCTTTGCAAGGCCATGGGGATGGATTCTGAGATGGCATTTGCAGGTAAGGTTTACCTGGAGGCCACTCCTCTCTCCTGGGACTTGTGCAGCACCAGCTTGTGCTCCTGACCTTCCTGCTGAAATAACTTTAATTTCTTCCACCCCTCATGTCCTGTGCTCGTTGAGATATCCTCTCTACCTGCACAGGTTGTTTATCGTGTTCATTCTTTGCTTGTCTTTTTTTTTCTACCAGTAAAGTTTGAATAATCTCCATGTCTTCCATGCATCTCATGCAAACTGTGAGTATTCTTGTATTCTTTAAATTTCCTTTTTTTTTTTTTTTTTTTTTTTACCCAGGGCACGCATTTTCTTTTCTTGATTTGGATGACTCCAAGACAAATTTAAGAAGAAACTCCTTTCATAATGCCCTTAGAGTAAAAAGAAGAAAAGTGAGGTTTAAAAGTAAATGGAAGATGACAGCTAAATCTTTAAAATCATAGAAACACTAATCTCTCTGTTAACTACAGTATCTGCAAATCACATGAGTTCCCTAATCAGAGCACACTATTTGTCCTTCTAGATACAGAGAGATGCATTTTGTAAAGCTCCAGTGTGAGACTGTGGTATTGTACTGAGCAAAAGAATTAAAATGGTAACTCTAATCACTACTAAGTAATACAATTTAATTAAAGACAGGAATTCATTGTCAGTGTCTAACCAGAGCTCTCAATGGATCAGATTTTCAGAAGCAATGAAATTTCAGAGGTAATAAGGTAATTTGGTGCTTTTCTTTGCTAAGCCACTGATTCATGGAAAGGATTGACAGTATACAAACATATCTARTTCTCAGAAGGATTTTAGAGTCATCAAACTCAGTGTTCCAGAAATCACAGATCATACAACCTTTTTTATAAATGTACACCCAAATCACCAGTGGTTACAGAGGTGTCACCTTCAGCACTACTGGAAAAGATGTAGGTCCTCCTGATGGGTCACAGGAGGTTGTCCTTTACCCAAACACCTGGTCTCACAGAATTGCAAAACTGAAGCTYAGGAGTCTGCATATGAAAACACCCCTCAAAAGGTTTGACAAAAACATCATTCTTTGCTATTAAATGCTATGCTCAGCAAGGCAAACCAAACCAAGTTACGCTCCCAGTCTCACCCATTATCATCAGCAGTGTTTGTCAAAAGATGATCAATATCATTCATATATGGAAAGCCAAATGAGCATTAAACAAATTCAAGCTCTAGGGCTCTTCTTTTGCAAGATAATATCAGATATTAGCCACTATTTCTTGCCTCATCAAATGCTGATCCCCTCAGTAATCAGGATTTTAATTGCACAAATCTGTCTCTGGGTGTTTTTGGAATAGCTACTAAAATGCCTAAGTGTACTGAACTTGTAACTTTAGTAGAGATGTGCTTTAGAGACAAAATTCGAATCTGGATAAGRATTTCACACTGCCCAAAGTTTGAAAGGGAGTGCTGAGATCTATGGTTTTATATGAGAGTGTTTAAAGTTTTGGGTTTGTGGCTTTCTTTTCACTCTGAGCCTGGAAGGAGTTTTGATAATTACAGACATATGCATATCTCTGCACATGCAGACATATGCCTGCATTATACGAAAGTAGATGTTTATGCAGGGAGTTTGCAAACTGTTGGCTCTTGCCTTTGAAATCGTCTTGCAGGGAAATGTGAAAGAGCATCTGAACTGTGACCTTCAACACATGACATGGAACTTCAGGCAGGTCAGAGATCTGGTTACTTCTAATAAACACTCCCCAATAGGATTGCTTAATAATCCAGGACTGCTTAAATCTTCAGCCTGAACCAGGAAATCCATTGGGCTCAGGCCCTCATGTGTGTTTCATCATTTTCACGTTCATTTCCCCAGATCCCAAAAGAACCAGAATAAGCACGACAGCCCAAAGGTAAAACATACAGATAAATTCTGCTCAATTTCAAGGGGAGCAGAGGAAGAGCTYGGCCCAAGCATAACAGTTTTGCAAGTCTCTGTCCAGGGCCCATGCCGCTATCTCTTCAGAGTAGAGCATTCTCTCAGTGACACTTCTCAGTACAGCTGCTACTGAGATTTAGCAGGGTAGCCAAGATCAGAACTTGCCCTTGGGTATTTAGAGATGAAAATCTTTCACTGATACTTTTTCACTCTATACGAGGAACACAAAACCACCTCCCATTTCACACACCACTTTTGTGACAGTACTACCATTCCCATGCTTTAACACCAATTAAAATGTTGCTACCAAAAAGAAACACCTGCTCCACTCTTTTATTTGTGTGCCATGAATGGATGCTTTACTGATTCTCATCTCCTTTCACATTAAATATCCCGATAATTTGCCTTGATCTTTGTGCAGATGTTAGTTACTGTCCRAAGGAGTGATGCAATGTTTGCTAGGGTTGGAGACAAAACTGTTTCAGTCCCTGAGACACAGCAGCCTTCCTAGCATATCCACACGAGCAGCTGACAGCATCTTGTGCGAGGAAAACCCTGGAATGTATCATCCCCAGGACAAGAGCTGGGCTCAGAATGACAGGATACAGGAAAGCATATGAGCAGGTACAAGCCGCAAGCCCTTCTTGCTGCAGAAAAAAACAGTTCACAGTTTAATGTCTTTTTTAATAGGTGCCTTTCTCTACATACTCAGAGACAATATAGGTGACTTCTCTGGATTAAATTAAGGCCTTTAACAAGGTAGTTAAACATTGCAAGTCTTTGATTGGAATTAAGATTACAAGATAGATTCCAAGGCTGTGGGGAGGAAAAGGCAGACACTGATGCTCAGTAGATATAAACACCTCCACAGAGGCAACTGAGGTATAGAGTTGGCCAACTCTATCTTTACTGTATAACTTAATGACTTGCAAAGACACATCATGATATTGTGAAGATTACATTGTGTGTTGTAGCACAGGGAAAAGAAAAGCTCCCAATATTTATTGCTCTTCCTGTTTTTTTGGCAGCTCATCAGCTACCATTATTTCTCTCTTCTTTTTAAACTGAAAACACTAGCTCTTTTGGTTATTTCTCAAGCAAGAGTTTTTCAAACCTTAATATCTTTCGGACGTTAAAGACACTGCAAAAAAATAAAAAATAAAAATGGAGAGAGGTAGGTTTCCCCTTTAGGTACTCTGAATCTCCCCTCTGAGGAGCCTGCCTCTGCATTCACTATAGGGAGATTAAGCTCCAAATCAAAGTACTTTAGATGACTGAAGCCAGAGGATGCAAGTGCTGCCTGCTCCGGCACTGCTCCTGCCCGAGAGCATCCCATGTGCAGCGCTGCACACGCTGCCTTGCAAGGTCGCAAGCGAGACCTTCAGCTCTGCTCCAAAGACACAATTTAAAGCCCCACTGAGCACTTGCCAACTTGCATCCCTGAAGGCAACAAGGAGGGACTGCTGGAGATCATTCACAATTATAGAAATTACAGAAAAAGTCTTTCATGTAACATGGTGCTGATGCTACTGCATTTTGCAGACAGAGTGAATGACACCTGCACGTTCAGATCGTTACAACTGCCTGGTGGGCAGTGCAGAAAACACATCTCCCATCAAAGCCTAGAGCGACAGCTCTTCTGCAAGACAACAGAGCTCACACAGGAGACAGCCTTGGGTTGCTTTTAATTTGTATARTATACAGCTTGCCCTAGTTTACACACACTGCAGCATTAGACAATTAGACATGCTCAAGTATCATTATTCGCSTGACTCGCAGCTGAGCATCCTGTGTGCTGCCTTCCCTTCTCTCCCCTGCGTGTGGACCACTATCCTGCTTTTGTGGAACTCACCTAGAATAGCTGCCCCACAACTATTAGGCCACTATTTCTTTTTCTTTTAATGGATATCACTTTGCAACTAAAATTGGTATTCTTTTTTTTTCCCCCAATCTTCAACATTTGCAAATCTTTGCCCAAGATATTTCTTTCAATCAGGTTTCCTTTATTTTAACATCTCTGTAGAGGAAGAGAACAACCTTAACTCAAGTTAAAATTGCCAAACTTAACTTCTGGGTTTAGGTGCATTATAGGATTATGATGTTCTTATTTTCAAAAATGACCGATCTTTAGTGAGAAGTATCAAAAAAAAAAAAAGGAACAAGGAAGAAAAGGAACAAGAAGAAGAAAAAAAGGAACAAAAGGAAGAAAAAGTATTTGCAGTTGTCTTATAAAGCAAATCTGTCATTATTAAGGCTTACAGCCGTTTCTGAAGGTGTACAAGCAGTGCTTCCCCAGCGACCTTGAGAAATATTAGCACAACGGATGGAAAACCAACACWAATGTATATGCAGCCAGATACCTGTGAAACCTATTGGTAAGCTTTGCCAGAGAGATTGCACGACTAAAATGCACAATATAGAACAAAATATTACAAAATGCAGTAAAACCACAGATGGAATACCTGAGGATGTGCATTGGAAAACATTTTTAATGATATTATTTTGAATAATATGGTACTTAAAGGCAAAGGCAGTATCCCAAACTAATGCCAACAAATCAGTACATGTGATTATTCCTGTTTATTTACAATGCCAGATAATGTTTGAGAGACTTTTAAAATTGCTTACTGGGACTACGTTTTTGTCTAAACCTACACTGCATTAGTTACCATTAATCCTGCTGTGTAGCTCCCAAATGGCAAGAAAAATAGCCACTTATTTCAAAAAAAAGACAAACAGCGCCTAGAAATGACACTACTTTAACATCCATCATCTTACTTCTTTCCAGCCCTAAGGAGTTCTTGAGCAGTCCTTTGGTAAGCTTGGAATACCTATCACTAACAATATAAAAATCCTATTTTTAGACCTACACACTTRTGAAATATAATTCCTTAAATCCAGCTTCAGTTTATCCCTAAATATTTTCCTTTCTGCACATCAGGCCTTTGTAATATTTAAAGATACAGGGAAAGGAGAAAATACTCAGGCTACAGTTTTTTAGCTAGTTGCCTGAATTTTTTTTCTGAAGATTTTCAAGTAAGTTCTGGAGACTTTATTAATAGAGAGGGACAAAATGAAGCAAGTAAAAATAAAATATAAATGGAATTTATCAAATGGAATTTACCATGACAAGCATTGGAGTCTTTGCTGCATTAAAATAGAGAAATAATTTAGCCTACAAATTTACCTTTGCCTGCTCACAGAATACTAACTTGCAAATACACTCTCCTCATGTAGGGGCAAGYCTAACTTTGGACACCTTTTCTGGGATGATCTACACATTAAGGCACTATCACCTCTGAGGATCAGTCTTCCTAAACTGGTCCTCCTCTATCTTTCCAAGTCACTGAAAGTGGAAAGAATAAAAAGCAGTTCAAGATTTCTGGTCCAGAGAGCTTCTCCAAGAGCTGTTCAGGATGTAGCCAGGAAGGTAGGACTGAATTAACTTGAGGATCTGTTTRAATAGATAAGAGTTTTCCTGTCCAGAGCGAGACTGTATATTCCACGCTCTATATAGCCTGAGAGAGGACACCTTKCCAGGTAAAAACAGCTCTGCTTGCTACAGCTCAGCTGAACAGTTCAGAGCCTTCTTCCCTCTCAGAGCCTCCCCAGGCCGGACACATTTGTACATGGTGTTCAAATCTGCACCGGTTGCTTCTTTGAGGTGAACCACCRAGTTGCTCTGATGATCTATGCCATTTTTACGAGCATATGCTCTGCAGAGAGTCATATTTGAACACTGAAATGGTCAACAGAGGGATATTTTTTCCTGCATTCAAGGCAGAGGATTTTCAAGCTAGTATTAAAATGAGCAACCTCGGAGAACTGCAGCCCTTGGATAAAAAGCTGCCCGGTTGCAGCGGTGTTGCAGGCGCGCAGAGGGCAGCAGGAACTGCAGGCAGTGGTTCCCAATTTCRGCGGGCTCGGCACCACGCCACCGCTAGCCGGGCTGCGGCGCGGCCGCGCGCTCATTAATCCTACACGGGCTTCCTGCGGCAGAAGGGAACAGGCTGTTCCGCACCGCAGTCGGTTGCCATCTGTAGCTGAAGCATCAGATGGCAACAAAATGAGAGAGGGGAATTTTCAGATTCCAAGACCTCGCAATCTTTGTGCATGCTCATTCTCAACTGGGGTGGAGAGAACCAGTGATGGCCTGTTTGACTGACACAGAGCCCTAATTWGCAAAATGGCCCGGTCCTAATCAGTACAAAGATAACAGCAAAAGTAACCTTTGAGGAACTATGTTAGCTCCACACTTACACCAAACTGGATAACTGGGAAGCACACATTACCAATGAAACTTGAGAAAAGAAGGACCTTTTTGAAACAAGAAGGACCTTTCTCAGTATTCAATTCATTCCTTTGCTTTTTTTTTCTTTTTTTTTTTTTAAACTTTTTTCTTTTTCCTTAAATCAGTTTTATGTATCTCAGGGCATGTGTACAGTGCTTCTGGTATTTAATCCAGTTCATTTAGAGTTATCTCTATCATATCTATAATGTGCCACTGTGTAAAGCTGTGTAAACTAACCTGGAGATAATGGGTCTTTGTCACATTCTTACAAATGCAAAACCAAGTTGAAATGTTTTTAGGAACCCCTTTAGGAAAGCTATTCCACAAACAAACTGATGAGACTATGGGAGATCATGAGTATTGTTCTCAGTTACACTCTTTGGTTCATCTTTCTTTCATACCCTTCAATGAACTAGTAGATGTTTATCAAGTGTAAAAGGAAGATGCACTACAATTCTGGTATAATCATTAGGATTATACATATATGCAAAACTATGGATGAATGAAATAGAAAAATTAACACTAAGCAGATACAGTATGTAGCATCTAAAAATATCTCACTGCCAAACTGCAATGAAGATGAATAAAGATAGAGCTTTATACAGTATTTAGCTATGGATAAATAATGCAATTAATCATGTGCATGTGAATTTGAGGGAGAGAGAAAGAGAATATTATCCCTTCATGTTCTGTAACGCTGGCAGCCTTAGGTTAAATATCATTTCAAAGTGTTTCTTGGCTGAGCCTAGTATTCCACTCTTTTGAGGAAAGTTTTGGATCCCACTTAAAAGACTGATAATCCTGCAAAGAGGAAGACCACATTACCACAAGTGACTAAGAAGCCCTCTGACTATCAATTATTAGACACCATTCACCAACAGGCCTGCTATGCTCTAAAATAAGTTAACATTATCTTCCAGTAATTGCAGAACATGCTATTGTTTAAACACACACTCAACATGAGAGAGCAGACCTCTCTTAGCTGCAAACTGCAAACCCATYGCTCCCCACAGTGAGAAGTTTCCTGACCAGTCTCTTATAAGCCAACACTGTCTGATGCTGCACTACGCAAAACTTGCTGATCTGCCAGGTCAGCAACAAAATGGGCAAGGAGCAGGGACGGTTCTGACTACACCGTTCTGAAATTTTCATTTCTTTCCTCACAGCAACCAAGAAAAAAAGAAATTTGTTGGCCACAAAGGATTTTTTTTTAATATGATGTATTCAGTTTGTGAGTGCGTAGAGGAGAAGCACATGAAAAAAAGGACCAAACCCACAAAACTGCAGAAGACCAGCAGCGGCTGCAGCTGTTGCTGTATCCCACTTCTAAACAAAAGTGGTTAGAGCACTCATTTGGGATGCAGGAGCCCCAGCCTCAAATCCCTTCTCTGTCTAAGGGGACAGGAATACTCATCACTTACATCTGATTATAGCTGGTGGATAGAGGTCTTCAAGGACACACTATCAATACAGGAGGCAGGAGCCTAAAAGACGATCCTGGTGGCTACTGCTCTGGAGCCTAAAAGACGATCCTGGTGGCTACTGCTCTATCTGGTGAAAGGACAGTGCCCTTCAGGAGGCCAAGGCCTCCTGCATGTCCTACTTATCAGCTTGCAGTATTCGCAAACAGGAGGAGTGCTGACCCTGAACTGCTTGGGTTGGAGCTTTCCCTGAATTACAAATCACAGTAAAAATTATAAATCACACAGAAAACTGTATAATGAACTCTACCTGAGATATCTAAATACTATAATTTGGGGAAAATGCTACCTTTTCTCTGACTTTCTCCCAGCCTCCTTCGAAGGAAAGGTGAAGTGTCTTAGGTCTTCGTTCCCTTCTGTGAGGATGCAGCTGGGCTGACAAAGTGTGACTAATTGGGAGGCTCACTCAGCTTCGGTGACCTGCGCTGCCCTCAGGGAAGGTGCTGCCAGTGCCTTCACAAGCCAACTGATTGGGGGCTCCTCTGCTCACGTGGTCCTTCCAGGCTTCCAGGGTCTTTGGCTTCTGTTCTGCCAGGAGAGCAGGGATCAGCCCATTCGCAAGGCTGGGAGATTAAGCCTTAAGGGCTGGCTTACTACACTGTTGAGAATGCTTTCCTTCCTACTGTGCCACCATCACACTAAAATACCCCCTTGCTGGAGTTCTGGTGAGTTCTCTGTGATCCTCGTTGGCAGCTCTGCTCGCTGGTGCTCTGCTGCCACCAGCCAGCATGGATGTCCCTTAATGAAAACCAGCCTTTCTTTTTCCTGGCTGAGAGGCAGACTCTGTGACTCAGCAGAAGCTACTGTGTGAATAAACACGGCGGGACCGACTCTCCTTAACACTCATGGACCTTTCACACCCATCTGACAAGCCCAAAAAGCCCTTGATGTGATTGTGGATGTGCTTTATGTCCACTGTAAGGTCTTGTTGCAGCACCAGGGATGTGTGAAGAAGCCTCAGAATAAATGAAATCAGGCCCTGCAAGGACAGAAATGCTACAATGGCATTTCTGTGGGAACTTTCYCAAAAGTCATCTCCCACTGAAACTCTACTCTAGACCGATGCTCATTCTGTTGGTCACATGTGGCTCCCAGATCTTTTTAGCTCCTCAGCCTCTGAACATATGTGATGGCGTCTCTGTGTGGTGGAAAAAAAAAAAAAGGTGGCTCCGCTTCCAGCTCCACAAAGGATATGAGCAAGCTGTGTGTGCTTCTGCACTCCATGTCAGTCAGTAAAATTAGATCCTTACAGCCCTCTCTTGAAGATTTGTAACTAGTTACACATCAGGCTGCACAGGGCTTTAGCTGAGGCATGAGAGGAGCAGGAGAATGGGCAGAAGATTGCTGAACTGGTTTCTGGCACTGCCAGGAGCCTTCTGACAGCTGACAATCCCAAAGAGAAAGCAGCAGTAAACAGACTGTGAGGACTATTTGGAGGTGGAATACACACTTCCCTAATTATTACTTTTTACACGTAATGCTTTTATTTTATTATGACTCTCTGCTGACCTCATTTTAAGTAGAACAATGCAATAAGATATCTGAACATTCATAATTATTTTAAGTTGTAGATTCATGGCTTTGTTTTTCTTGCTCACTTTCGCTTGAGATGAAAGTAAATAGCCCAAAATTATCCTGAAGAGAACCTAGGTATGGGAAACTCTTGTAATTTTGCCAATAGGGAAAAATATGTTGTTTCCCTTCAAACCTTCAAAATAATGTTTCATATTTCTATCAATGCAAAATAACAAACTGATTGATGATTTCGGATGGAGGGTTTACCCCAGAGGTGGCCAGTACTGTTCACGGTGCAATACAGTGCCTTTGAAATGCTTAACATTATACTCAGAAACCATTTGCAGTACTGCTGCTATTCCATGCAAATTCTCTCGCTAACTTGATATTAGAAATATTCACAGTGATTTTTGTAATCTCTGTCTATATGTCCCCAGCAAGAGAGAGGAAATTCAAAAAGACCAAAGAGAAATCTATGAAATTTAAGCTCCTAGGATGCCCAAAGATGTATTTGTCACTTTGGACATTTGCTGACTTTTTTCCTTTAAAATACAGAAGTCAGGAGCTTTAAAGAAAAGATAAGAAATTAGGGAAAGGATTCCCGAAAGGGTTAAACTTCTCCCCTACAGCTTCTCTGAGCGGAACTGATATTCTTAGTCTGACTTAAGGATATGGAATAGAAAGGCTGCCAACATCTGTTGTGGTCAGAGACAGATAAAAGAGACTAATTCATAGCTGGAAGAACCCATGTACAGCATTCTGTGTTGCATTACCCTTTTCACAAAAGCACGCAAAATAGCATTTGATAGTATGGGAGATAAATGCTCACCTAAACTTCACTGCAGGGACCTGAGAGTTTCACATGTAACTATGTATCCTCCTCATCACACTGAGACACAGAGAGAGGACTCAACATGAAATATTTAGCTCCGAAATGGCCAATTCCAGGATTGAGAATATTTCAGAAGCAGAGTATATAACCACACTGCAGGATAAGAGGAATAAATGAAAGAGAAAGAGAAGAGACAGGTGACTTGGGAGCTTACAGCTAATGGGAACAATACTGAGTTAGCTTGATAACTGTGAGAAAGTTAGCACAGAATAAATTAATATGTTAATTAATTTTGGAAGTGGATTAAATCCAAACTCCATGAAGGCACCCAGAATAGGAGTGTCCACACAGAGACTTGGGGAAGAGCTAATGTGATTTACTTTCACACCCTAATTCAGTCGGTACAAAATGCTTCATGTAGACAAGCCTTTAAATTACTGTAATCGGCAATTACTTCCAAGGAAGTCAATTGCATTACCTCAGTGAAGAATAAGTGGAGAGTCCAAATCAGATTTGTGGAGTGCAAATGGCAAAACAATTGGGTTATTCAGTACTTACCTTTGCCAGGACTGAATTCGCTGCGTGAAGGGAACTTGGTTATCTGAAGCAGATATTGAAGGACAGTCRTTTTACTGCAGGAAGGGAACACTTTACAGGCAGGCAGCTTAATTGCATTACAAGCAAGACTACAAGTGACACCAAATGTGGAGTGTTTGAACGTTTCTCTAGTGTGAGCTCTGCTGTCCTTATTCCAATCCAGCATCCAGGGAAGTCAATGGGAATTCTGCCTAAGAAAGGGCAGCTGACTTCCCTCTTCCACAGTAAGGCAAGAATTACCTCTTCTGTAAGCAGACAGGGCATAGGCACAAAAACTAGAATTCCCAGGCAATGGGAGCMTAGTGTGCTCTGCACTCGAGGGTAGAGGAGAGGCCATAGAGCCAGAGTTCAGCTGCACAGCTTCTGAGAGAGCAAAAGGTAGAGAAATCTCTCTTCTCTTCACTTCTTACCTGCTGACATGTCCCTAAAAACATTAGCTTTAATTTTCAGCAAAGGCACAGAGTGTTACCGGCATACACAGTAATGCCAAGAGAAATTCCACCAGTTTAGAGAAATTCTCCTTTAGTTACCTCCATCCATTTTAAAAGTCACCTTGCACTTCTCAGTCTTAACAGCCTGGAGAGTCTGGCCAAACATTCCTCACTTGATATAATGAAAGAAAATCAGATTAGAAAGTGCTAGTTTGCTTCTGCACTGGATCAATCATGAGGGATTCTTTAATATAAGCATTACTTTCTTCCCACGTGCATATAATTGTGCCTGCCTTTCACAAAACAGGTGTAAACTTAGCTGGTTTTATGCTGAACTCCTCCGATTGCCTAACTTACAATTAAATMTGTTTTCTCCAACTCAATAGGATGGTTATGTGTTAAGTATACAAAGAATTATTAAACCATATTTATTGAGGTTTTACTGCTGTTACACACATATATTTTGCAACATTAAAAGCCTCTAAATATGTTTTAAATTATTTATAAGTATTTATTTTGTCATACTGTTATTTCTTACAAATATAAATATGTTTTGAATAACTGATCTTTACTTTACATGCATGGAAATCAATTATTTAAAACATATTTTGAGGTTTAAAGAACTACACCATGACTACCTCTTCCATTATCTCAGACTACATACATCAAAATCAAGATGCGCGCTGCCACTTATTTGAAAGAGATCTTGCTACAGCTAAATGCAGTATCTGATATAGCTCTCAGATCCCCACTGCATGTCTCCTAGTTATTAAATAATATGCCTAGGAGGCTAATAGCAGTTTTTGTGTAAATCTGATCCTGTGGGATTGTGCCATCCAAAATCTGCTGGCCTCTAGATCCGTATTTTTATAACTGTGATAGCAGCTCCCTGTAAAGCGATAGGGTTTGGGCAAGAAGTTGGGAGGATTTAGTACACCACACAAGTTCTTCATGTTCCACAGTCCAAAATAGACTTATCTGGAGCCAATTTACCGAGTGTAATTTATACCAGATCCTTGCTGGAATGACTTGCACTCTTGCGGCTCTTCAGATGTATATCCAATAGGGAGCTGTCACTCTGCATGAGTTTTAATTCAGAGGACCAAGTACAAAATCCAGTTCCCGGGGACACCATGTGGTTTTGTAGCTCTCCATGACAGAAGCTGAGCCAATAGCTCAGCAGCTGGCTTGCACAAGTCCATGGTTTTCCTACTTGTGACAGGTATAATAGGAGTTATTTTCTTCTTTTTTAACACTTGCCAGTCTCTTMAATAAATGGAGCCCAATAATTTTAATCAGTGTTTCAGTGTGAGAAGTTTCTGTTCTTTAACTTATCTGTTTTTTCAGAAGAATGGGAGTGGTCCTAAGAAAAACTAAGCATTGACTGCATTCATTGGAACAGATGTGTAACCTATTTGGATGTTATGGATATTGATGGACATCGAAAATAAATACAATTAATTGTACTCACTGGCAAGAGCTGTGCCATCTTAGTATTTGTTCCTTCACACCATACAAGCCACTTTAACACTGATGCATCTTGCAGCTGAAAAATAAGAAAGTGAGATATAAGTTTTAAGTGGCCAACATGAAAGTAAGATTACTAAGGAATATCTGCTATATTTGAATATGCACTGACCCGCGACAAGTGGAATTTAATGCAGGTTTTGTTGCAATTATACTGTCCAGAAATCCTCAATTAAAAAATAAAATGATACTCTTGTCAGGGAAAAAAAAAATCCTAAAGCAACACTTGGGGCCCATGAGGCACTGCTCTAGTTTGAGTTTCACTTCACTGAAATTGAAAGAAGTTTTAAGTTTTACATTGGTTAAATATCCAACGGGTAACATAAATAACAATGCGTTGTCTCAGGCATTCGTTTTAACAGGTCACTCCCCACTGGGAAAGTACTAGAAATATATTCTGGATATTTGTGCTAAAATAGCTGAAATGGTTACAATATCTGTATTTTAGGCCCTCACATGGCAAACACCCACTCATCTACAACAGTCTCACCTGCCTTGATACTTATCAATGATAAGGAAGTCATTTCAAATTCTCTAAATTTTTAGAGAAAACTTTAGAAAACTTTAGGGGTAATAACCCTAAAGTCAGGGAAATGCAGTAACTGAAGAGCAGCAGACCAAAGTATAATGAGAGGGAAAAAAAATGTTTAGGGCCCTTTAGGATTAATCTCAAAGATACTAAGACACCAAAAAAGCCCCCCCCCCCCCTTTTTTTTTTTGGCTAACCTTGCAACAGTTTCGTTAAACACGCATCAATATCTCACTTTTAGCGCACCGTCTGGCAAAAATCCTCCAGAAGTTGCTGAGAGGAGGCGCGCGCAGAAAAATTAGCGTCGAGTCACAAGATGGCTGTGGAACAAAATGGCTGCAGCACGAAATGGCCTCTGCATGAAATGGCTGTGGCCCAAAATGGCCGCATCACAAAATGGCAGCTGTGCGAAATGCCCCGAGTTGCTCCGCGCCATTCTCAGATGGTCCTGGCTCCTAGTAAGGGGCCCCAAACCTCAGGCAGTGTTGGCCAGCGGGGCTCTGCATTAAATAAATAAAGTAAAATCCAAGAGGCAGGCTAGGTGAGGAGCACAGCATTTTAAAAGCCGCGGGTGAGGGTGTCTGCAGGGCAAAAAYCCTTCCTCGTGGGTTCTAAGTGAGGCAGGAGGAGCACACATAGAAATGCTCCTCTGAACAGCGAYAGGAAAACAGAGCGGGCCTGGAGGATGTGGGTGGATGAGGCTGGAATCGTTATTATTTTAATGGTCCACGTTTTCAAAGTAGTTGATACTTCTGAAAGCTGTTCACGTGGTGGAGCTGTTTCCAGGCTATTAAGTTGGTGTAAACTATTTACTTTGAATAACATTCGGTGATTTGGCTGCCAAACCTCTTTTATCTGTTGCAGTTCCCAGTTAGTAGGTGTCATTTGCACGTTGCTCTACATACACTTAAGATTTTATGGATTAGTCACGTGCTTCCCAGCTTTCTAGCAGCCTCCCCGTTGACAACTTCCCAGCCTCTTGCCGGCACAGATACAGYGATAGGACACACCGGGCAAGGATATCGCCCCATACACAGATACACACTTTGCCTTTATTCCTTATACTGGAATTTAAATTACCAGCAAGTATTAGAACAAGTCAGAAAATATGGAGTGTTTGCATTGGTTTTTCATCTAAATATTCATTAAAAAAAATAAACTATTCATTTCTATTCGTAACAGACTTAGCTATCTCCTATTCCCTCCTCCTCTACAGCCTCATCTTTCTCTGAGGGGCCACGCATTCAGGCCTGACCACCATCAGAAAGGGACCGAGAKCCAGTCAATCCTGCCACACAGAAGCAATTTTGCCTGCGAAACAGAGTAGTGGTGAGTCTTGTAGGAGGCCCAAACGAAGGGCTTAGCAAAAGCTCCTTGCAAACTTCCTGCAGGAATCTCCTTTATCTTCTTCCCTTTCCTCCACTACAAACATCTCCATTACATCTTCTCAATTATGTGCTACTGGCAGCCAAAGTGATACTGCTGCACTGTTAACTCCGATCTTCTGCGAACAAACACAGATCATAAAAATATTTGAGCGTTGTCAGATGATAGGGAATCACGAACATTTCCCCATGGCAAGAGAAAAACATTCAGTGGTAGCCTAAAAAGAAGAGGGTAATTTCTGTTTACAGTATTTGAGCATAAGAGCAAACTGGGCCACCCATTTAGAGCTGGATTCTGCTCCCTGATTGCACAGCTATTTTTAACTTCTGTGTCTTTATAATGAGTCTGGCTACAAACTTTGCTACAGTTCCTCACACAAAGAGAATTCAGAGACTTGCAGCAAGCCTGCCTCATTTTAGATTAGATGGCATTTTTATTTGAAAAGTGACAAGGAAAAGAAAATAAAAAAGTGGCTTCTCTTACTTGGCAGATCTGCTCCCTATGTGTATTTGGTTATAATTTATTCAYGCTGGTGATGAAATACATTCCCTTAGTTTTCAGTTGCTCAGCCCTGCAGAGCTGGTAGAGCTCAGGCAGACATGAGGAGCAACCACTTTCCAGGGCTTCCCAGAACACATCCCCTGTCCCATCCTGATATTTTATGTGTGTGAAGCTTGAAATTACTGTGTCTGTTGTTTTTCATTTGTTTTAGTGTTTTAGTTTTGCCAGAATTTCTGTAGGTAGCTCAAGTGCAGGTGGGGCTCCCCCCCAGATCAGCCCAAYAGAGCTTCCCAGTGTCCCGATGTTCCTGCCAGCCAGGTCCCAGCAAGGGCACAGCATGTCCTAGGAGCCCAGGATGGATGGCAAGAGCCCTGCACAATCCCCGAACAACCTCTGAGCTCCCTGGGAGTCTCCGGGCAGACAGAGCTGGGCATGTGGAGACCAACCAGGCTGAGGGGGTACAGCACTGTCAACGTGCTGCAAAGGGGATTCATCAGCCTCGTGTCCCACAGAAGACCCGTGCTCTGTAATCATTTGCCCGCTTACTGCTCCCTGRGAAAGCCTACACCAAAACACGGCAACTTTAACATTGTCCAGTCTGCTTCTTACGCAAAAGTGCAGAGTGAGTGCACTGCTCACAGAGCCCAGCACAGAAAAACTCATGAGTCACAATCTCCAYACCCAAAGCTGTGGGACCTGGCTTCTACCAGGTGATTTAAAAGACAATAATAATAATGCACGGGATGTTTTGTCTTCTTATTTCTGCCCGTTGGGATGTATGCCAGTTACCTTTCTAAGGCTTTTCTTTTTTTTCCTGCAAACCTGAAGGCTAGAAATTTACCCTTTATTAAGGAAGATCTATTCAACTAGCAGTAGGTAAAACTGAGATTCACCATTAAGTAAAAACTATGAGATTCTCACATAAATCACGTGTTCCCAACAACTAAGGCTTCAAACAAAAGTTGCAAAATTTATGATAAAAATCACCAGGGTTGTCAACAAGGCATATAAACATGCCACTGAGCTTAAGCAAAACTTCTGCAAGCGGTGAGCCTGCAAATGTAGCTGAGGATGTATTTAGGCCGTATTGCCACCTCTGTCATTCAGGCCACAGCAGTCTGCTTCGCCTCCGCCTCCTTCTTGCCTGTAAAGCTCAAAAGCTCAGTGCAAGCAATGTGCCACAAAGTCAATGTTTTGCATAACCCCTAGAGCTGCCCCACTGCCCACAGTGCATGTTTCTCCATCTGTTACATCAGAGGAAAATGTCCACTACTCAAGCAAGCAAAGTCTAAACACGTTTGCAAGAAAAGCTGTAAGAGGTGGTCAGAGTGGTCCCAACTTTTAAGTGCATATGGACACCTATGGAGGAAAGAGTTCCTGATCAAGGATGTGTAGGACAAGTTGTTTTGAAGAGAAACAAAGACTTGTACAGCATTTGTTAAGTGTATTTGTCTGGTGCTACTGAAAGGTGGTCTTCTGCAAAAGGAGCCATCATCAGCTAAATGGTGCAGATGACAAAGCTGCAGCAGAAAAATTACTCCTTCCRGGGGGCTCCCTCCAGAGCACAGAGTTCAGCTTCCTGAATGTTAGTGGGCAGCTTTATTCAGAAGAGGGGGTTCATTGTTTTGGTTTGGTTTTCTTTTTTTTTTTATTTCTACATAATTTTAGCAAAAATTCCCCAAGACAGAAAACTTTGGAAATCAATCAGCCAAATACATAAATAGAGAGAAAAAAAGAAAAAAAAATGATGTCACCCTCAAGCAGTTCCATCAAGGGATGACATTCTAAATCACATCATGTCTCACACCCATTTCTTAGTGCAAAATAAATCACTTGAACAGAGTGCAAGCCAATTTTTACTTTAAAAAATGTTGTGTCCTAAGGCTCTCTTCTTGAACTTCAAAAGCATACTTCATAATTACTCTACCTATCAAAGGAAACTCAATATTTCACCTCCAACCTCCCTCTGCTTGTGTTATAATTTTTAATTGTTAATAAATTATATTATTTTTAAACTGGTTATTCTCTCTTGAAATTACATCTTTCAAATGACTATGGAAACTTGTTTTAAATTAACATATTTACCTTAAAATTGCATTTTAGTAATTTGTTTATGACATTTCTTCTCTATTAATTCTTCTATTAGTAGTTTAATCTTGGGACACCCCATTTAATTTGATTTGAGTACTACTGTCTTGATGTAAGAGTCAAAATCTATTTTATAGAGCTCGAGATTTATAGAAAAAAAATTTTTTTAGCACATTTTAGCTATTTAGTTTGGAGGCATCATTATGCACTGCACTAGCTTTTATCAKTTGCAAGATTAAAACACAGGAGAAATATTTGGAGCCTGTATTTACAATTGAAAAGCTGCCCTTGCTGGTGCRTACATGTACACTGTGGAAGAATACAGCACATCAGGGTTTCTGGCAGGACTACAKTATTTTCTTTAGACGGTATGTGTATTAATTAACACTCAGTCCTTGTAAATACATTCAGGAAGGCTAGACACAGGAGGCTTCCCGTATTATGCTTTCTGTAAGGCCAGAGGCCTTTGGAGCAGGGCAGCCAGGTGTTGTGCATATTCCAGGTTGGTACCTAGGGCACCGTTCCTCCGAGTGTCCAGTGTTCTGCATTTGGATACTCTCACTGACTTTGCAAGGCCAGTCCCATGCTTAAGTGAGTGACTATTGCAAAGCAGTAGAAACGGCCAGGATGCTGATGCCACTGTAATATGAACCAATGCTCTTGACACTCTTGCTTGCTGGAATCACCCTCATGGAAGGCGAAACTGAAACAGGCTGCAAATCTTGTGCTATAGAGGGACCAGGATGGGGACCCGAGTTCAGCCCCAAGCAGTGCCCTGGATACTTCTGGGCTCCAAGGATCAGTTAAGGAGTGATGGGGAAATAGRGAAAAGAAAAAAAGAAAAAAGAAAAATAAAGAAATGCATCCAGTTGCGAGGTTGAGCAAACAACTCCCYTACTGAAAGAAAATCTTCCCAGAGAAGCCCCTGGGGCTCCTGTGCTGCACACAGGAAAGAAAAACGAAGTGGAGACTGTCCCAGAGAGAGTGCTGCAAACCTTACCTCAAACACTGTGCCTACCAGACACTGCTCAGCGCCAGGTGGGTGCTCCTGTACTCTGCAGGTTCTTAAAAAGAGAGACAAAGAGGGGAAAAAAAAAAAAAAGAGGAGGTCAGGACTATCTCAAAATCCCAGAAATAATATATACACATATACATACATATAAAATCCTTTTTTTTTCATAGTATTGGTAGACAAAGTGCCCATTTTAGAAGAAGCATTTATCAAAGGTGTGAGATAAACAGCCTGCACCTCACAGCGCTGCGCGCTAAACCCGCCGCGTTTTGTCATCTTGCCTTCATTATTGCACAGGCACAACAGTCCTCTCGAATGAAACAAATCTGGGTTTTGTTCCTCTTTCAGCCAGCCCTCTGCACAAAACCAAATCCACGGAGCCAGCAGCTTTCTGTGAGTCCCGACAAGCCACCCATTGCTGGTGGAGCACAGGAAGGCTAAGTCACAGGAAGATGGAAGAAGTACAAGCACAATACAGAAGAATAGTTTGAGAGCAAATTCAGAGCCTTGCRTAAATCTCAGTGCACGCTCCCAGCTCCCAGCTCATCAAGATGAGAATGCAGCTCCTAATTATTTCCATATGATTCAGACAAAATGTTATGAATGAAACACGGATCTTCTTCCCAGTCATCCCCTCGCAGCGCAACCCGCCCAACTCCAGATTAACCCGCTTCATTCTGGTTTAATCCCTCCCTCCCGCTTTGCAGAACCACACCAGGGAGYGCACGGCACTTTTCCTTGCAAATCCACCCGAGGGTGCACGAGGTGGGAAGCAGAGCATGTGGGAGAAATGGATGTGAAAACACATGATTCTCTCCCACAAAATGGGAGAGGATGTGTGAAATGGGGCGAGTGGGCAAGTGCATCTCTCATGTCGTGAGGGCCTCCAGAAGAGAAGTTTCTTCCAAACACAAGTGAGGCGCCTTGGCTCGCTGAGTGTCCTAATTTATTTCTAATAGTTGTCTTGGTTTAAGGAGCAACGTGTTTTCTCTCGTGTCTGGCACAGCCACTGGCTGCAGCAACAGATGTACCACGCTGATGATCCTGAAGAAGGGAGAAACAGCTGTCTGCAGTAGCRCTTTGTGCACTCAGAGGACTGAATGTATGAGCCTATGGGAGCATCTCAGACACTTGAAATCCTAATTTATTCGTTGTTGATTTATTTATATACCTTTATGCAAGAGCCTTGGTGATGCACAGTAATGCATATAGAGAAGTTTTAGCATATAGATTACATTTGTTCCCCATTTTAAGACACCGAGCCAAAGGAAAGGAGACTTTGAGTGTCCGTGCGGCGGCACGGGCACATGTGTCACTGGACGCTTGGGCGCTGGAGCGGGCGCCTCTCGCTTCCTGGGCAGCCGGTCCAGCCGGGAGGAGGCGGCGCCGCCGGCCGCGCTCCCGCCGCTCTCCCTCGGCACGTCGGCGCTTCAGGCCCCAGCGCAGGGGCAGCTGCAGCCGGGTCAGCGCGCGGCACCAGCACCGCCCTTCGACGGGGGGCCGGGACTGGTCGCAGCCCTGCGCTCATTACGCAGGTTAAGCAGCTTGGCAAGGTAAACACGACTGAGCCAAAACCTGCTCAGAGAGTGGCCCGCTTGCTGGTCGCTGCACGAGCAGCGTTTCTGCTAAATAAATCACAACTGGGATCACGGGTCGGAGCTGTTATTGTAATCAGCTTTGCACCCGCGGCCACTTCTGCCCGGAGCGTCCCGCTGACCGCATCCGCTCGGCGCCGATGTGCAGAGCCCCCAAGCTGGGCTCGCTGCAGTAATTCGGCAGGAAACAGCGCGCGGGATATTCTTCATCCCGGAAAAAGGAAGTTTTCCATGTGACATTGACACCCAAGCGGATTCGTGGCGACCTGCAGGCAGCTGCCCCGGCCACCTTCACCCCCTCGTGCAGCCCTGGACAAAACCCGACTTCTCGTCTTCACAAAGTCAAGGGCAACTTCGGAACAGCAACTAGGAGTAAAGGCAGATTGCTGCACTGGGGTCTAATACTGCATTTCTTGCCGAACTGTAGATATCCCTTCATCCCTGAATAAAGTAACCTCCAGCCCTGGACAGGTAAGGTTCAGTCCAGCCAGGGGGAAGGCCCAAATGCTCAAACCTCTGCAGGAGGAGGTGGGGATTGCTGCTGGCTTTGGGGCAAGATCCACGGTGCTGGCTTCTTGGCCCAAAAAGCCCGGAGTTATCAGGCTGCTCAGCCTGGGATTTTCGCAGTCGGCACCCAATTCCCCCCGGAGCGAGAGTGACAGCTTGAAGCGCTGAGCTGGGATTTTTGCAACAGTCACCAAACTCCCTGGGAAATTCAGCAGTCAGTTCTGGGTGCCACGCTCCCATAAAGCTCTGTTGAAAATCACAGTCTCAAATGGTGATATTCTGGTATTTCGAATTTGTGAGGTTAGGTTTTTTTTTTTTCTAATTCTTAAAAATGTATTAGTTACAATTTTCTTCTGGCTTTCAGTCCTTACAAGATAAAAGGAGCCCAGCTTTATAAGCAGCAAGATTTACCAAAATAGCCTCAGAGAAATTCTAACCCATTTTCTGAAATATTCCCAAATTATTTCCTGGATTTTCCTCCTGTGAAACAGGCACTGTGGGGTGCGCGTCACCCGGTGCTCGCGGTGACCCCCATGGCCGCCCTCGTGGCCCCCTTGCCAGCCGCCGCACAGGAGGGACGAGGAACAAGCCCAGGAGGCCGAAGGAAACCGCCGAAGGGAAGCTCAGAGCCACAAGCCACACGCCAGCACCGCACTGCACTGCACTGCACAGTGCTGCACAGCCCCACACTGCACAGCACCGCACTGCACTGCACTGCACAGCGCTGCACAGCCCCACACTGCACAGCACCGCACAGCACTGCACTGCACAGTGCTGCACAGCCCCACACTGCACAGCACCGCACAGCACTGCATTGCACAGCACTGCACAGCCCCACACTGCACAGCACTGCACAGCCCAGCACTGCACTGCACAGTGCTGCACAGCCCTGCATTGCACTGCACTGCACTGCACGGCCCTTTGGTGTCACGCTGTGTTTTCCCTAGGGCACGTCAAAACCTTGAAGCGGGACAGCAGCAAGGACAATGTTATTGCAGCCGTGCACGGGGGCAGCCTGTCCTTAGAAGTAGAGGTTTAATTGCCACAGAGGCGAGCTCTGGGTTTTATTATGTTTTTATCTGGTGTCTATCTCAATGGCCTCTCCATGCACTGTTGGAATAGCAATAAATAACAGGAGCCTCTCAGTGTTGCCACCGTGTTAATATTTACAGCGGGGAAGAGGGATCTGATGACCAGGTCTGCGCTGCGCCGGAGCCCCGCTCCACGGGACGCGCYGCTCGCTCGTTCTCCCCACCCACCCAAATTAAGCCAACAAACCAGGCTTCCTTTCTGTCAGAGCCATCCGTCCCCGCGGCTTTGATCTCCAAAGGGAACGTGCCAGCGCCGGCTCAAACGGCGCTGCTTTCCCGGGAAGCGCTGAGAGATCAGACTTATTTTTGTTGTGTAGCTGGGTGACAGCAAACAAGCTCGGCTGTTTCGGCTCTCCAACGAAACAAAAACACCCAGCCGGGAAAGGTTATTTAAATTAAATTTAACACAGTGTTTTGCCTTTTTGTTCTGTTTTTAAGAATGACTTTTTAACTGTTTTCTAAAAATTAGAAAACAAACCTAGAACTAAAAAATTGCTTGGAAACAAAACATCAAAGCTGCTTGGGATGGCTGCAATAAACACAACTTATTGGCATTTTAGAGTTTGAAAKGAAATGCCCTGGAATGAGCACACAGGCTCACTTAATGTTCGCGTTCTTAATAAAAATGGCACTTTTTGGTGAAAACGAACCAGTGAACAGACGCGCRCTGGCTGCCAGAAGCCGGCGGGCAGCAGCACAGTGTCCTCGTGCCCTCCGTCCCTCGCTCCCTCTGCCCAGCCGTTCCGCGGAGCCGACGCAGGGGCCGCGCCAGCCCCGGTGGGAGCCTGCGGAAGGCGGGAGCGGGGACCCGCCGGCCGCTCTCGGTCGGCGCGCGGAGCCCCGGTTCTGCTGTGCGGCTGGTGTGCAGGTACCTGCGGCGGCCACAGAGCCGGGGCCGCTCGCAGCATTTCCCTCGGTGGTCCCGGGAAGCCCCTGGGCTTCGTTGCAGTTCCCAAGCCTGGAAAGCGTGCGGTCCATGGGCAGTGCGGGGCAGCGCCAGCAGGAGGTGCTCCTATAGCAAGAAAATCTGGCCCACAAAATTGGTATGAGATACCAAATTCATCTTCCACAGTAATAATATAAACGGGTGGCATATACAGATACACAGAGASAGGGTTTCAGTGTAGCAGGGTAAGTGGCTTAACCTTTTGCACTGAAGAAACCTACAGAGATGCAAGATTTCTAAGCTTTTGTCACCAAGCATACTGCAAGAGAGGAAAAAAATGAAAATATGTTACTTGGTCCTAGTAGACTTGCAATTTCTTTTACAAATGCCCATAGAATATTCCATCTGTGTCCTCCCAAGTCACTGAGAATAACACATCAAAGAGCATGTTTGCATTTCTATAATAGATAACAGCATTGACATAAGCTTCAGGGTTCATACAAACTATAAACTGAATTACCAATCTCCTATCTCACATATTTATAAACTATAAATTGAGCCTGGAGAAAAAAAAAAAAAAAAAAAAAGGAAAAAAAAAATCCAACTCCAGGTGAAATAATTATTCTGGAGCTTTTAAAGAGTCACTTTTCCCTGAGCTAAAGCCGGGGTGCCAGTGGGTGACGAATGTCGAGCAATGGGTGACGAATGTCGAGCAATGGGTTCCCGGCCACGGCTTCCCAAAACGCTCCCTCTGCTACCGCCTCCTGTGCCAGAAAGGGAAGGGAGAGGCGGCGCTGGGGAAACAGCCCTGGGCGTGTGAGACAGGACGGTCTCCTGCAGGGCCTCGCACAAACTGCAGCAGGGCCTGAGGGGCACACGTGTTGCTGTCACTGTGTGCAGCAGCAGGGCGCCCACCTTCCAACGGGAACCTCTCCGTAGGACCAAGGGTGCTGAGCGGGCAGTAAGGAGCAGCACTCGGGCCCTCATGGCATACAAAATAAGGCAAGATGAGGCATGATCACCATGGTTTTGTTTCAGAAATTCAGATCAGACCCCCGAAGGTCCTTAAGGAACAGCTTTGTCTGGAACAGATGCTATTTTTCACCCTAAGGGCTGACTTCACGCTGTATGAGCCACAAGAACAAAGCCCCGGGGGGCATTCCCGCTGCGCGGAGCCCCGTCCGCRCGTGCGGACACCGGCCTGCCCGGCGCGAGCGCGCGTCACGGGTCCCGGTGGGCACGGGGGCCCTTTGCAAACCTGTCTGCGTGGAGCGACGCGTCGAAACCCCCGGAGAGCCCCCTGTGCCTTCCCGCCCGCGAACCCTCCACCCCGAGGTCCTTCCGAACACCCACGCCAGCTCCTGGAACATCCCTGTGTCTATGTACGGAAACTCCGTGTGCGTTGGGCTTTAGCGAGCTACCTTAAAAATGCAACATGAATTTAAACAATTAATGATTCACAGCTCCCAGTAGGGAATCCAGTAATTAATATACGGCTTAATCTATGACTTCTGCTCTCCTTATGCAGCATGAGCACTTTGGCCTGCAGCCCCTTGGTTTTAATTGCTCTCGCTGAAGACAGAGCTCGGATGATGCAAAATGATCGGGTGAATTCTGCCCCGACCGGCGCTAACGGAGCCTTCCTCAGAGGAAAGAAAACAGCCGCTCAGCACGCTGAGGAGCCTGCTTGCATTCGAGGGAAAACAGAAATCTTTGCTGAGAGTCAAAATAATAGATGAAGAACGAAATTAAATCCTATTAAAAACTAATTTTTCTGGTTATTGAAGACTACTTTTCTTGAGCATTTCATGGCTGCTCCTCTGTTAACAGGTAGTTCTGCAGTGCAACCTGTTTGCTCCCGAATGCTGCCTTCCTTAACGAGATCCAACACGGAGCAACTCCTACGGTCTTTCTGGATAAAGACTATTGTTATGAAACACTATTGAGATGCTTCATAACCAGCAAACCTACCTAAGTGTTATCAAAGGCAGTTCTGACTGAGGGAGAAGTCCGAAATCYTCGAGGGAGAAGCAAATAAAAAGGGACAGTTTATTTATTTCATTATCACCCTAATAGTGGCACATACTCACCAGCTGGCATTAACCTTGGTTAGYGGCTAACCAAGAGGCCAGTGAGGGTCAGCAGGCTGAAAATTCAGATGCTGAAGAGGGGAAAAAAAGGAGGAGATCCCCGTGATTAATGTATTAAATCCTGCTTCGGGTGAGATGGGCTCGCAGATACCTGACTGCTACACAGCAGAAGGTGCTGGGATGGGTTTCTGCTGTTTTCGTTTTCCCACTCCGCGCTCTTCTGCCACCCTGTCTGCCCCAGGTAAGGAAAGGGCATCCTACAATGGCAGGCTCGGGAGCTTTCCAAACCAGCGGCGTATCCGGACCGTCATGTTTCGTAACCAAAACATCAGTTCTTCCTGCCTCATTGGCAGTGTCCGTCTCCATAACATCCCACGGCAGGGYACTTGGCGATGCAATCGCGGGCTGTGCAGAAAGGTAACGAACCTAGAGCAGGCTTAAGGAAGCCCTGGGCTGAGGAGGGCACTGCCAGCTGGGCTCCGGGGAAGCCCTGGGGCTGCTCGGCGTGTTCCCGGCTTTGCTCCTTGTGCTGCTGCTGCTCCGGCCTCGTGCAGCGCCRRGGACCCCTCACGTCCCGGCCCCGGYGGCGCGTTGGGCCCCGGCCTGCAAAGGCTGGACCGCGAGCCCAGACAGAGCCTTTTCCCGGGATGCGGCGGCAGGAAGCACCTGGTAGCACCAGCCAAACACCCCGGCTTTGCAGCAGGACGGGACCGGCCGCTGCTCCCAGCAGTCCCAGCAGGACAATGCGGATGCCGGGAAGCCTCAGCACGAGTATGGATCGGCTCAATCCCAACAATATTATGTATTTTATGAGATATAAACACATTTCCAGTATAAACCGGCCAAGCGATGGCCATGCCAAGGCCACCTGTACAGAGACGTCCCCTTCGCCCAGCACCTCGAGCCCCTCTGCACGCCCAAGCGCCAGCAGAAATGCCCCTTTTCCACAGGAGGCTCCTGCTGGCAGGCGTGAAGCAGCCGGCGAAAGCGCTTTTGTGCCAACGAGCCCCGGCACGGACGAGCCCCTCACCTCCCAGCTTCCCGGGCCACACGGAAGCGGCTTTTCCTCCCTGGCAGTGGAGGGAAAGTCACCGTCCAGAGACAAAACGGCCTCTTTGCACCTAAATGGCTCTTCCTCAGCTAGAAACTCTCATAAACGCGGCCTCCAACCAAACCGGCAAAGTTTGGATTTGCACCGGCCCCCTCGGGGATGCAGTGCTCGGCTTCCTTTGAACGTCGGCTCGGTGCCGGCAAAGCCCCAGCCCCAAATCCCTGCCGGGGGGCAGGGAGGCGCTGCGCTCCGCCGGGGCCCGACCTCCAACACGGCCCGGGCTTCTCCCAACTGCCCTATCCGATCCAGCCGGGAATCGGGGATATTCCTGCGGTGGTAACGCAGAGCGGGGGGTCGTGCGGCAGCTGCTTCCCACCCGCCCCACTCCCACAGCAGGATACAGAAGGAGGCGCCCAGCCTGCTCCATCTCCCTGCAAGATAACCTGAGGTGCCCAGGAGCTGCCAGTCACCAAGGGCCTTCGCCTGCACAGAGGTTATTGCTTTAGCAAGAATAGAAACTCCTGCAGATTTGCCCTTCCAAATCTCATAAAGCCCACATTGTCACGCGGGCTAAGGAAGCCCCGCTCCTTAAACAGAGTAATTCTTGCCTAAGAAATGGAGTAATTCTTCCCTAAGAACATTAGTGGCATYCCAGAATGAGGAAGCAGATGTGTAAATTAAAAAAATAAAATCACACATACACTCTTAATATCCTAATACCTCTTACATGCAATCTCTTTCAAAGTAGCTTTAAGTGGGGAGCGCGGCTCTGCTCTGGTGCAGTTGCTAGAAACGCAGAGGGCCAGAAAGCCTAATTGTCTACGACAATTAAAACRAAAGTGTTTCATAAAGACCCATGACGGCAAGTTGTTAAAAACAGCACGGGTTACTCCCCGTTTTTGTTTGTTTTATTAAAGCAGAAATCTGGGGCACGTCTGGTTCAACATCCCMTCGACACAGTGACACGGCCCACGCAGGGATTTCTGGAAGAAAAGGCCATTTTGGCCAGGTCGGGGCGAGCTGGGAACTGTGGGGCAGCCCCTTTCAAAGTCGTGGGGCAGAGCAGCACAGGGCCCCCCACCTCCACACCATCACCTCTAGCGGCTCTTGCCAAAAACGTCCTTTCTGGCCTCAAAATGCCTCCTCAGAAAAGCAGCCCTGCTCCTGCCGCACCTGGACAGGGGCACCCAGCCCACGTGGGGCCTACAGGGATCGTCCGTCTGTCCGTCYGTCTGTCCGTCCATCCATCCCGCAGGCCCCACACGGGTAGAGACCCCTCGGTTCTCCCCAGCCGCCCCACAGAGCCGCTTACAGCCCTTCCTGGCATCCACCACCGCGGCAGGCGCCCACCCCACGCGCCACCCCATGTTTCTCCTCCCAGGGGAAAATCCAGCCACAAACCATCACCACGAGGCGGATCAGGCACGAGAGCCTTGCAGTAAAGGCAGCCGCGAGGCGGCTGCAGCAATCGGGCCGTGAGGGCGAATTCAGCCCCACTCGGCCCGGGGAGGGTGTGTGTGGTGAAACAGCCTCAAAAAACACTCGGCGGGAGGTTTCCTTCCTTCTCTGTGGGGCCAGCACCGCGCAGGAGTCACCCCTTGGCCCCTCCATTCCCAGCTGTCACTTCTGTTCCCGTTACCTCAGCCGGGCTGCGGGAACCACCGCGATGCCGATGCCTGCCGGGCAGCTTTTCCGGGCACGGCCCGCCCGGCTCCACAGGCCGGTGCTTCTAAACAAAAGATATGCATCTATATATTACCTTTTACCTAAAAAAAAAAAAAAAAAAAGGAGGTATATATTTTTATCTAGATATTTTCCACCTCGGAGAAAGCCAGCACTTTCTCACGTCCCTCCCCACCATGTGCGCGGCGCGGCCCCCCTCTCCCCCGTGTCTCCAGGCGGGATTCTTATTATTATCAGCAGCGCTATTAGATTTTTTTTTCGGTTTTTTTTTGCACTTCCACCGCACATTTCGGCTCCGTCTCCCCAAACTCTTTGATCTTCCCGGCCCCCCCGCGCCGCCGTCTCCTTACCCGGAAGAAAACGCGGGCGGGCCGGGCCGGGCCGGGCCGGGCCGGGCCGGGAGCGGGAGCGGGGCGCGCACGTGGGCGCCCTGGCGCCCCTCCAGCCTCCTGCCAAATTTAGCCGCACAAAGGGGCCGGGCGGCCCCGGGGGGCGGGGGGCCGCATCAAAGCGGCCGCCGCCGCCGCATCAAAGCGGCCGCCGCCGCCGCCCCCGCCCGCGCCCCACGGCGGCGGTGGGGGGGAAGAGGGGGGCTCCCTCTGTCCGTCCGCGCCCCACACATATGGACGGACACACGTGGGGGCGCGCGCGGCGCCTCCCGGCCCGCGCGCGCCCTCGGGGGAGGCTGCGCCCGCCGCCGCGCCGGGACAACAGCGCAACGCTGAATTGCATAAAATAAAATAACATAAAATAAAAAGCAAAACAACAACAACAAAAGAAGAAAAAGCGAGAATGTGCAAACCTGCTGAAATACAAAAATAAAAAATAAAATAAAATAAAATAAAATAAAATAAAATAAAATAAAATAAAATAAAATAAAATANAAAATAAAATAAAATAAAATAAAATAAAATAAAATAAAATAAAATAAAATAAAATAAAATATCCCAGGAAAGCGCAGAACAACGATAAGAACGAGAGGGCCCAACGCGGCGCGCCGCCGCGCTCGGGATGGGGCCGCGCGTGCCCCCCGGCGCCCCCCGGCGCCCCGCGCTGCCGCCCGCCCAGCCGCGGGCGAGCGGAGCTTCCCCGGCCGCCCCTCCGGCCACGAACCACCAGGGTCCCCCCCCGCCCCGGGCCTTTTCTGCCTCCAAAACACCTCCCCCTCCTTCCCCCCCATCCCCCCAAAAAAGGGAGAGGGGAAGAAAATAAATTAAAAAGGGGAAATAGAGCAAAGGAGTTGGGAAACCTCCAGCCCGCACAAGGGGCACGATCCCGGGCCGGCTCCCCACTTCGCCCCCCAGCGAAGGGAGTCCCRGAGCTCCCGTCGGGGCAGCCGGCGGCGCTCCTGGAAATCACCGCCCGTCGCCGCGGGTCCCCCCACACTTTTATTTTTTTCCCTCCTAAAACCACCGTTCCCTAATGGCCCGTCTCGAGCCCTCTTCAGGAGAGGCTTTTTAATGTTTACTGCTTGTATATTTACTTTTTTTCCCCTTTTTCTGCACATGCCAGTCCCTGCGTCTCTCCCCCGCGCTTCCCGCGCGCCCTCTTCCCGCTCGCCCCGCTCCGAGGCCCGCGGGGATTTCGCTCCTCGCCCACGCGGGGGGAGGCGCCCGGGGAGCGTTGGGGCGTTCGGGGGGCGCCCCCCGGCCCGCGCCCCCGACGGCACCGTTGGGGCCGCGCCGGCTCCGGCCGCGCGCTCCCCACAACGGATGGGGCCCCCCCGGGCGCCCCCCAGCCCCGCTCTCGCGCCCCCCGCGCCGCCGCTGCGCGGGGCACGTGCGGGGCGCCGGCCGCGCTTTCCCGCTGCCTAAATCCCGGGAAGTTGTTTCCTGCGAAACGCGCGTCCAGCGCATCGCGCGCGCTCCCGAAAATCGCTCCCAAACGCTTCCCAAGCGCAGCGCCCGCCTTTGCCGGCTTTATCATTATTACTGTTATTGTCATTATCACGATTATTCTGTTCTCGGGGGGGGCTCCCAAGCCCCCCGACAGGAGCGGGGCAAGTTCGGAACGGGCGGCCGCGCTGGGCGCCGCGGCTCAGCCCTCCCGCCGGCTCCCGCTCCCCACAAACACAAACGCAACTGAAACCGGGGGGGGGGGGTCGGCCCCGCACAGCGCCCCCCAAGCCTCCCCTCTCCCCCCGCACACGCTGCCCGGGGCGGCCCCGCCGCGCGCCCCCCTGCGCGGCCCCGCCGCGTCAATCACGGCGGCGGCTCCGCTTTCATCCCCCCATCCTCCCTCCCTCCTTCCCTCCCTCCCGGCGGGGCGGGCGGGCGCGCGGCTGAAGTTGCCGCCGCCCCGCGCAGCTCCGCGCAGCCCCGCGCCCCACTCCGCCCCACTCCGCGCCCCACTCCGCCCCACTCCGCGCCCTCCGGCCCCGCCGCAACTTGGCGCCGCCGCAGCCCCAACTTGCGAGGGCTCCGCGCCGCCCCCGTCCCCGCCTCCGCCGCCGCTACCTGGTGCGAGCGCCGCGCGGGAGCGCGGGG